>NC_047110.1:36081663-36444163 GCF_902500255.1 Thalassophryne amazonica | reverse complement strand
TTCTCAGCATCTGTGTGGATGTTAAAATCGCCCACTATAATTATCTTATCTGAGCTAAGCACTAAGTCAGACAAAATGTCCGAAAATTCACAGAGAAACTCACAGTAACGACCAGGTGGACGATAGATAACAACAAATAAAATTGGTTTTTGGGACTTCCAATTTGGATGGACAAGACTAAGAGTCAAGCTTTCAAATGAATTAAAGCTCTGTCTGGGTTTTTGATTAATTAATAAGATGGAATGGAAGATTGCTGCTAATCCTCCGCCTTGGCCCGTGCTACGAGCATTCTGGCAGTTAGTGTGACTCGGGGGTGTTGACTCATTTAAACTAACATATTCATCCTGCTGTAACCAGGTTTCTGTAAGGCAGAATAAATCAATATGTTGATCAATTATTATATCATTTACTAACAGGGACTTAGAAGAGAGAGACCTAATGCTTAATAGACCACATTTAACTGTTTTAGTCTGTGGTGCAGTTGAAGGTGCTAATAATAGCCCCATAAGTAATTGTAACTGGTTTATCTGTGAGTAACTAACATTAACTGTTATGTGTCAGACGCAGCCCGGAGAACCGACCAGCGTTTGAAGGACCCAGTATAAAATAAGCAGAGCACGGTACAAAGGATAACAGAGTTTAATGAACATAACAGTGCTATGAAAAATATAAAAGTGCGTGGTCTGGCGTGGTGGATTGCGGTGCGCTCCCAGCAGCGCTAACGGTCCGGAGCCAGAACTGGTTCGGACCCAAGGACCCCGCCGACACCCCCCAGGTGGCCGCGACAAACCGAGTCTGTGAAAGAAGGAATCATTATGTGAGTCCACACTCAACACACAGAGAGAACGCTCAAAGGTGCACAAACAGCAAACACTTCCTGGCTTAATTACTAATCAGCTTCCCACCCTGCAGGCATAGAACATCCAGTTCACAAACTCACTGCAGCGGAAGCTGATTTAAACGACCAACATACAGCTCAATATAATAAGGTGTGAGGGACACCACATTTACTGACTGTATAAATGTTAGTCACAAAATCTAACGTACCTCAGGAAGTGTGCTGACGAGCATGAGACCTCACCCCCTCCTCTTTCACAGACCATGCATCAAACCTGGATGTTCTCTGCATCCACTGATGATGAGATGGCTCCCGAGACGACGATCTCACCCGTCTGGTCACAAGGTCGAGTCTCTGGCAAATACACACTGTGTACTCCAGTCTTAAATGCCACCATGTTCCAATCCATGTAGATGCACCACAGCTGTGAGTCCTGACGAGCCGCAGGTGATCAGGGTGAGGTCCTGATAAACTCAGCTACACAGCCACTCAGTCCCAAATGCAAGCCACCTGGAAGGAAAAACAAAAGACAGAAACAAAAAGGCAGCCAGGCCCCCCAGCCATACAACAATTAACCAAATCTCTGTAGTTGAGTAACTTAAAAGACTTCTTTGATCTGACCTGATAAGTCATTCTGCCTTATGACATCATAAAAGAAAACCGAATGTTCGACCCTAATGACACTGTCAAGGAAACCGCATTTTTGCCTTATGAAATCATAAACCAAACACAGAAAAAACCATAACATTTGGTACCGTATGACATTGCAAAGGAAAACCTCATGTTTTTTGTTCCATGGCATCCTAAAAGAAAACCTAATATTCTCTGGTATGACATCACAAACAAATTCAGATCATCAAGATCAAACATCACCAATCAGTGTTAAAGATCAGTGATCAAAGATGAGTGATCAGGATGAAATGTGACTGTTCAGGGCTTAATATAATTTAAAGGGGACTACTGTGGCAGAGGTTGTTCTTTTTGTTTTTGTTTTGTGGCCATTTCCAAGACTGTTATCTTTGTTATTCTAAAATTAAAACAGAAAACAACAACAATCCTATTTCAGTAAAATTCACTGACCACTCAGCAGTGTTTAATATCAGGCTAGCTCCTCTCTATAGTTTTTTTATTTACATTAAAGTGATGCTCTTTCATAATTGTTGAAGCAGAAAAAATGTTGTTAAGTCCTTGTTTTCTGCCCCATGGCATTGTTTTTGTTGTGAAACAGTGCCACTGTTTCACACATGCAAAAAAAAAAAAAAAAAAAAAAAAAGCCACGGGCTTGAGCAATAATTTATTGTGACTTACTAAACTTATAGTCTTACTTGGAAATGTAAACTGTACATGAGCATGTGAAAGCTTGTAATTATGGATCACGAGATCTCATTGCTGCCTGAATCATCTTTGCATCATAATTGACACCCTAATTTTTACATTGATGAAGTATTTTGAAAACAGTTTGAATAGGGCAGTGCAGTCTCTTTTGAACCCTGTGTGATATCGCAGGATTTGACAGCTGCTCCCGTTGCACACAGTATAACTTCATATGGGAAAATGGTGTACTGTTTGTTTTCGGTTGAAATCAGTGATTGCAGCCGCCTCAACACGTTTGAGCTCTGAGTCATAAACAAACCGCAACATATGTCCACTTTCCACCGCACTGTCACCTTTTCTTTGCATTTTCATTTTGCTTGTGTCTAATTTGCCTAAAAACTCAGAGAAAGTGGCGGGTTTCTGTCCTGGAAGTAGAGAAATGACATCATATGCATCATATGAGACTGTGCTGCCCATTACTGACTGTTAACATCAACTGGACGAGCTTGATATGGGCCTTAAGGCCTACGAGGACAGACTGAGATGTTTTCAGCCTGACATAGATAAAGTAGGGCATGGGTCTTCATCCTTTGCATTCCGAGAAACCAACATTTCTCAACAATGCACCCAGTGAGTAAATATTTACACGTTCTTGTACCCAGTGAGTAGGAAATTTAAATGTTCTTGAGAAATATTGGTTTCTCAGAATGCAAAAAATGGAGAACCACACTCTACTTTTCCTGGGTCAGGCTCAAAACTTCTCAGTCGCCCATCGTACCTTGAACTCACTTCGATAATAAACCTAATGTGGTAGACCATTGACACATTTTCCAAATCCGAGGTCATTAGGCATTTGGTCATCAGACATACCACTGTTGGGTGATTGGTTTTGGGTTGTGTCCAAGTCGTGTAGTAAACCACTGTTCCACTCTTCTGGTCTCCAAACACCTGGGAGGTTTTCTCAGCAGTTTAAAGGATGCATTTGGTGGTGCTTCTGCTTTGTTGTCTTTCACTTGAAAGAATTTCTGTTGTATGTGTATCTGTCTGTGCCTTTTATTTATTAGTTTGTATTCAGTCCTCTGTATACGGTTATGTGTTATTGTGTTCTATCCGCGGCCCTCAGTGTGTGTGTGTCCTCCCTTGTCTGTCATTCATGTGGGTCCCTGTTGTGTGTGTGTGTGTGTGTGCCTGTGGTTAGTGTCTGTGCCTCGTGTGTGTGTTTATACTCCATTGTATTCCCTCAACTGTCTGTGTCGGTCATTTGTATTTGTCTTTGTGATCAATCCTCTGTCTGTGTTGTCATTATGTTTCCCCTGTCTTGAGTTCATCTTGTCTTTGTGGTTTTGCTCATTGCATTCATTATGTGTTCTTAGGTTTTTCATTTTTCACTCTGTTTCCCTTTTGAGTTCCAAGTTTCTTTACTGCTTGTGTTCATTGATTTAGTTTTTGATTATTTTAGTTCTTGTTTTTGATGTTTATGTTCTGACTGCCTTCTTGTTTATTTTGAGTCCTTCATGTCAGTTTGTCCTTTGTTGCACTTACACTTTAGTTCCATGGTTGTTTTTGCATTTTGTGTACTTGATGTTGTATTTTGGTTTTATGTGTTTGAATAGAATAGAATAGAAACTTTATTATCATTGCACATATATACATACAACAAAACTTGTACTCTGCATTGGACCCCCCTTTCTTTTGACTTTGACTCAGCTTAAATGTAACAGTTTCAGAGTCCAATTAATGACAGCTAGCAAAGTCACAGTATCCAAATTAATTTGGATCAAAGTGCTTTTCCAGCGACCATGCCTGTATTGTCCAACCAGTTCTTTTGATTTCTTCTGCTTGTTTGCCTCTTCCATTTTGTCTTCTCATGGTAAAGTCAGTTCCAGTACAACTGCTTCGTTGATTCAACTGTGAAAACTAGGTTTGGTCATATGGTGTGACTGCAGTAATTTTAGGGCCAGTTGCAGTCTGTTGAAAGTAGACCATCTGTAGTACAGGACTGAGGCTTCCATAGACTGCATTTATACTGGACAAACCCTGCATGACGTCACCCATTGGTTTACCGAAAAGACTGTGAATAGCTGTTTTGAAGCCCAAAAATTGCTAGGGATAGGCTCCACCTCCCCGTGACTCTTAATTGGAGTAAACAGGTATAAAAAATGGATGATGAATAATAAGACTTATTACATATTCCCAGTATTTACTGGGAATAAGTCACTCTGCACAGCACACCCAGTATCTGTGTATAGGCCAGTGACAGCATGATGACCGGCAGTTTATTGGGAATACTTTTGAATTTTATAACGTGCCACAAAGCAGCATAGTCAACCGAGTCACGCGCTTTGTGAACGTCAACATATTGGCTTTGAATAAGTCCATATTCATTTGATTTGTATTCAGTGAGTATTTGCAGAGCTAAAAAGTGGTTTTATGTTTCTTTACTGTTGTGCTCAAAATTCTTTCCTCCAGGCTAACAGCATGTATGAGAAAGAGAAGTAAATACAAACTGATTATTTCCTTATACATTCTTTTACTTGCTCCATAAGGATCACTGGATATGACAAAAAAAATATGCAGTAGCACACAATGACAGACCTTTCTCTGAACCTTAGGTTAATGAGCCAGTATGAATTCATGGATCTTTCCAGAGATATAGCACACATTCATACAAACACAGTGCAGCATAGGTGCACATGCCATTTCTTATTGTTTGGGAAGTTTGGTCCAAAATCACGAGTTTTGCAAAGAGGTCAAACACATAAATTTTGTTTGCAAAAGCAGAACTTGTATCCACCTACAAATGGGTTAGTGTTTCTTGTTGTATTTTTCCCTGTCTTCACAATCACTGTGATAGACTGGCATCCTGTCCAGGGTGTACCCTGATTCATGCCCTATGACTGCTGGGATAGGCTCCAGCACCCTGTGACCCTTAACTGGAGTAAGGGGGTACAGAAAATTGATGGATGGATGGATGGATGGATGGATGGATGGATGGATGGATGGATGGATGGATAGTCACACTTATGATCTAAAAACCTGTGATTTTTTTTCTCAGTCTTGTGAATGCCATAACTTTTACTTTACCAGATAAGAGAAATTGAGATTGAGACCTCTTTTGCAAGGGTGACCTTGCCAAGAAAGGCAGCAGCACACGTCATAATAGACAACTCAGCAACATCAAGATAACCATTAAAATATATAATATAATGCAATGCTAAAATAAGGGGTGGTGGCCAAGTGGTTAATGCGCTAGGTTTCAGTTCAGAAGGCTCCGGGTTCAAATCCCACCCCTGCCACATTTCTCCATGTAATGTGGAGTTGCGTCAGGAAGGGCATCCGGCGTAAAACTTGTGCCAATTCAACATGCAGATCCACCTTGGATTTGCTGTGGCGACCCCGAGTGCAAACAAGGGAGCAGCCGAAGGGACATACAGTGCAATGCTAAAATACCCACGGGAGTATGAGCACTGTGTTCTTTATAATTTGCAGTTGTTAATTATTAAGATACTATTGTCTTACGTATAATTTGTACATGTTCAATAATGATCTAGAACTCCCCACTCTCTCTCTATATTTAGGGAATAACCCTGTTGTGTCTGATGATTTGCGGATGTTCATGCTGGTTATACAGTTGCTAATGTGTTGCCAG
This sequence comes from Thalassophryne amazonica, assembly GCF_902500255.1. Taxonomy (NCBI): domain Eukaryota; kingdom Metazoa; phylum Chordata; class Actinopteri; order Batrachoidiformes; family Batrachoididae; genus Thalassophryne; species Thalassophryne amazonica. The sequence goes on along the minus strand of NC_047110.1, from coordinate 36,438,362 downwards.
TAAAACGGATATTTGCGACCGTAATCCAGCACTAACACACCCCCATACCATCACAGATGTTGGCTTTTGAACTTTGCGCTGGTAACAATCTGGATGGTCTTTTTCCTGTTTTGTCCGGAGGACACGATGTCCATGATTTCCAAAAACAATTTGAAATGTGGACTCATTAGACCACAGCACACTTTTCAATCAATCAATCAATCAATCAATCAATCAATCAATCAATCAATCAATCAATCAATCAATCAATCAATCAATCAACATTTATTTATAGAGCGCTTTACAGCACCAACTGGTGTCCCAAACACTTAACATTAAAAACACAAATTCACAAAAATAAAACACATATACAATAAAATTTAAAACAGCACATAAAAACAGAACATGTCACCTCCCCACTAAGTGTTAAAAGCCAGTTTAAATAAATAAGTCTTTTACTTAGATTTAAAAAGTGCTAGGTCAGAAATAGTACGTAATTCAAGAGGTAGCTTGTTCCACAGTCTGGGGCCAGCTACCGCGAAAGCATGATTACCCTTGCGTTTGTATCTTGACCTCAGAACATCTAACTAAAGCTGGCCAGATGCCCGTAATGTCCTACTGTAAGTATGCAAAGTTAAAATTTCAGACAAGTAGGGAGGTGCAAGGCCATAAATAGCTTTAAAAACAAACACTAAAATCTTAAAATCAATTTTAAAATGAACTGGAAGCCAGTGGAGTGAGTACAGGACGGGCATAATATGCTCCCGTCTAAAAGTGTTTGTTAAAAGACGAGCAGCAGCATTTTGCACCAATTGGAGATGTGCAAGAGACGACTGATTAATGCCCGAATAAAGTGCATTACAATAATCAAGTCTGGAGCTGATGAAAGCATGAATGGCTGTCTCAAGATCACATCTACTGAGGAAGTGCTGTATTTTAGCCAAAAGATGAAGCTGTAAAAAAAACTTGCTTTGACAACAGAATTTATCTGTTGATCGAATCTCAAACAGCTGTCAAATATCACTCCCAAATTCTTGACAGCTGGTTTTACATAATTGGCCAGGACACCAAAATTTGGTGTTACTACATTTAGTATGCCAGAGCGCTCAAACACCATGATCTCAGTTTTACCATCATTCAGGTAAAGGAGGTTTTGGGACAGCCACTGCTTTACATCGCAAATACAATTAAATAGTGATGACAAAGCATCACTCCCATTAGTCCTCATAGGCAGATAGATTTGCAAATCATCTGCATAACAATGAAAGGACAAGTTGTGCTGGGTTATAATTGACCCCAATGGTAGAATGTACAAAGAAAATAGAATAGGCCCAAGAACAGAACCCTGCGGCACTCCACAACACAGAGGAGCAGTTGATGAGGAGAGGTCCCCAATCATGACAGAAAAGCTCCTTTCCGCCAAATATGATCTAAACCACTTAAGTGCAGTACGCTGAATGCCAATAAAATGTTTTAACCTGGAAACAAGTACTGTGTGATCCACAGTATCAAAGGCTGCTGTGAGGTCCAACAGAACCAGCACAGCAGGATTCCCTGCATCCACCGACAAAGTGATGTCATTATGAACTTTTAAAAGAGCCGACTCAGTGCTGTGTTGCGATCTAAACCCAAATTGGAATTTTTCACACTTTTCCACTTTGCGTCTGTCCATTTCAAATTAGCTCGGGCCCAGAGAAGGCGGTGGCATTTCTGGATGTTGTTGACATATGGCTTTCACTTTGCATGGTAGAGTTTTAACTTGCACTTGTACATATAGTGACAAACTGTGTTAACTGACAATGTATTTCTGAAGTTTTCCTGAGCCCACACGGTAAGATCCCTTACACAATGATGTTGGTTTTGAATGCCTCAGGGATCAAAGGTCATGGGCATTCAGTGTTGGTTTTCGGCCTTGTTGCTTACGTGTACAATGTTCTCCAGATTCTCTGAATCTTCTGATTATATTATGGACTGTAGATGATGGAATCCCTAAATTCCTTGCAATTGAACATTGAGAAACATTGTTCTTAAAATGTTGGACTATTTTTTTCACACATTTGTTCACAAAGTGGTGATCCTCGCCCCATCTTTGTGAACAACTGAGCCTTTTGGGGATGCTCCTTTTATTCCTAGTCATGACACACACCAGTGTTCTTTGAGCATTCATCAACTATCCCAACTTTTTTAAATGCGTTGCAGGCATCCAATCCAAGGGAATATTTGCACAAAAACAATAAAGTTTATCAGTTTGAACATTAAATATCTTATCTTTGTGGTGTATTCAATTGAATATAGGTTGAAGAGGATTTGCAAATCATTGTATTCTGTTTTTAATTACATTTCACACAATGTCCCAACTTCATTGGAATTGGGGTTGTACAACATGAGCCAAAGGACACGACTTAACCATGATGGACAGAACAAACCATGCCCACAGCGAGGAGCAGCCACGCCAATGAGCATGTGAAGGAAATGGACACAGGTAGACAGTGCTGCATTTGATACAGTGGATCATCATATTCTACTTGATAGGCTGGAAAATCATTTTGGGATTACTGGGAGTGCCCTTGCATGGCTGACGTCATACTTGACCAGTCGTTCTCACTGTGTTTTGTACAGTAACACTACCTCTAACCTTAGTGACATGAAATTTGGGGTTCCACAGGGGTCTGTCTTAGGCCCCCTGCTTTTCTCCCTTTATATAGCACCCCTTGGGCACATATTGCGGCGTTTTGGGATTACCTTTCACTGCTATGCAGATGATACTCAGTTATACATGCCAATAACTGCTGGTAATCTCATTCACATAAAATTCTTAGAAGATTGCCTTGCAGCAGTGAGAAGTTGGATGTCTAGAAACTTCCTACTTTTAAACTCTGATAAGACTGAAATGATGGTTCTTGGTCCAGTGAGACATCGGCATCAATTTGACCAGTTAAAGCTCAGTCTCGGCTCGTGTGTCATACATCACACTGACAAAGTGAGGAACCTTGGGGTAATTTTTGATCCTTCGTTGTCCTTTGGCCTCCACATTAGAAACATTACGAGGACTGCTTTCTTCCACCTGTGAAATATAGAGAAGATTCGTCCCAGCCTGTCTATGGCTGATGCTGAGACCCTGATCCATGCATTTATCTCTTCTAGATTGGACTACTGCAATGTTCTATTTTCTGGTTTACCACAGTCTAGCATTAGGGGTCTCCAATTGGTTCAAAATGCTGCAGCCAGACTTTTGACATGAAGCAAAAAGTTCGACCACATTACACCCATTTTGGCATCCCTTCACTGGCTTCCTGTCCCAGTGAGATCAGATTTTAAGGTTCTGCTACTAACCTATATATATATATATATTAATGGACTGGCACCCTCCTACCTAGCTGACCTAATTAAAACTTACGTACCAGCCCGGGATTTACGTTCTCAGCATGCAGGACTACTTTGTGTCCCTAAGGTGAATAAGAAGTCTGTGGGTCACAGAGCTTTCTCTTATCGTGCCCCTGTTCTGTGGAATGATCTCCCTGCATCAATAAAACAGTCAGATTCTGTGGAGACTTTCAAGTCCAGACTTAAGACACACTTATTTTCCCTTTCATATGGCTAGCATACTGGTACAGTTTTATTTTACGCTTTTTACTCTTTTAATTCATTTTATTAGTAATTGGAGCGGGCCGCGGCCTCAACTTTACCTAAATTCTGGGTCTTTTAGTGAAGTTTAGGGGTAGTGATCACCTTAGTATTTCTCTGTTTTTCTTGTTGTTTAATGCTGACAAATTATACAGTATTTCTTGTCTTTCTGATGCCTGATTCTGTTTTTTCTCTCTGTTTAAGGTGCAGCTCCATCCCGAGATGGGAGTTGTGTTCGTGTTGGCGATCCTCCTGTCCTGTACGCCAATTGCATTTCTTGTATATTCGTCCGTGAATTGATCTGTGAATTGTTCTGTAATTTATGTTTTGTAGCATGGCCCAAGCAGAGGATCACCCCTTTGAGTCTGGTCTGCTTGAGGTTTCTTCCTCAGAGGGAGTTTTTCCATACCACTGTTGCTCTGGGGGTTGGTAAGGTTAGACCTTACCTGTGTGAAGCGCTTTGAGGCAACTCTGTTGTGATTTGGCGCTATATAAATGAAAATAAGTTGAAGTTGAAGTTGAGGTAGACAGCAGTGCAGACATACAGAACAAGGACTGGAACCCCAGACACAAATGCCAAGGACCAGAGAGATCCAGATAAGAGGTGTGGGAGGAGTGCCCAAGACAAGACATATACACCCACACACTCCTCCATACTTCCGCACACACACGCACACGACTCCCAGTCATGCCTCACACTTATTCATCCATACGACACGCCCACACACACAGATGCTCACAAACAGGACAAATGAACAGAGAGAGAACTAAGACTGACTAACGCAAGACAAGACCGGACGGATGGACAAAGACAGAGACCTTGGACACAGAGAACTCATCCAACAGAAAACTGTGACACTGACCACTCAGAAGACAGGACAGGACAGATAGACAAAGACAGAGACCCTACCCACAAAGAACCCCCAAAACAACCCAACCGGACCCTAAAAAGAGGTGTTACTAGGTTCCAAAAACAGCGCTTCGAGTTTTAGAAGTATTTATTTCTCGCTAGCTTTAACATAAGCTATGACAAAGAGGTTATATTTACACACAAACGAAACAGAGTTTGCAGCTAGAGACCAACCTGTGATGTCACCGTGCAGCTCTACTCTGATTGGCTGTCAACCCCGCCACTCAAATACAAAACCGGACAGATTGAAACAGAATGTGACTTTTTAACCTCTTAAAATTGGTCAGGGGTAGCCATCTTTGAACTTGTCCAAGGGCTGTGTCCCAACAGTGTTCCCTGACAGTAATTGGACTGGAGTTATGCTGCGCACAGACAGATGGACGGACGGATGGAAATCCTTTGCAACACCCGATGGCCATAATTGATGGCCTCGGGTAAAACAAGCAATTAATAAATAAAACATCATCATTTTAGTCATGATAACAATGTAAGTTATTAAGTGCCTGTCTTTTAAATTTAAAAGACAGGCACTGTTCAAAAGATTTCTCTTCTTGATTTTTTAACGTAGAGTGGAAAGGGTTTAGAGAAATCAACCCTGACAGTTTCAGTTCAGTTTGGAGGACATTCCAACCAGAGGGAGCAGAAAAGCTAAAAACTTTCTTTCCTGTTTCAGTTCGAACATGAGATACACAAAAGTACAACATATTATTCGAGTGTAGAGCATAATGGCTTTCAGATCTCTGAAGGAAATTGGCTTAATAAGTGGAAAACATCCCAGTTAGAGCCTTGTAAACCAGAGTCATCCAGTGTGTACATCGCCTTACATGTATGTCTGTTGTTTTAGAAGCAAACCCAGTCAATTTAGTGATGCTCCAGATGCAGATTATACATTTAGTCATCACTTTCTTTGCAAATTTGTGGTTTTATCATTTCTGTCAGGAAAAAACTAATGCACACATCTTGAATGGCTCATGCACAAATGATACAAATATAACCTGATCTGCTTCTGGAGATGTTTTTTCCCACCCCAAACATCTGAATGTTAAGATGTCTTTCATCCAACTGTGAATCCATTGAAAAAGATGGTCTGAAAATCCATATTAGACTACATACTTCTAGTAAGACCCTGTCACACATAGGCCGTTTGAGGCCGAATGGTGTCAGAACAACATCTGGCCACAGTCGGGAAGTGTTGAGGTGTGGCCTGAAGATGAACTGACAGCAGTCTGAGAGTAGTCTTCATAGTTCCCATTCGCGCGACTATCTCGAGTGTGTTGCACAGTTCAAAACACTCGGTGCTGTCGAGATGGGATGCACATCTGACGGTGATCTATGTGCAGTCTGTACACCATCTGATCGCAATCTCCATCCCCAATTCCAATGAAGTTGGGATGTTGTGTAAAATGTTACTTAAAAACAGAACACAATGATTTGCAAATCCTTTTCAACCTATATTCAGTTGAATACACCACAAAGACAAGATATTTAATGTTCAAACGAATACACTTTATTGTTTTTGTGCAAATATTTGCTCATATTGAAATGGACGCCCGCAACACATTTTAAAAAAATTGGGACAGAGCAAAAAAAAACTGGAAGGTTGATGAATGCTCAAAGAACACCTACTTGGAAACAGGTGAGTGTCATGACTGGGTATAAAAGGAGCATGCCCAAAAGGCTCAGCTGTTCACAAGTAAAGATGGGGCAAGGCTCACCGCTTTGTGAACAAATGTGTGAAAAAACAGTCCAACAGTTTAAGAGCAACGTTTCTCAACGTTCATTTGCAAGGAATTTAGGGATTCCATCATCTACAGTCCATAATATAATCAGAAGATTCAGAGAATCTGGAGAACTTTCTACACGTCAGGTGGCACTGCATTAAAAACCAACATCATTGTGTAAAGGATCTTACCGCGTGGGCTCAGGAATATTTCAGAAAACCATTGTCACTTAACACAGTTCATCCCTACATCTACAAGTGCAAGTTATCAGTTGCCATGCAATGCGAAAGCTATACATCAACAACATCCAAAAGTGCTGCCGCCTTCTCTGGGCCTGACCTCATTTGAAATGGACAGACGCAAAGTGGAAAAGTGTGCTGTGGTCTGATGAGTCCACATTTCAAATTGTTTTTGGAAATCATGGACGTTATGTCCTTCGGACAAAAGAGGAAAAAGACCATCCAGATTGTTATCAGTGCAAAGTTCAAAAGCCAGCATCTGTGATGGTATGGGGGTGTGTTAGTGCCCATGGCATGGGCAACTTACACATCTGTGATGGCACCATCAATGCTGAAAGGTACATCCAGGTTTTAGAGTTAGGTTTATTCCCTGTAAAATGTTGATCCTTATAAAGTAAATTTGCTACTTAAAACATAGTTATTTGAAAGTTTTTAATGGCCCATGTATGTATACGCTTATATCATTTTGGGATGCAGCTATCGATACTTTTCATTTCTGTTCATTATTATTGTGAAACAAGCCCAGATAATGGTGAAAAGGACCTTCAGCTATTACCAAAAGCATACATCATATTGACGCGTCACATCTGATGCACTGGATTTGTCATGAAAGAGTGTGTGTGTGTGTGGAAGTGAAGAGGTGTATTTTTAATGTCACATAACTTGCTTCTGTCTGCTGCGCTATGCAAAAAAACAGAAAACCACCTGTTTTTGGAATACATGCGACACAGCACTGAACAAGCACGGAAGGTAAAACTTCTGTGCACCTCATTGTGGTGCACACTGGCTGTACTTGCACTAACACCCTTCTTGTGTCAGGATAATTAAAACAGTCAACGTGATGCGTCAACGTGACACGTGCTATCAATGATAGTCCACTCCTTTTGAGAACTAGTGTGGTTTCATTGTGTTAGCCACTGGAATGGATAGCCACTAATGTTAGACCCTTGCTTTAAACTTACCATTTTGAGAAAAAAAAAGAACTTTTAACACACCAATTGATTTGATAGGGAACAGATTTTAAGATTATACTGGATTGGCAATTCAGGGAACATGAAAAACTTGACATCATCACAGAGACTTAAAACAGAAACATTAAAAACGCAACAGGTGGCAACATTGTACAAAAATGGACTTGTTTTGGACACTAAAATGTGGCCTCCAGCAACATCACAACAAAATGTGACTCAAGACCCCAGCAAAATTTGCTCCAGTGTTTGTAGATTTGGATGTGGATTTCTAAGACCCCCTGATGTTTTTCCATCACAGAAGCATTCTTGACTTCAAATACAGGCTGCTCTGAAAAGGGTCCGTGTTGAGTGGTGTGGCAAGGGTCACAAGATTGGTAACCTTGTGATAGCCTCCATTTTTGTTGTTTGGTCATCCATTGGGGCTCGCACCTGCTGAGCGCTGATCGAGTACTGACATTCAGCCTCACCTCACTGTCAGCACTGCTACAACATGCTGCTGGATGACCTGCTCACCTCCGTCTGTTGGTTGGTTCCTACTGGCAAAGTCAGACATTTCTACTCCTGCTCCTTTTTAAGATGAACCATTTCCATTCTGAACAGATTTAAGGGCAACATACAGTGCCATGGATGCTTGACATTAATTTTCTGAGTTAAAAATGAGCATAGTAAACAGGAGTGAAATAGTTAAATAAACAGCAGAACAGAGCAGCTGAAGACTAGGAATTTTTTTCTGTGGTGCTTCGTCTTTGAACTATTCCTGAAATCAACATGTGACTTGGGGCATGCTCAATGAAACCAAAAGTCACGTAAATGCTTGCACCCAGAGATTATTCGAGGTAAGGCTTCTGGCCAGTTTACAGTAGTAGACGAAGACTCTTTCAAATAAAGTTTACTTTTCAGGTCTAAAAATGGCAGGCTTATAATTAAAGCATTCTTATTTTACCGTGAGATGTACATTCTTAACCGCAAGATGCCCATCCATCCATTTTCTATACCCGCTTACTCCAATTAAGGGTTAAGTGGGGGGCTGGAGCCTATCCCAGCAGTCATAGGCATGGGCATGAGACTCCCTGGACACATCCATAAACAATTTTAAAGTTTCCAATTCACCTAACGTGCACATCTTTGGATGTAGAAGGAAGTTTGAGCACCCGGAAGGAACGCATGCAAACATGAGGAGAACATGCTAACTCCACACAGAAAGGCCACAAGTGGGAATCGATCCTATGACCTTCTTGCTGTGAGGCAACAGTGCTAACCAATAAGTCACTGTGCTGCCTTGCAAAAACAAATAAATAAATAATTATATATATATAATTTAGTGACAGACACTGTCTTCTTCATCAGTTTTTAAGTTATGGAGTTGTCCATCAATTCTGTTGTAATGCCTCAGGCGACCATCTGCTCCTTCTTACATCCACCTTAAAAAAGTAATTTAAATTCATCATGTCCACCTTCTAAAATTATCTGTCATTTCTACTACAACAAAAATATAAATACAACACTTTTGTTTTTACTACCATTTTTCTTGATTTCTCTGTCTGGCCAGTCAGTACAAGTCCTTTTCTCCTTTCTTAGTGTTAAACTTCACTATATGTATTTTCTTAGGGCCCCTTCACACACAGTACGAATGTGGGTGAATTACGGCAAAACAGCACGAATCAGTGAACCACAAACCATCGAGCCGACGTCGGGAGGGACACGTGGTCAAGCAGGTGTGAACGATCCTGCCGTGACGGTTTTGTGCACGCGCACCAATGTGCATGAAACTGTCTCAGTGGGAACACAGTGCGAGGAGCTGGAGCTTATGGAATGATATTGTGCAGCTGCTGTGGCAAAAAATAAAAATAAAAAATACATGCTACCTGCAAGATTTGAACCTGCAATTTACAAAAGCTCTGATTGACAAACAGAAACTTTATCACTGCACTACCATCACTGTCCTATAAAAGGTGCGTAAAATGCCTGAAATCAAAAAGGAGATAAATGTATCATAAAAAATAAAACCACACACCATAAAAAAGCCGTATTTTATTGAATCCCCTTATCATGCGGACAATACAAGTATGACCCCGTCTGTTCCTGTGTAGATGACCCACGGTCACAGATGTACAGTCATGAAATAACATGAATGGAGCAGTGCTCTCTTATCATGTCCACATCTGCTGGCCCGGCGTGTCCATATGGCAAGCTGGCCCTGCACTCATGTCCGGCCTGACACCTGTGTCCTGTGGATGGTGCACCGCAGGACAGACACCCTGTCATGTGGAACAGAGCTCAAGTGGGTCATGTGACATTCAGATCGCCCGCTGCATGTTATGATCTGATGGTCCGTTTCACCTGGGGCAGCCTGTCAATGTGCGCGGCATGTGCTCATTCGCTGCAGCCTGTTGCAACAGCGATATATGTTTTTATGTATGTCCATGTGAGGACAACAAACAGACACACACGCATCACAGTGAATAGCTGTTAGTTCATGTCCATCCAAACATGGTACGTCCCTAGCTGGGACGTCCAGAACCAGAGCTCTCAACAGCTGCTGCTGTCGGTGGCCACACCCCCTGTCAGTCCAGCACACACACACCAACGTGTCACTCTGTGTCTGTGTTATGTGATCATTTCTTTTTAGTAATTTGTTATGTAATTGTGTATGTAGGTAGTGTTGTACTTATTAATATACCTGTCCTGGCTGTGGTCTCTGTGTTTCTAATGTGAGATGTTATGTGCACTGAGCTGTCAATTTCAATTTCAGTTATATTCGATAAGAGGGACAATGTACATTAATGAACGTTTGTTCATTCAATTGTTAGTCCCCCTGCCAGATGGTACAGGCAAATTCCTAGAATAATGAAACAAAAAACACGTAATAAAATTGTATAAAAAATAAATAAAAAAAACACGAGATCATTTTAAACAGTACACTCCGAAACGCTGCTATAACACAGACTGCATCACACTTCCATTCCCAACCCTTTCCTAATGTCCTAGGTTCTATTGCCTATGATGGCAAGTGTGGATGGACATCAGCCATCCAGCCCTTCAGATGTTTTGTAAAGGCACTTAGTTTAGGGCATTCTCTAACAGTGGAAGAGCTGTCATTCATTTTTAGCTGTCAGTGAGTCTCTGGTCAGGAGCTGGGTGGTGGCTCGCTGTGCTGTGTGTGCTATATCAGCAGTTCATGCAAGTGCACTCCCCCCCGGCCTTGCACATCGGCACATGTGTTGCGGCGGGAGCCAACACTGGCATGCCACATGTGTGTTGCTATTTTGCAACGCCACACTCGTGGGGGCACTGAGACAAATTTCACAGTCAGCTTGAAAGTGGTTGTCTGCTCACTATTTTCGTGCTAACAGTGCAAATGGCCACACATTTTCTAAGTGTCAAGCGAGCAGTGTTAGATGTTCATGTGTGACACCTGGAATTTGGCCGACACCTGCCGAGAGGGGGATCCAATGAGCACGCGCAGGGCACTCGCTGTCTTTTGGCTGCTTGTGTGTGCGAATGATGTAGCGACAGCTGTACGAGGCGTTTGAGGTGGCTCATATTTTTTACGAATGGCATGTAATTCCTCCTTTGTGCACCATTCGACTTCAATCATGTTATGTGTGTAGGGGCCTTTAGCTTTTGCCACAACTCTTCGCCTTACCCTGCATCTCCTTGTACTCCTGCCCACTTTCTTAATCTCTCTGCCTCACCCTATTCTTTCCTGTCACCCTCTTCCTACTTATGCTTTCCTGTACCTTACACCTGAGCTCACATCCAGTACCTTCTTAGGTGTCTTACTATTTCAGCAGTAATTGTGCAGTCATCCAGCATCTCTTCAGATCCACCCAGTGCCTGTCTTACCTTCACTCTGAATTTCAGACAACAGTCTTATTCTTTTTGCTGCCACTATCTGACCTTTAAAACAGACTTCACTCCTCCTTTTCTTCACCTCCAAAGTATCCTACAATCCACCATCTGATGGTGTCTACCTACTTTTTCCCGTCACCAACTTACAGTCTTCAATCTTACATGGGATATAATTCACCTGTGTACACCTTCCTCCACTCTAATACCTCATTTTGTACTCCTTCTTCTTCAAAATACAGCCATGACTAGGGTTGTAAAAAGTGACTTTATTATTTAACTGGGCAAATTCAACCTACTTGACACACATAAACAGAACACAGTTATTCCTCATAAATATTTTTTTCTAAAAATATTACCATGAATATGCAATAATTTTAAAACAAGAATGCAAAAGTAATAGCTGGTTCCACCCAGGGGCGTAGGCAGAAATCATAAAACGGGTGGGCCCAGAAAAAATCAGACGGGCCCAACCTTTGGGGTTGTAGGTAAGGTGTAGGTATTATAATACACCGTTTGAAAAAGTGTGCCTCGTTTGGACATCGCAAGCAACGATATCACTTAGCCTACACCAATGGCAAAGTGAGCACACAGACGCTACACGTCAGACACAAGTACTCTTCATGGATAATGCAAGCTGTAGTGCAGCGCCACACACACACACACACACACACACACACACACACACACACACACACACACACACACACACACACACACACACACACACACACACACACACACACACACACACACACACACACACACACACACACACATTCAGTGCAAGTCTGGTAGCCTGCTTGGCTCGACCTAAACCCAAAACGTCAATAGGTATTTAAATAAGGTATTGTTTCAAAAATGAATTCCAAGTTTAATGATGAACACATCTCAGCCAACTGCACAGATGCTGTGTGCACAGTTACACAGACGCAAAGTGTCAGACACAAGCATCCCATAGACAATGCAAGCAGCAACGCAATGCTTAGTCATGTAAAGTCCTTTAAAATAAAAATTCAAAATATATCCGCAACATGAAAACAGGTTGGCTAGGCGGCCAAATTATGAAATTGAGAAACAATGGAAACCATGGCTCTGCGGCCAAATTAAAAACCATCAGAACGGACACCAACATGATTCGTGGCAGTTGCAATATAATATTAACAATTAGGCCTATTTAGAAGAAACAAGTAATTAATGGTCTCACACTTACATTTGACGAATCCTTTTAATGTATGCTACAGCAAGAGACGACGGAGTTTTTTGTTGAACTCTCTTATCACGTCATCATCATAGTCCAATGATTCAGTCAGTTTTCTTTCAAGGGAAAGCACGGAGAGTGTATTCAGTCTGTGAGTCAACATGGATGTTCTGGTGGACGTTTTTATCCATTTAACAGTAGAAAACAGCCGTTCAACAGTGCATGTTGTTATTGGCATTGTGATGAGGGCCCGCAGAAGCCTATTTATTTGAGGAAAAATGTGCTCCCTCGTTTATCGCGGGAGTTACGTTCAAAAATAACCCGCGATAAACGAAATCGGGCGAAGTAGTCAGCGTTAGTTTTTACAATTATTATAGATGTTTTAAGGCTGTAAAACCCCTCACTACACACTTTATACACTTTTCTCAAACAGGCATTAACATTTTCTCACTTTTCTCTCCTGTGTAAACACTCTCTTTTTTCTTCTGGGCGAGAAGATTATAAACAGACACACGTAGAACACAATGCGCAGCTCTCCCTTCGCTCACTGCCTCCGGAGGTACGGATGCGGGACCCGCAAAGAATCCAAGTCCTCTCTCAGTGGCCACGGAGCTCTGCGGCTGCGATCAACATCCGGATCAAAACAGCGAGTGTATCTCTGGACCTGTTGCCAGATTTGGCGCAATTCCGCACAGCAGACAGGAGGAGGTGGCCCGCTGCTGCATTTACCGAGCCCACAGAAAGCGCATCGGAGGCAGTGAGAGCAATCGCGGTGATGCCGACCAGTGCCGCGAACGGCCCGCCTGATAAGGACACAGAACACAATGCGCCATTAAAAAAAAAGCATGCAAAATTGCACTAAAACAATCCGCGAAACTTCGAGACCGCGAAAGGTGAACTGCGTTATAGCGAGGGACCACTGTACTCTGAAAATGAATTAATAAAAATCACAGATGAATCAGATTTTTTTTGACAAAATTTATTAATTGTTGCTCAGTGCTAATGCAATAGGAATACAATGAGGCAACAGGAGACTGTCGAGTGTTGACTCAGCCTTCTCATTGGATGGGACGGGCCTGGCTGACAAGTGGGCGGGCCCAGGCCCATCCAGGCCCACCCTTGGCTACGTGTAAGGTTCCACCACCCGAGGTAATACAATAAGTGATAAATAACATCAGCTTTTAATATTTTTTTATTTTCATTGACATTTTATTTTTGAAGGTAGAGTATAATCAATTAAACCAAATAAAAGTGTCCTCAAAACAATATTAGGAAGCAACCCATAAATAGAGAGATGGAGAGGTGGAAAAAAATGACAATATGGTGGTCATCTTTTGACTTTGGTCAAACATTAATTTAATCAGCACATTATTCATTTAGAATGCAAACAGTCTCGTATCAAGCAAAGATAGCCAGTTAATTAATGTAAAGTGCTTCTTGGTCACCACTGAATGGATGAAAATGTCATGAGAAGTGTGCAGTTACACACACTGCTTCGGTGCAGAACTAAACGTGTAGTCGAGTGACAACGAGGAGCTTGTTCTGTTCACAGCTTCTCTTCTGTGCTCTTTTATTCACTGAGCCAATTAATTTGGTCCTGAGTCAAAAGATGAACCCCACAACATCTAAAAATACAGTCTGGGTTGTAATTTGCTGCAAGTCTCCTTTAATTTGTCATAGTGATGCATGAAACTGGTGTGATACCATCTTCAAATGTGACACAATAATCAGTGAATAAAAAGTAAAAAAGTATAAAAAGTATCCGACCTTTTTATTTTTTTAAAAAACTATATGGATTTGAATCATGTGCGCTTGCATCAGCCAAGCTTGAACCTTCGTGCGCATGCGTGAGTTTTTTCATGCCTGTCAGTTGTGTCATTCGCCTGTGGGCAGGCTTTGAGTGAGCATTGGTCCACCCCCCTCGTCGGATTTTCATTGTCAGGAAAATGGCTGAGCGATTGGAGCAGCGCTGAATCAAATTTTTCCAGAAACTGTGAGAGACAGCCAGGTGGAAACCATTCAGAAGATTCAGACGGCTTTCGGTGAAGATACTCTGGGCGTCACACAGATTAAGGATCATTACAACTGGATTAAAGATGACCCACAGCGGCGCAGCGGCTGAAACGACCAGATCATTTCCAAAGTGAAGGCTGTGTTGATCCGGGACGTCGTCTGACTACCAGAGAAATTGTGGAAGAGGTGTACATCAGCACGTTTGCGCACAACGTTGGCGCACAACAAAAAGCACGTCCGTGTTGGAAGTCTCACAGGACAAGTTGTGACATGCCCAGCTGTTACACAATTTCTCGGATACTCACTCGACTGAAAAGCCTCCGAAAGCCGTCTGAATCTTCCGAATGGTTTCCAACACGGACGTGCTTTTTGTTGTGCGCCATGAGCGGCTCCGTCCCGACGCGCGAATTCTTCCGCACGTCTTTCATTACAAAATCTCCTTTAACAGTGGAATGTCTTTTGTCTTAGCATTTTACATGGCGAAAATGTCAAAGCTGACACTCCCTAACAATGCAAGTGATCTGCCTCATCTTAGTCTCCCTAAGTAACCACTCGTTTAAAAAAGTCATTCCAGAGGTACCCATTGTTGTGGAATTTTCATTATGATGTCAGCAGAGAAATGAGTCTGACGAGCAAAGACCAGATATTTAATTGCAGTTGATGCACACAACAGATGCAGGAGACCCCGACGGACAAGCATGCAAACATACAGTAGTGTTCAGAATAATAATAGTGCTATGTGACTAAAAAGATTAATCCAGGTTTTGAGTATACGAGGTCTATTAGAAAAGTATCCGACCTTATTATTTTTTTCAAAAACCATATGGATTTGAATCACGTGTGATTGCGTCAGACAAGCTTGAACCCTTGTGCACATGCATGAGTTTTTCCACGCCTGTCGGTTGCATCATTCGCCTGTGAGCAGGCTTTGAGTGAGGAGTGGTCCAGCCCCTCGGCGGATTTTCATAGTCAGGAAATGGTGGAATGATTTGGGCTTTTTTTCCATCAGAATTTTTTCAGAAACTGTTAGAGACTGGCAGCTGGAAACCATTCGAAAAATTTATCTGGCTTTCGGTGAAAATTTTACGGGCTTCACAGAGAATAAGGACTGTTACTACAGCTTTAAGGACGGCTTTAAGGACGCTCGGCGCGCCACGCTCCGTGCCGCCATTGAGAGCCACAAACCACCGGATCATTTCTAAACAGATGGCTCTGTGGATCCGAGACCATCGTGTGCACTTTCTCTGGTTATCACAAGAGCTGGACATCAGCCATTTTCTGGCAGATTTCACTTTTAACAAGAGATTTTGTCATGGAAAGCTGAGCGGAGGCTTCGCGCGTCACAACCGATTTGCTGATGGAGCGAGACAAAGGAACACCTCTGTTTTGATCTCACAGGACGGCTTTGAGATGGCATTCAGACAGCTGTAGGTGGTTTTTCCATCGAGTGATTATCTGAGAAATTGTGGCTGTGCCTGGACATGCCAGAACATGTCCCATGAGGCTTCATCACGGCATTGCTTCACGCCATGCAGCACCGCCGCGACGCACAGAATTCCTCCGCACGTCTGTCTCAATGTGCTGAAAAAGTGCTGATGTCCACGTCTTTTCACAATTCCTGTGCTAGTCAGACGACGTGCCGGATAAAACACAGCATCCAGTTTGGACATGAACGGCACATTCCACTGTTACAGGGGTTTTTGTCATGGAAAGAGGAGCGGAGGCTTTGCACGTCGCGGCGGTGCCGCATGGCGCACAGCAACACCGTGATGAAGCCTCATGGGACATGTTCTGGCATGTCCAGGCACATCCACAATTTCTCGGATAATCACTCGATGGAAAAACCAACGACAGCTGTCTGAACGCCATCTCAAAGCCGTCCTGTGAGACCAAAACGGAGGTGTTCCTTTGTCTCGCTCCATCAGCAAATCGGTCGTGACGCACGAAGCCTCTGCTCGGCTTTCCATGACAAAATCTCTTGTTAAAAGTGAAATCTGCCGGAAAATGGTTGATGTCCAGCTCTTGTGATAACCAGAGAAAGTGCACACGACGGTCCCGGCTCCACAGAGCCATCTGTTTAGAAATGATCCCGTGGTTTGTGGCTCTCGATGGCAGCACGGAGCGCGGTGCACCGAGCATCCTTAAAGCCATCCTTAAAGCCATCCTTAAAGCTGTCCTTAAAGCTGTAGTAACAGTCCTTATTCTCTGTGAAGCCCGTAAAATTTTCACCGAAAGCCAGATAAATTTTCGAATGGTTTCCAGCTGCCTGTCTCTAACAGTTTCTGAAAAAATTCTGATGGAAAAAAAGCCCAAATCATTCCGCCATTTCCTGACAATGAAAATCCGCCAAGGGGGTGGACCACCCCTCACTCAAAGCCTGCTCACAGGCGAATGACGCAACCAACAGGCGTGGAAAAACTCACGCATGCGCACGAGGGTTCAAGCTTGTCTGACGCAATCACACGTGATTCAAATCCATATGGTTTTTGAAAAAAATAAAAAGGTCGGTTTCTTTTCTAATAGACCTCGTATTTCTTATTGTTACATGGGAAACAAGGTACCAGTAGATTCAGTAGATTTAGAAATTGGGCTATTAGTAAAAAAAAAAAGTAGAAAAGGGGGTGTTCACAATAATAGTAGTGTGGCATTCAGTCAGTGACTTCATCAATTTTGTGGAACAAACAGGTGTGAATCAGGTGTCCCCTGTTTAAGGATGAAGCCAGCACCTGTTGAATATGCTTTTCTCTTTGAAAGCCTGAGGAAAATGGGACGTTCAAGAAATTGTTCAGAAGAACAGCGTAGTTTAATTAAAAAGTTGATTGGAGAGGGGGAAAATTTATACGCAGGTGCAACAAATTATAGGCTGTTCATCTACAATGATCTCCAATGCTTTAAAATGGACAAAAAAAAAAACCAGAGACGCGTGGAAGAAAACGGAAAACAACCATCAAAATGGATAGAAGAATAACCAGAATGGCAAAGGCTCTCCCAATGATCAGCTCCAGGATGATCAAAGACAGTCTGGAGAGCAGACTGGAGTGCTGTGACAGTTAGAAGATGCCTGTGTGAAGCTAATTTATTTGCAAGAATCCCCCGAAAAGTCCCTCTGTTAAATAAAAGACGTGCAGAAAAGGTTACAATTTGCCAAAGAACACATCAACTGGCCTAAAGAGAAATGGAGGAATATTTTGTGGACTGATGAGAGTAAAACTGTTCTTTTTGGGTCCAAGGGCCGCAGACAGTTTGTGAGACGACCCCAAACTCTGAATTCAAGCCACAGTTCACAGTGAAGACAGTGAAGCATGGTGGTGCAAGCATCATGATATGGGCATGTTTCTCCTTCTATGGTGTTGTGCCTATATATCGCATAGCAGGTATCATGGATCATGTGGATATGTCAAAATACTTGAAGAGGTCATATTGCCTTATGCTGAAGAGGACATGCCCTTGAAATGGGTGTTTCAAGACAATGACCGCAAGCACAGTAGTAAACGAGCAAAATCTTGGTTCCAAACCAACAAAATTAATGCCTCGCAGATGTGAAGAAATCATGAAAAACTGTGGTTATACAACTAAATACTAGTTTAGTGATTCACAGGATTGCTAAAAAAGCAGTTTGAACATACAACCCCTGGCAAAAATTATGGAATCACCGGCCTCGGAGGATGTTCATTCAGTTCTTTAATTTTGTAGAAAAAAAAAGCAGATCACAGACATGACACAAAACTAAAGTCATTTCAAATGGCAACTTTCTGGCTTTAAGAAACACTATAAGAAATCAGGAAAAAAATTGTGGCAGTCAGTAACGGTTATTTTTTTAGACCAAACAGAGGGAAAAAAATATGGAATCACTCAATTCTGAGGAAAAAATTATGGAATCATGAAAAACAAAAGAACGCTCCAACACATCACTAGTATTTTGTTGCACCACCTCTGGCTTTTATAACAGCTTGCAGTCTCTGAGGCAAGGACTTAATGAGTGACAAACAGTACTCTTCATCAATCTGGCTCCAACTCTGATTGCTGTTGCCAGATCAGCTTTGCAGGTTGGAGCCTTGTCATGGACCATTTTCTTCAACTTCCACCAAAGATTTTCAATTGGATTAAGATCCGGACTATTTGCAGGCCATGACATTGACCCTATGTGTTGTATGGCTGGGGGGCCTGGCTGCCTTTTTGTTTCTGTCTTTTGTTTTTCCTTCCAGGTGGTTTGCATTTGGAACTGAGTGGCTGTGTTGCTGAGTTTATCAGGACCTCACCCTGATCACCTGAGGCTGATCACCTGCGGCTCATCAGGACTCACAGCTGTGGTGCATCTGCATGGATTGGAACATGGTGGCATTTAAGACTGGAGTGCACAGTGTGTATTTGCCAGAGACTCGACCTTGTGACCAGACGGGTGAGATCGTCGTCTCGGAAGCCATCTCATCATCAGTGGATGCAGAGACCGTCCAGGCTTGATGCACGGTCTGTGAAAGAGGAGGGGGTGAGGTCTCACGCTCGTCAGCACACTTCCTGAGGTACGTTAGATTTTGTGACTAACATTTATACAGTCAGTAAATGTGGTGTCCCTCACACCTTTTTATATTGAGCTGTATGTTAGTCATGTATCGACTTCCACTGCAGTGGAGTTTTGTGAACTGGATGTTCCATGCCTGCAGGTTGGGAAGTTGATTAGTAATCAAGCCAGGAAGTGTTTGCTGTTTGTACACCTTTAAGTGTTCTCTCTGTGTGTAGAGTGTGGACTCACATAATGGTTCCTTCTTTCACAGTCTCGGTTTGTTGCGGCCACCTGGGGGGTGTCGGCGGGGTCCTTGAGTCCGAACAGCTTCTGGCTCCGGACCGTTAGCGCTGCTGGGAGCGCACCACGTCAGACCGCACTTTCTTTTGTATTTTTATGTATCACTGTTATGTATTAAATTCAGTTAGCCTTTGTACTGTGCTCTGCTTATTTCATACTGGGTCCTTCAAACGCTGGTCGGTTCTCCGAGCTGCGTCCGACACATAACACTATGTGTCTTTTTGCAAGGAATGTTTTCACAGTTTTTGCTCTATGGCAAGATGCATTATCATCTTGAAATATGATTTCATCATCCCCAAACATCCTTTCAATTAATGGGATAAGAAAAGTGTCCCAAAATATCAACGTAAACTTGTGCATTTATTGATGATGTAATGACAGCCATCTCCCCAGTGCCTTTACCTGACATGCAGCCCCATATCATCAATGACTGTGGAAATTTACATGTTCTCTTCAGGCAGTCATCTTTATAAATCTCATTGGAACGGCACCAAACAAAAGTTCCAGCATCATCACCTTGCCCAATGCAGATTCGAGATTCATTGCTGAATATGACTTTCATCCAGTCATCCACAGTCCACGATTGCTTTTCCTTAGCCCATTGTAACCTTGTTTTTTCTGTTTAGGTGTTAATGATGGCTTTCGTTTAGCTTTTCTGTATGTAAATCCCATTTCCTTTAGGCGGTTTCTTACAGTTCGGTCACAGACGTTGACTCCAGTTTCCGCCCATTCGTTCCTCATTTGTTTTGTTGTGCATTTTCGATTTTTGAGACATGTTGCTTTAAGTTTTCTGTCTTGACGCTTTGATGTCTTCCTTGGTCTACCAGTATGTTTGCCTTTAACAACTTTCGCATGTTGTTTGTATTTGGTCCAGAATTTAGACACAGCTGACTGTGAACAACCAACATCTTTTGCAACACTGCATGATGATTTACCCTCTTTAAAGAGTTTGATAATCCTCTCCTTTATTTCAATTGACATCTCTCGTGTTGGAGCCATGATTCATGTCAGTCCACTTGGTGCAACAGCTCTCCAAGGTGTGATCACTCCTTTTTAGATACAGACTAATGAGCAGATCTCATTTGATGCAGGTGTTAGTTTTGGGGATGACAATTTACAGGGTGATTCCATAATTTATTCCTCAGAATTGAGTGAGTCCATATTTTTTTCCCTCTGCTTGGTCTAAAAAGTAACCATTACTGACTGCCACATTTTTTTTTTTTCCTGATTTCTTAAAGTGTTTCTTAAAGCCAGAAAGTTGCCATTTGAAATGATTTTAGTTTTGTGTCATGTCTGTCAGCTGCTTTTTTTCTACAAAATTAAACAACTGAATGAACATCCTCCGAGGCCGGTGATTCCATAATTATTGCCAGGGGTTGTAATAGTTTTGAGTTTGTAGCGTCAAGAGCAGATGCTACTATTATTGTGAACACCCCCTTTTCTCCTTTTTTTTTTTTTTACTAATAGCCCAATTTCATAGCCTTAAGAGTGTGCATATCATGGATGCTTGGTCTTGTTGGATTTGTGAGAATCTACTGAATTTACTGGTACCTTGTTTCCCATGTAACAATAAGAAATATACTCAAAACCTGAATTAATCTTTTTAGTCACATAGCACTACAATTATTCTGAACACTACTGTAAAACACAGAGTCTTCTGATCGTAGGAACTCAGAGAGCCGTTTTAAGGACCCCTGCCTTCGTAAAACAAATCCATAATACAAACATGGCCTTCAGTTAGTCTGGGACATAATCAGATATTATTTCATGGACTCGGAGAGACATAATCTGTTCTATCAACACAGGCCAGTAGGCGACGGATGACCCTGACCCAATATGCAGACATGGGGGAACAACAAGTTTTCACCTACACCCATGTATCCTCCAAGGAGGTTGCCAAAGATGTTGTGAAAAAAGTGAAATAAATGCTTGGTTTCAGTGCAGAAGGTTCCCAGTTCAAACCCCATCCCTGCCAGTTTCTCCATGTAATGTGGAGTTGTGTCAGGAAGGGCATCTGGTGTAAAACTTGTGCCAATTCAACATGCAAATTCGCATCAGATCTGCTGTGGCGACCCCGAGTGAAAACAAGGGACTTACTACTTGTTATAGAAGGTACACTATATGCGAATAGTTTAATCACTTATTCACTACATTCTGGAATATTGTGGAGGAAACACAATAATCGTGTTCTGACTGACACCAAAAATTGCCATTATGGTCATGTATTTCTGAAATATAGATGCACATGGTTCATTGTTGTTATTAATGCTATGAGTAGGTCCAACGCATGCATAAGCATTTAGGGAGAACTGGTGTCATGTGTGTTGTGTTTCAGCCAGGGCTCATGAAACGGACAAAATACCTTATTAATACTGCGTGGCCTCATTCCTGCAAGGCCAACTGAAAATACATTGAAGAAAATCTCCAAAGTGCCTCACGTCTGGCTGCCTCCAGCCTGACACAGTTGACTCTTTGGAATCTGATTGGTGTTGGGAGCGTTCCATATCTGTATATATTTACCTCCCCAGGAGGACTGCTCCTATCGTCCCAGCTGTATATCACTCCAAGTCAATTAAAATTGGACTGGAAGGATGGTCCAGAGAGACCAGAGAGAGGAGAGGCAGCTGGTCTGAGAGAGGGAAGGAGAAATGCATGGCTGGATGGATTTACAAAGGGGAGGCGGGGGAGTTAAATGAGGGTTGAGGGCAAGGAGAAGAGGGAGAGGATGAAAAAAAGTGCTGCGAGAGGAGGCAGGGAGTGAGGATGTAGGACAGAAGGGATGATGTTAAAGGAGGTGATACGTGAGATTTTAAATAGTGATTCAGTATAAACATACACTGATGTCTCAGTGTCCCCCATCAGAGAGGTCTTTCTCTGCTGGGGTACAAATTGACCAGCTGGTCAGAGGAGGAGGAGGAGGGACAAGAAGGTGGAAGAGGATCTGAGGTGGATGCAGGAGGAAGAGCTGGCACTTCGCCTTTCCTGGCAACATCTTGGCCTCCCTCTCTCCTTTTAAGCCCGTTCTCCTTCCCCTCCCTCTCTCTCAGTAATCAGTGATGTCCTGATGTAAAACACAGTTCTTTGTGTTTGTGGGACTCCAAAGGACAGATCGCTGTGGGAAGAAGGAAGATGCTCTGAAGACACCAAATCCCTTTGCTTAGTGTGCTCGCCAGCTGTCATTTTCTCTCTTTTTCACTAAACATAAAATGTGATGGTTAAGGAGAGAATATTTTGGTATTAATTAGCACTTTCTGCAACTCAGAGTTTAATTCCTTGTTTTGGGCAATTTACCAAATTCTACAACATTTCTCTTTGAAATACTGTATAGGGAGATATATACTTTGTTGTGTCATCAATGTGGTGTACTCATTATAAGTTTGAACTAATGGGGAACTAATGGGGGCTGGAGGAAGAGAAAGTGAAAAATAGTTTTCTTCATCCAACATAAATGGTAAATAAATGGTAAATGGACTGCATTTATATAGCGCTTTTCCATCTGCATCAGACGCTCAAAGCACTTTACAATTATGCCTCACATTCACCCCGATGTCAGGGTGCTGCCATACAAGGCGCTCACTACACACCGGGAGCAATAGGGGATTAAAGGCCTTGCCCAAGGGCCCTTAGTGATTTTCCAGTCAGGTGGGGATTTGAACCCATGATCTTCTGAACTCAAGCCCAACACCTTAACCACTAGACCATCACCTCCCCAACATCTGCATTATAATAGCCAAGTGGCCTCTGTGTGCGTTTGTGAATATGGCTTTGCTCACGGAGAAACTGGGAACAACTGTTGCCATTTGTTATGCTAATGTATTTTGGGTCAAGGATGAACGCAGTGAAAACAGAAAGTTGATAGGACTAATATTTTTTGAGAAATTAGCGATATTAGCTTCAACAGAGAACAATGGGCATAAGAGTTTGAGGTTTTGTGGTTTTAAATGTTGTTGTTGTTGTGGCTCATGTTAGTTTAACAGTGTTGTTAGTGTTACTGATTTATTGTGTTTTGTATTTCAATTGGTTTAGTTTCGTTAAGTGTCATGTTGCCGTTACCATGAGTGAAAAGTGTAGGGCGCTTGATGTCTTTTGCCACCGTCTCTGTTTGTGGGTGTGTAAAAATAAAAGCACCTGCTTGTGGCAGAATGCAGAAAAGACCAAAAGCTCTGTGTACATGCATGTGTGTATATAATTTCACCTCCAAACTATAACTATAACTATAAAATATCAACAGAAAGAGATACAAAATACAAAAGATTTGATTACAACTGACAGCAGTGAAGCAAAACTGAAAAAAAAAAATCAAATCAAATAAACAAGCAAAAATAACAATAAAATTCAATAAAATACAATTCAAACAATTAAAATAAAGAGTAAAATGCAAATCAAAACCACTGTGCCAATTATAACAAACAGAAAACAGGTAAGTCATCAATCTAGATTTATCACAATTGGCAAACTGTTCCATAGAAAAGGTGCCTGATAAGAAAAGGTCCTATAATTAGCTGACTACTTCTTCACCCTCAGAATGCACAATAAACCCACAGCTCGACCAGCTACATATGGTGTAAATAAATAAAGCAAATATGAGGGTGCTATTCCATGAAGAATTTTACCTTAACAATAACAAACCTTAAAGTCAGACCTCACATCAACAAGAAGCTAGTGAAGGGAATCCACAACTAGAGTAATGTGATCAATCTTTCTTTCAATTCAGTTCATCCATCCACCCATCTTTTGTCCATACAGGGTCACAGGGGTACTGGAGCCTATCCCAGCAGTCACAGGTTGTGAGGTGGAGTACACCCTGGAGAGGACGCCAGTCTGTTGCAGAGCCACATATAGACAAACAAACACATTTGAACTTGCACACACACCTAAAGACAATTTAAAGTTTCCAGTTCACCTAACCTGCATGTCTTTGGAAGTGGGTGAAAGCCAGGGCACTCGGAGGGAACCCACGCAAATACACAGAAAGGCCACAGGTGGGAATTGATCCCATGGCCTTCTTACTGTTATGGATAAGACGCGGAATGAGGAGCGGTCCAGTATCTGACTGAACCCAGCATGAAATAATCAGAAGCAGTTCCAAAAAGAAAACACATTTATTTTCTCCCTTTGTGCTATACATGAAATACTAAATAATTACAGTTCTGGTGAGGTGAAAAGGCGGCGCGCTCTCTCAGCATCTCAACAGTCGGAGTCCGAACGTTCAGGACTCAGGAGTTCCGCCAACACCGCCCCCCAGGTGATTTTCCCAGATTGTACTCTGCGAAGGAGGAACAGAGATGAGATTATTCAACACTTATTCCTACGAAATATTGTTTAGAGGCAAACTTATCAGCTACACGTTTAGGTCTGGTTTCAAAACTTAGTTCAAAGAGGCTGCTGCTCACAGCTAGTGGAGGATCATTAATCCGCACGCCACTGCTGTGAGGAGCACGGCAAACAATTTCCACCAATAATTACTTATAGCTGCGTATAAACGCCAATTTACATTCACGGATAAACTTTTCAGAATATTCACCTCTGTCGTGTGCTGACAACGTTTGCCTCTCACCCTCGTCCTCCTTCACAGGCGCGATGTCAGACTCTGAAACGGCCCTCAGCGTCTCCACACAGTCGTCACAAGGTCGTATTCTCCGGCAATCTTATCCAACTCACTGCTGGTTTAAATGTAGTTCTTCATCACTACATTGGTACCAGCTGGAAGTCCTCAGATCTGCACGTGAACATCACAGGTGTCGTGGACTGTCCTGATACAGAGCCGCACGAGAATGCAACAGGTGCAGCCAATCATCGTAACAGAGGAGAGAGACTCTTCTGCAGCACATTTTCCTCAGAGAACAGCCCCAAATCACCTGGGAAGGAAAATAAACACAAAACAACCCATCCTTGTCCAGCCAAACCCCCCCCCCCAACACACAACACTTACTGTGAGGCAACAGTGCTAACCACTAAGCCACCGTACTGCCCTAGTTCAATTAAATAAATTTTATTTGTATTACACCAAATCATAACAGGCTGCCTCAAGACACTTCACATGAGTAAGGTTTAACCTTACCATACACACACAGGCAACAGTGGTAAGGAAAATGAGGAAGAAACCTCAAGCAGGCTAGACTCAGAGGATTGACCCACTGCTTAGGCCATTCTAACAGTTACAAGGTTTTTACAAATTTTGCAAGGATTTCTGAACAAATAGAAGAAACGGAAAACAAGAACAGAACAACAACAACAAAAAAAAAAAAACAGAAGAGCAACAAAAACAGAGTCCTTAATTGAAACAACAGCAAGAAAACAATCTTTAATCCACATGTCCCCATTTTCAGCACAGGCCGGTCCATAGGAAGAATGGCTTCCAGTCATTGCTGCAACAGGCAGGGCCTCCTGATCTCAGTCCAGAGCCCTGGGGTGCAGAGCCAGGATCTGTCAAAGTTGACAGAGAGAAAAACAGCACAATCAGTCGGCTGGAAATAACTGCTCCTTAAGGGCCTTTAACACCGAACGCGTCGGAAGCGTCAGAGGCATCACGAATCGGTCTAAAAAGCATTATTTTCATTGAGACGCATTGCTTTTTAGAGGCGTTAGAAGTGTCGCATCAAAAGCCGAGCTAAAGTGACGCTTCTGATGGGAGCGCGCATTGCCGCTTGTTGACAAGCTGAGGCGGTCATGGTTCAACCCAATCCAACTTTCGCCACTCTGAGCTGTGACGTCGCTTCGCGCTGCCCAATAGGAAGGACGCGTTGAGCCAAAACACGGAAACAGAAACCACTGATCTGTACAAAACACTTGTAATTAAAATAGCTAAATAAATTAATAAAAGGTTCTTTAGAAACCTTTCTTCATCTGTAAATTAAAACCACCTGTAACCTTGGACATTTATTTTTAGACAAATAAAACAACATGGATATTTGTACATTTTTTTAAAAGTCTGGTAGATTATTTATATCTCATTTCAACCAGAAAAACAGAAACTGCAAATAAGTACAAATGTTTATTTTAAATGCAACAGGAGATAATTTAAGAATGACTGCAGTGTGATTGTAAAGTAGGATTTCTGTGACATAAATCTCATGATTATTTTTTTTAATTGAGTCATTTCAACTTGTATTTACATCAAAACTTTTGACTGCCTTTAATGTATATGAATTTGACTAGTGACTGTGAATGTTTTAAAATTGTGCACAATAAGGGGAGAGTTTTGACCTGTGCAAATGTCCTTTGACTTTGATTTCGTGGACATTTTTAACGATCCATTCATTTATTGTTAAAATATAAAATGAAACAGCTTTTTTAAAAAATAATAAAATAGTTGCTGTTGAAAGAGCCTTTTATTTAGAAGCAGGTGATGTTATGCTGGATTCTCGGGACCAGATGAAGGTCTCTTCTGCAGCTTTGACCTCTGGTGGTATTGCTGAAGACACTTTTTAAAGTTGAGCTTTTATGCTCTCTGAAAAAAGCTGTAGCTTTATTTGGTAAAAACTAAAAAAACTGAACCATTTAAAATTAAAGTGTTCACTCAGATCGACTGTGCTAAAAGGCTAAGCTAAAATTAGCCGATCATTAAACCTTCACAGCAGTGCAAATGTCAAGTTTTATTTTTATATTATTCTCACCTCGAATATGCTGCAGAACTGAACTCCGTTGGTCAAACTGGGACTTCGCATATATCCAAAAAGTGGGAAATTTTGCTCTGAGTGGGTCTGCCCTGTCACCCCGGCTGCCTGCCTCGCTCTGCCCAGGGACGATGCCGAAGCCCGGCTTCTCCCTGCAGGTCGGCCCACTGTCGCAGTTCGATCGATATCCCACCAAGTCGTCAGTCCTCCCTCGGTCGGCGTCACTCCTAAAAGTAGCTGAAACAAAGCTTCTCCCAGCAGGGTGATAGGAGAATCATTCTACTGCTGTTTTGTAAAGCTTTTTTTTGTGGTTCTACATATGCAAATGCAAGATGCCAATCTCTTTGACTTTTTCCGGGTTGTGAAAACAGCAAGTGTGACATGGCCTCAATCTCCGCCCCCTTGCCACTTTGGAAGCGAAGCCTCTGACGTTACAGTGCGTTGGGGGGTGTTGACACGTCGGACTGATGCTTCCAGTGTGAAAGGCCCATAAGGGATTTCTTCACTAGCAGTAAATCAACAGGGAAGCAGAGATATTACTAAGGTGGTTGCTGGTAGCTAGCCCTGTGCTTCACTAACAGACCCAGAATTTAGATGTAATAAGGCCGAAACATGTTTGGTTGCAAATAATATGAATTAAAGAAGGGGAAACATAGTTCCATACTAGACTGATATGTTAGTCATACAAGAGGGAGAATAGATGAGTTCTTAGTCTGGACTTGATTGTCTCTATGGAATCTGACTGTTTTATCCCCATGGGGAGGTCATGCCACAAGACAGGCTGAACGGGCCAGTGTAATTAGGTCACCTCAGTATGTAGGCACTAATCCATGAATAATGTTATAAATGAGTAACAGAACATTAAAATCAGGCTTCACAGAGACAGCAAGCCAATGAAGGGGGCCAAAATCAGTGTAATGTGGTTAAACCTTCTGCTTCTTGTCAAAATTCTGGCAGCAGCATTTTGAAACATTTGGAGACACTTAATGCTGGACTGAGGTCAGCCAGAGAATAGGACATTGACATAATCCAGTCTAGAAGAGACAAATGCATGGATCAGAGTCTCTGTATCAGCCATAGACAGGATGGGACAAATCTTCACTATGTTACAAAGATAGAAGAAAGCAGTGCTTGTGATCTCTCTTATGTTTAGGTCAAAGGACAACATCGGATCAAAAGTCACCCCATACACAATACAGTGTGATGTATGATGCACAAGACTAAGTTAAGAATTAGCTGGTCAAACTGATGTCAATGCCTCACTGGACCAAGGGCCACAATTTTATTTTTCCCCAAATTAAAAGTAAGAAATTGATAGACATCCAGTTTTTTTTACTGACGCAAAGCAATTCTCTAAAGTCTTTATGTTTATGGGATTATCAGCAGTTATTGGCATGTACAACTGAGTATCATCAGCATAGCAGTGAAAAGTGATCCCATAACGTCACAGTATATGCCCAAGAGGAGATACATAAAGCAAGAAAAGCTGGGGGCCCAAGACGGACCCTTGTATAACCCCATGTTTCATGGCAGCAAGGTTTGAGGTGACATTATTATACAGGACACAGTGAGAACAACTGGTTTGGGTAGGATGTTAACCATGCAAGGGCATTCCCAGCACCCTAAAGTAATTCTTCCACCTATCGAGTAGAATACAATGATCCGCATTGGACACAGCACTAAAATTTAACAGTAATAGAACCATGGTGCTGTCAGAGTCCACTGCAAACAAGACATTATTCATCACTTTCGTAAAACCTGTCTCCATGGAATGGTGCATTATAAATGCAGACTGCACTGGCTCAAAAAGGTTATTTTCAGAAAGGTGGTCCACAAGCTGCAGAGAAACCACTTATCAAGAATTTTAGAACAAAATGATTTTCAGTAGACTGGGATAAAGGTTAGATTTCTGAAGTATTAGTTTAATAACTGCAGATTTGAAATATTTCGGAACACATCCTGAGGTTAATGACAAGTTAGTAATTTCCATTACAGTAGGCCCAAATGTAGGCCACAGGTCCTTAAACCGTTTTCATTTGTATAACGTCAAAAGGACAGTTTGTTCATCTGGCAAAAGCTACAAGTTTCGTTAGCGCACCAGCCAGAGCCCAGACCTGAATTCGATCAAACATCTCTGGAGAGATCTTAAAATGGCTGTGCACCGGCGCTCCCCATCCAGCGTGATGGAGGTTGAGAGGTTCTGCAAAGAGGAATGGGCAAAACTGCCCAAAGATAGGTGCGCCAAGCTTGATTCAAAAAGTCTTGAGGCCGCAATTGTTGACAAAAGTGCATCAACAAAGTATTGAGCAAAGGATGTGAATACTTACGTACATGTTATTTCTGAGTTTTTATATTTAATTCATTTGCAAACAAAAAAAGTCATGTTGTCATTATGGTGTGTTGTGAGTAGAAATTTGAGGGGGAAGATGAATTTACTCCATTTTGGAATAAGGCCATAACATAAAATGTGGATAAAGTGAAGCGCTGTGAGTAGTTTTTGGATGCACCGTATAATGTCCATGAATGATTTGCAGAGGGGGTCAGAAGGTTTGTTTACATGAATGTTGGTCACTAACAATGAAAATGTTATCGGCACTTGTTCCCAGATTAGAGATAAACTCACCAAATTCATCTAGGAATTCAGAATATGGGCCTGGGGGCCTATATACGGTGACAAAGTAAAATGTTTCAGTTTTACTCCTCAGACCTTGGTTATATGTGGCATCCTGAGCAGAGCAGAGGGTCAAATGTTCAAATGAGTTATATTTTAGATCCCCAAGAGTTAGTAAGCTAAACCCAGTTTTATGAATAAAAGCAACACCTCCGGCCTCCAGGAAATCACATTGTACAATTTTTAAAGAATTTATTTGTAAATTATGGTGGAAAATAAGTATTTGATCAATAATAATTCAACTCAATACTGTGTAACATAATCTTTGTTGCCAATGACGGAGGTCAAACATTTCCTGTAAGTCTTCACCAGGTTTGCACACACTGTAGCTTGTATTTTGGCCCATTCCTCCATGCAGATCTCCTCTAGAGCAGTGATGTTTAGGGGCTGTCACTGGGCAACATGGACTGTCAACTCCCTCAACAAATTTTCGATGGGGTTGACGTCTGGAGACTGGCTTGGCCACTCCAGGACCTTGAAATGCTTTTTACGGAGCTACTCCTTCGTTGCCTGAGCGGTGTGTTTAGGATCATTATCATGCTGGAAGACCTAGCCACGTTCTTCAATGCTCTCACTGATTGAAGGAGGTTTTGGCTTAAAATCTCATAATACATGGCCACGTTCATTCTTCCCTTAACACAGATGAGTCGTACTGTCCCCTTTGCAGAAAAACAGCCCCAAAGCATGATGTTTCCACCCCCGTGCTTCACAGTAGGTATGGTGTTCTTGAAATGCAACTCAGCATTCTTCTTCCTCCAAACACGACAAGTTGAGTTTTTACCAAAAAGTTCTATTTTGGTTTCATCTGACCACATGATTATCAATGGTCGTGTATGTTTTCCATTTTCTTACAATTGCTCCCACAGTTGATTTATTCACACCAGCCTGCTTGACTATTGTAGATTCACTCTTCCCAGCCTGGTGCACATCTACAGTTTTCTTCCTGGTGTCCTTCGACAGCTCTTTGGTCTTTTGGCCATGGTTGAATTTGGAGTCTGACTGTTTGAGGCTGTGGACGGGTGTCTTTTATACAGATAACGAGTTCCAACAGATGCCATTAATACAGGTAACAGGTGGAGGACAGAAGAGCTTCTTAAATAAGTAGTTACAGGTCTGTGAGATCCAGAAAGCTTGCTTGTTTGTGAGTGATCAAATACTTATTTTCCACCATGATTTACAAATAAATTCATTAAAACTCCTACAATGTGATTTCCTGGATTTTTTTTTCTCATTTTGTCTCTCATAGTTGAAGTGTACCTATGCTGAAAATTACAGACCTCTCTCATCTTTCTAAGTAGGAGAACTTGCACAATCAGGGACTGACTAAATACTTTTTTTTACCCCACTGTATCTCTGTGGAAACATGCCAGGGTCTCAACTTGAAAAATTTCCCCCTGGCACATAAACCGCACTGTCACCATAGTGGATTTCCTGTGCTAGTTTCTCCGCTAAGGTTTAATATGAGTCCCTGCAGGTTCTCTTATCACCCACTCCGTGGCCTGTTATAGAGTCCGAGTGTTACCTTTCCTATAGAACTCTGTGTTCGCAGATGAGATGGCAGCACCTTCCTAAGTAGACTGAAGCCTACCTGGCATCAGAAAGCCACGGCGACCCTAGAAAGAGGGCCAGTTATCAATAAAACTAAAACCTTGCTGTCTGCAAAACTGCGCCAGCCACCTATTCAAAGATATCAGTCTGCTAAACATCTCGTTATTTCCCCAAGAGGGGAGGGGGCCAGAGACTATGAGTCAATGCCGACATATATTTCTTAATAACCTAGTGGTAGAACTCTGAATCAGTTGGAGACCCTTGATGCTCAAACGAGCCATGTCAGAAAATAGTACAGTTCATTAGTGAAGCTAACTTTTTTCAGCAGATTAGTTTTTCAGTGATGCTTGAAAATGCTAGCTTCCACTAAATTTAGTTCCGCTAAATTTAACACAGTTAAAAATTTTTAAATAAAGTGTACTATTCAAAAACATTTGTTTGTTCATGTTGAGGCTTATGCACCAATCCAGTATGCAAAATTGACACATTGCGAGGAGGACATAAGCATTGACTTTAGGAAGTCAAGACCAAGTCCTTGACCAGTTCTGATCGAGGGAGTTGAGGTGGAGGGTGTGGATTCTTACAAGTTCCTCTTGCTGTCGAAGGACAACAAACTGGATTGGTTAACCCACACCAACCATCTGTACAGGAAAGGACAGAACAGGCTGTAGTTTCTGAGGAGGTTGCGACTGTTTAACATCTGCAGGAAACTCCTGAGGATGTTCTACCAGTCCGTAGTAGCCAGCATCGTATTTTACAATGTGGTGGTTTTTTTTTGGGGGGGGGGGGGGGTGGCATCCAAGAAGGACACATCCAGGCTGGACAAACTGATCAGGAGGGCTGGCTCTGTGGTTGGTATGAAGCTGGACTCTCTGATGACAGTGACAGAGACAATGGACAAACTGCTGGACATTATGGACGATGCCAGTCACCCTCTGCACACTGTCATCATCAACCAGAGGAGCCTCTTCAGCCACAGACTGCTCCTTCCCAAGTGCAGGACCAACAGACTGAAAACCTCCTTTGTCCGTCAGGCCATCAGACTGTAAAACGTCTCACTCAGGGGGAGGAAGAGTAACAGGAAGACAGAGGCCTGGAATGAGAGGAACAGTAGAAGCCAGTAAACCAGTATTGATCAATATGTCTGGTATTTATATTGTGTATTTATGTTGCAAACTGTTTTTCTTTTTTACTTTCACTTTTGATACTCTGTGTGCTGCTATACAATGCTGCTGGAACTCAATTTCCCAAGGGTTCACAAAGTTCTATCTAATCTAATCTAATCTAATCCAATCTAATCTAATATAATCTAATCACAGAATTAGAGGAGCTAGAGGTCAAGACAAAGGAAATGTATTAATTATGTTAGTAAAATGATTTTCCTTGTGTATTTTTTATTTCTTAAAATTTTTATTTGTTTCATACTTTCTGTACAGTGAACAAACTGTATGTTGAATAAAATAGTGTGTAATTTCATTTATTCATTTATATGCATCTTGCTCATCAACTGATTTTGGCATTAGCATACTAAAACATCAGCTGTTTAGGTCTTTTTTCACAATTTTAGAGCCAAAAAAAAAAAAAAAAGCCAAAGCTAAATTCATGTACTACCAAAATCTCCTGTATAATTTCCTGTATTATCTATTATGTTGGTAGCATGGCCCAAGCAGAAGATCACCCCTTTGAGTTTGGTCTGCTTGAGGTTTCTTCCTCAAATCATCAGAGGGAGTTTTTCCTTACCACTTTTGCCTGTGTGTTTGCTCTGGGGGTTGGTAAGGTTAGACCTTACTTGTGTGAAGCACCTTGAGGCAACCTTGTTGTGATTTGTTGCTATATAAATGAAAATGAAATTAAAATTGAAATAATAAACGTTTGATGTTAGCAGTAGCTTCAGCTAAATGATTTAGTTAATTTTGGCATTACCACAGTTAATTATTCAGTTAGCAGATCAGCATTTATTGAAGCTAACTTCAAACATCACATATTTACAAGTTTCCTCACACAGAAGTTTGTGAATTTGGGCGGACACATCCGAAATTGCATGATGGCAAACGCCCTAATTAAGTAACACAGCAGGTGTATTTGCAAGTGGAATGGTGTTTGTGCACATTTTAATACACACAAAACTTGAGTAATTCAGGACCATCATGTTATCATCTTTGTTGTGATATCACCGGGAGGTTTTTCCAGAAGTGCCAAGGTTGGACTAAAATTATGCAATTAGCATGCTGGGGTTGTTGTTGTTGTTTTGCACATGTTGCATGGTACAAGTCCAGTGTGTTATGGCATCAAGTGTGTGATCATTAACATTTTTTAGTCAAAACTCTTTGTCATGACCACAGATGTGACTTTCCTGAATGCATATTCTTGAAAGTGAGAAAAGTGCTGAATTGGTGGAATGGATTCAGCTGAGTAGATAACACGAAACTTAGCATGTAGCAATCTACAGACACAAACTGAGGTCTAAAATGGCACCACGAAGAGCTGCAAGTTGCTCAGTCAATACTTCAAGAACAACAACAGATGGTGTTTTTGAGAACTGACAAACAACGCTAATGCCGTCACTCGGCTGGGTTCTTGTTAGCAGCCTCGGGCGTCTTGCATCACTCGGCTATGGACGACGTGTCAGACTGCAAACTACGAAGCTCCTGTGGACATGCTGTTCTACCAGCCTGTTTTACTATTTCTGAAAACACAACACGCAATCTGATTTGTGGGGAAGAGCTCAATTTTACAAGAATAATTGCAGCTAAAAAGGGTCAAACTGTGCAACAAAGAGCCCACAAGGAGCTTTGTAAATCTGCAGGCTGAGTAGGGCAGTGTTATGGTCTTTCTCTTTGTAAGAATTTCATGAATACCTCTGCATTTGCACTGACTGAACCTCCTACGATGATGGTGTTTGGTTCAGTTGATAATGATCACAAATAAATATTACTCAATTGTGAAGATGTGATTTAGGTTCACTGGAAGTGTGCACATATTATCAGAGAAGATTGTCAGCCACTTAGAGTGCATTGTGATCAAAAAGCTACAGAACATTCAAGGAAATTGCCTTTACTTTTTTACAGTGCAAACACAATTAGTAATAAAGGATCAGAATTTTGTTAATTAATAATAAGCCGTTAAGTCAGCATTTATGACTCTAAAAAACAGCTGTCAGCTTGGGTGTGACCAGGGTTGGGAGGGTTACTTTAAAAATGTATTCAGATACAGTTACGAGTTACCTGTTGAAAAATGTAGTCAGTAACGTAATGATGCACAAAGAATGGAAGAAGCACAAAGAATGGATAACATTTATTTATGCAGAAAACATGACCAGATTTACAGGTAAGAAAGTGTTATTGCATTTTCACATCATGTGGTCCTCAGAAAGAGAGTTTAGGTGCATTTGAGTGGAAAATAGTGTTACTTGTTGATGCGTCGCGGAGGATCAGCTGTTTTTAGCGAGCAGATACAGAGCGGCTCAGCTCAGAATTCCAAATAAAGGAGAAAAAAGCATAAAAATGTCTTTGTAAAGCTCAGTGCAGGTGTGCTGTTGTCAACGCGCTTTAAGAGGTGAGGATGAGTTGTAGCTGCTGCAGAAAACTGCGGATGAAAAGCTCATAGCTCGCTTAAAGTGGTCAGTTCAGTTGAACCCTGACCCCCTGCCCACGGACCAAGTTCAATGCTGCTATCGACCCACAATGCAAAAATAATAGTAACACACAGTTACTTGGAGAAGTAACTTTAATCTGATTACTGATTTGGAAAGATTAACACGTTAGATTGTTCGTTTCTAAAAAAAAGTGGTCAGATTAGAGTAACGCGTTACTAAGTAAAGTGTTACCGGCATCACTGCCCCTACATGTCATCATGAAATGTTTCAAGCATTTTCATTGGATTGTTTAGTGTTTCATACATTTTGAATGACATTTGAAATGTTTAAAAATGCTAAAAATTTCTGAGTCAATTGTATAATTTTAAACTGCAAATTTAAAATAATTATTTTCTGAAAAAAAAAACCTTTTGTTTTATGTTTTTAGCATTTTGAAACAGCACATCACTACCTACAACCAATTCTGACATAAGAAAAGCTCATCCTTTGTCCTGATGATCAACTGTTAAGTAATTTTTTTTAGATTTTTGAGTAATAGCTTCCTCTGTGGTCAGCATCCTTTTAGGTCATGGTGATGGAGCACTTCCTTAAAGGTGGATGATGTCACATTTCTATCTGATGCCTGCAACTCCTTGATTAGTGCTGTAATTCTAATCCTGGGGTACTTTTGGATCTTTAGAACAGCAGTTTGATAAATACTGGGTGTTACTGTGGGCCTCATTCTGCTATGATATAGAGTTTGTGCGCTGTAAAATTATATACTGTGGAAAAACAAGTTGTAGTAAGTAAGATGAAAAAGTCTGTTCAGCCAGTTGCTTTACGTTTTTCCATTTTCATAATTATAGTTACATCCACAAGTATCATGACAGTGATGCAGCTGTTGAGTTTATTTTCTGTATACTACCACAACAATCAATAAGTGGTTATAATGTAGACAATAGTTTCAGTCCTCTGTACCTCATTCTTCTAAATCACGATACCACTTGCATTCACGTGGGTGTGTTGGAATAAAATTGAAGCATGGTCAATGTGATATTGGCTGTCACAAGAAAGTGCTTATGCCTTAGACTATGAAAAACCAGGTCTAAACTCTGGCATTTTCAAACGATGTCTAAATAGCGCAATGCTCAGATGGGCCTTACATAAGAGAGTTCAAGAAACATACACACAGAGATGCAAAATAGTGCATAGGACCATGAAACTGAATTTAACACAAAAAATAACAACATAGGAGTAATAACTAATGGAAAACCCAAACATTGAATTACTGTACTTTGTACCGTATTTTAATGGCACCTTTGTCCCTTATACCCCCGTCACACTAGAGGCCGAATGAGCCCGAATGTCATCCAGCTGTAAATTCCACCCACATTTGGGAAGTGTCGAGGTGCATTCAAAAATGTTGGACAGCATTCAGTGAGCAGTATAAACAGTTGGGCACAGTTGTGCAGCCAGCCCGAATGTAGAGCACATGCACTCAACTGTTGAGGTGTGTTCAAGGTGGAAAAATATCAAAATGTGGTCTGGCCGCAGTCTGACTGCATTCTAAATATTCGTGCGGCATTTAAATGGCATTCAAAGTATTCTGATTGCGTTCCAGGGGCAGTCCAAAATGATCTGCCATGTCAAATCCGGGCCAAATATCCTGACTGTGCCTGAACGCACCACAACTGCACCTTGAGTGCTGCTAGAATATACTGCCTCGCCCTGCAATCGGACCTCACTCATACGGCAATGTAATGTATTGTATTTGTACTGCGTTCGGAGGCTTAATGCGTACGCCGTGTGCACGAATCATTCGGACAGCTGTCTTCCACAATCCTTATTACCCCCCCCAGATGTGGCATTAATTTTTTTTTTTTTTTTTGACATTGCGCCTAATTTGGCTTGAATCATACTCATTCTTGCTAAATGTGACGGGGCGTTCACAACGCTGTGTGAAGATCAAGTGGATGAGTAGATTCAGTTTTCACAAGACATTAAACAATGTTCAAAAAGATGTGGATTCTGTTAATGCATCATCAAGATTCACAACAAGCTGCACTATGACACAACACAATGCGATCAGTCATAACAGAAAAAGGAAGCTCACATCTGTGCCAAAGTGCACAGCATACATAATGGCACACATGGCAACAAGTACAGTGAAAGAGAGACCACACAGTTGTTCCCCTGACCTGAACAAGTAGTGCAGGCACATTTAGAGGTTCATCTCAAAGGACAGTAATTAAAATCTTCATACAGTACATAGCAGTGAATGCTTCAGGTGCTAATTATACCAATTACCATAACTTCCAGTATTATATTGCTTCTGCTGATGATTTCACATGTGCGGTTTGTGCGGAAAATCCATTTTCTCAGCAGAAAATCACTGACTTTTGCAATTTGACCTTGTTGCATTAAGTTTTCCAATTTTTCCTCGGTTGACGAGGAAAAATGAAACACTGAATGAAAATGAAACAAAAACAACACAAAAACCCATAAATCAGAACTAACTACCGAAAACAACAAAAACACCCAAGAGTACATGAGCCTGCGTGGGCCTAAGAGGACTACCTCACCCCTCGTGGTGTCAGTGGTGCCTGAGCCCCCCCAGCAGGACTTAAGCGTACCATCTGAACTTGAAAGAACCACTGAAAACAGGCTCCCCTTAGATAAGCAATGTAGCGTGTGAAGACATTTTGCAGGATTTGACGCCACTCATTGAAAAGCATGGAATATGAAAATACTAACAGCATGTGTAATAACAGTGAAATGGAACAAAAAACACCACCCTAAACATAAACATGAACATGTATTAGCCTTAGCAACATGGTGAGATCAGTAAATGTAGACCTGACCATTGACCCTATACTCAGTGAAAGGTGGAGTGGTCTTCATCCAAGAGGGCCGATGTGCGTGGCATTCATACCTGTTTTTACATCCAGGAGATGGATCACTTGGTTGAGAAAACAGATTAGTACAGAACAGAAACATCAACAAACAAGTCCCCCCCTTGTCCCCTGGATACTGACAATAGTGATGCATTTGACAGACAAATGAGTTATACAATGGACCAGCACAGGTACCACAACAGGCAGAAATCAGAATCGAAGCTAACAGTTCTGGCCGAAGGACAAGACAAGTAATGCACCGCACTCTTCAGACAAACATGTGGCATCCCACCCTCTGGATATGACAAAGTCCTAAAGCAATCCGTGCAGTCAATGTAGTCTCTAATCGTCTAGTAATCTATGTACTCCAGTCATAATCCGGTCAGATCATCCAAGCAGCGCACCGGGAAACAGATACAAATAAAATCACTTACATTTGCTACATTGGCTATGTTTTTGTCTGGTCCTATTTGTTTTGGGTACTGTGCACCCCCAACAGATGGCTGATTCAATCCTGTTGCCATGGGACCCACCAAGTCATATTCCAGAACATGTTTGCCCCCACTTGAAGAAACCATATTCATCATCATTAATACCACGAGAGCAGATAATCGAAAGGAAGTCGCATGGAAACACCAGGAACCAGGTAATACCATTATTTTTGAAGGAAAGTGCCCAACCAGTAGAGACTGACTATGCCAATAATGGCAAGCGGAATCATTTAATTAATAACCGTCAAGCCCCAGGCCATATTGATTGTATTGTTATCATTGTAGGAGATTGTACACTCAACAAAATATAAACGCAACACTTTAGTTTTGCTCCCATTTTGTATGAGATGAACTCAAAGATCTAAAAGTTTTTCCACATACACAATATCACCATTTCCCTCAAATATTGTTCACAAACCAGTCTAAATCTGTGATAGTGAGCACTTCTCCTTTGCTGAGATAATCCATCCCACCTCACAGGTGTGCCATACCAAGATGCTGATTAGACACCATGATTAGTGCACAGGTGTGCCTTAGACTGCCCACAATAAAAGGCCACCCTGAAAGGTGCAGTTTTATCACACAGCACAATGCCACAGATGTCACAAGATTTGAGGGAGCGTGCAATTGGCATGCTGACAGCAGGAATGTCAACCAGAGCTGTTGCTCGTGTATTGAATGTTCATTTCTCTACCATAAGCCGTCTCCAAAGGCGTTTCAGAGAATTTGGCAGTACATCCAACCAGCCTCACAACCGCAGTCCACGTGTAACCACACCAGCCCAGGACCTCCACATCCAGCATGTTCACCTCCAAGATCGTCTGAGACCAGCCACTCGGACAGCTGCTGAAACAATCGGTTTGCATAACCAAAGAATTTCTGCACAAACTGTCAGAAACCGTCTCAGGGAAGCTCATCTGCATGCTCGTCGTCCTCATCGGGGTCTCGACCTGACTCCAGTTTGTCGTCGTAACCGACTTGAGTGGGCAAATGCTCACATTCGCTGGCGTTTGGCACGTTGGAGAGGTGTTCTCTTCACGGATGAATCCCGGTTCACACTGTCCATTGCAGATGGCAGACAGCGTGTGTGGCGTCGTGTGGGTGAGCGGTTTTCTGATGTCAGTGTTGTGGATCGAGTGGCCCATGGTGGCGGTGGGGTTATGTATGGGCAGGCGTCTGTTATGGATGAAGAACACAGGTGCATTTTATTGATGGCATTTTGAATGCACAGAGATACCGTGACGAGATCCTGAGGCCCATTGTTGTGCCATACATCCAAGAACATCACCTCATGTTGCAGCAGGATAACACACTGCCCCATGTTGCAAGGATCTGTACACAATTCTTGGAAGCTGAAAATGTCCCAGTTCTTGCATGGCCGGCATACTCACCGGACATGTCACCCATTGAGCATGTTTGGGATGCTCTGGACCGGCGTATACGACAGCGTGTACCAGTTCCTGCCAATATGCAGCAACTTTTCACAGCCATTGAAGAGGAGTGGACCAACATTCCACAGGCCACAATTGACAACCTGATCAACTCTAGGCGAAGGAGATGTGTTGCACTGCATGAGGCAAATGGTGGTCACACCAGATACTGACTGGTATCCCCCCCCCAATAAAACAAAACTGCACCTTTCAGAGTGGCCTTTTATTGTGGGCAGTCTAAGGCACACCTGTGCACTAATCATGGTGTCTAATCAGCATCTTGATATGGCACACCTGTGAGGTGGGATGGATTATCTCAGCAAAGGAGAAGTGCTCACTATCACAGATTTAGACTGGTTTGTGAACAATATTTGAGGGAAATGGTGATATTGTGTATGTGGAAAAAGTTTTAGATCTTTGAGTTCATCTCGTACAAAATGGGAGCAAAACCAAAAGTGTTGTGTTTATATTTTTGTTGAGTGTATATAAAGTATATAAAGTAAATTGGTATAACGTTTTCCACAGTTACAATGTACCCACTGGACCCTCTGAAATGATCCATTATAGGTTTGGGCTGTTCCCTGAAAGGTCTCACTAGTGGGGCAAAGTAGGGCAGCCCTCAAGAACTCTCTTCCAGTGTGTTGAACTCATTTAAAACTACTTAAGGTAACATATTTTTATAGTATCATAATGTATGTCGGCTTCTTAGTTCAAGGTTTATTATGTGTGTTTCTGCGCTATTGTCCTTTGTCATTTATCCCTTTTCTGTCCTACACATATCCACTTACAACAAAGATCTGTCCACTTATCTGCAATCTGTAGCTCTTTTGCCTTGATTGGGTTCACCGTGGTCCAACATCAGTAATCCTATTGCAGAAGTTTTATGAAGGTCAGTATCACAAAGTCTATTTTTCTTACCATCTGTACAGATGAAGTCATCAGTTATGTGCAGAAATTCATCAGCATAACAGAGTGAATCAGTTGACGGATCTAGGCATGACCGGTGTAGTCAGGTTGAGTGATACCTCCTAGAATAATTCACCAAGGTCCGTGTGGCCAGGAGTATGTGTGATCAGAGCCACCCGTACACACAATTGGTCGAAGGGCGAGGAGCGTTCACGTCCCTGATGAAACAAAATATGCAGGTTAAAACACAATACAACAAAAACAATGACAAGTGCGTACAAAGTCTGAATTACTGTGAAGGTTCTGCCCAACTTGCAAAATCAGTAAAGGACATTAAGGAGTGTTTCCTTTAATCAGTGATACCCGAGAAGCAACACTCTAACTTTGTAGGTAAGGTACAAATTTTAATAAGTTGTGTTCTTAAGCACTAAAAGTGTCATCTGAAATTGAAAAGAAGTTAATGGAAAAAACATGCCACGTAATTTTGGTATGAAGAATACTTCAAACAAAATACGGGCTTTAGACAGTAACCATACAGTCACGTCGGATGTGACTGTATGGTTACTGCAACGCTGACAGCAGAATTAGGTTAAGCACAAAAATAATTTGGAAAAACCAAGCGTCATATGAAGTGACGTGTATCCTTACATTCATCAAAGTGAAGGAGTAAATCATCAAACATTTACACCTCCAATCAAAATGAGGATTTCACAAGCTTAATTAGTTTTTATACAATTAAGAATTGTTGAACGATACCTTAAGGCTCGTGATTAGTGTCAGGTACATATGCAAGTAAGACAAAATGTTGACATATTCGACATCAGTGTTTATCTATTCCCGTTCATTCTTTCTGTTTTCTGTGAGAGTGTAATGTGATCCACCACCTGTGGTGGATCACGTGACCGATCGCATGACTGGTGGTTGCCTGAATGCTTTGTCGTGATAAATATCCCACTGTTTGTTTCATGATTCAATTAGAAGTCTCACTTCCATAAGCCTCTTAACTTCATAATGAAATGAAATAAGGATCAAACTAGTATCTCATGTCACAGCGGACATAGTGCATTTGACAAACAATAGTATTAATTTTTGTCTGGACTGTGTGCGGTGGTTTCACCCAACAACTTCCTGTTTACGTTCAGTTGGTTATTTCCAAAACAAGTCATTGGTGTTCTGCTTAAAAGGGTGGAATAAACATGGAAATCTAAATCTATGGGATATAGCTCAGGCCTGCTGTAGGGGCTACCCCCTGTTGATTGGTCAGCGACCATCTGCCTGTGCTAAAGTTGCCCATTGAATAATTGATGATAGGGTCCCTTTTTGTCCAGAGTCAGGGCCATCTTAGTTACTGTGTGAGCTATCTCCAATATAACCCAACCTTAAAAATCGGCAAGCCAACTCGTCATTTTCATCTGTTATGCCGTGTTCACACCAGACTACATGCGAGCAATGGTGGCAACAGGTTGCCATGTAATTCCTATGGGAGGATGTGTTGTGGCGCCACAAAAGTCCAAGCCACACAATGCGACGTTATGGACGCGAATGATTTTGAGCGATTGACACGTTTGTGGAGAGATATTGCGTCGCGTCGCCCTCCTCCCCAAGTTGAAAAATCTGAACTTTTTCATCTTGTTGCGTCGCAATGACCAATCAGGGACTGGATATGTAGTGACGTGGAGATGTCTGAAGTTTATACTTGATGTGGACATGTCCTGTCTCTGGCAGCCAGCCTGTGAGCAAGACCTATGTCCCTTTTGTCCTTTATTTCACAATTATGACAGAGTTTGAGGGGAGAGCGAGCAGCAGCACCACAGCAGCGGCAGCAGCCAGTTTTTTTCACATGCACGTGCAAACGAATCGTCTGTGAATATTATTTTATTTATTAACTACACAGATGTATAATAAAACAAATGGTGACTGGTTTATAACACAATTATGACAGAGTTTGAGGGGAGAGCGAGCAGCAGTACAGCAGAAGTGGCAGCATCCAGTTTTTTTCACATGTGTGCGCGAACGAATTGTCTGTGAAGATAATTTTAATAACTACATAGATGTATAATAAAACAAATGGTGACTGGTTTATAACACAATTACGACAGAGTTTGAGGGGAGAGCGAGCAGCAGCACCGCAGCAGTGGCAGCAGCCAGTTTTTTTTTCACGTGTGTACGCGAACAAATTGTCCGTGAAGATAATTTTATTAACTACACAGATGTATAATAAAACAAATGGTGAGTGGTTTATAACACAATTATGACAGCGCTGGAGGGGAGAGCGAGGAACTGCAGCGGCAGAAAGTTTTTTTTTTTATTGTTTACATGTGCGTGCGCAGATGGGACAGGAGGTCCTCAAACTGGCTCCTGGAGAGGCGGAAGTACCACTGAAAGCGACCGTCATCCAGACACAGCTCCTGCAGCAAATGATGAAACTCCCCGAATTGGGAACGTCTCATGAGGATGTTGTGAACCCAGGGACGGCGCCGCTGGCAAAGTTTCTCAGCTTTCCATAACAAATAGAGCACAGCAACTTGCTCTGTGTGATCAAGGTCCG
Organism: Thalassophryne amazonica; assembly: GCF_902500255.1. NCBI lineage: Eukaryota > Metazoa > Chordata > Actinopteri > Batrachoidiformes > Batrachoididae > Thalassophryne > Thalassophryne amazonica. Next base: position 36,395,376 of record NC_047110.1, on the reverse strand, counting down.
GCATGTTGACTTGACAGCGAGCGGAATGGAAGCTCCTCCTATTTGATGACGCATTGGCGCAAATTTTCACAGCGAAAGCAGAGCGACACACTGGGCGATGGTGGCGCATCCATTGCCAGGTGAGGGATGCGAATTTGTGGTGTTGCGTGTCCTCCGGTGTGAACACGGCATTAATCTCTACAGTTGGCTTGAGCATGATCGTGTCAACCTGTGCAAATGAATTGATCCGCTTTTCCCTATTTCGACATCAGTTAGCATGTTAGCAGCTAACACCAACTTAGCGCAGCCTTGTTGATCCATGTTGTAAGCACCCCTTGTTTATCTGTATATATTATTCATGTGGCATAAACCCATAATTCACGTGTGCACTTTTAGAAAGACAGATGCTTGCAGCTAAAACTTAATTGTAATGTAACCAGCAGCAGACCTTTTAGAAAGCTGTAGCATAGTGCAGGTACACAGTAGATTTCTATGTGGTCCAGTCTTCTCGTGTCTGTCCCCAACACGTATGAAGTACAAACTTGGCAGTTCCTTACCGTAAGCATTTAACATCTAACATATACAGAACTCAATTGCTAATTAGCATAACAGGAAATACTTACACTTATCCTTCACCATAAAACATATTTGAATTCGTGTGAAGATTTGGAGCTTCCCTTAGCTTGTCGTGAAGCTTCCAACAGCGTCGAGAGCCGTCCTCTGTTCACGATCTGAGAACAGCTTTTGGACACAGAGTTACACTGTTAATACTACAGATTTAACATAGATTGAAGAATCCTTCAGCAACTTTGACAAAATATTCCACAACTCAAGCTTACAATAGTGAAATATATGTTCAAGAAAAAAACATGATTCTCTGCCAACATCACAACTGCCTGTGGCATACGAAAGTAATAAAAAGCAACCCCAGTTCCCCACTAATTTAGTGCATGAAATAAGCCATATTTCAACCTCTTTATCCCAGTCATATTATATTATTATATTAATTATCATATTAGGCATGTCATGGCTAGTGAGAAGATTGCAGGTTTTGAGATACAGCTTACTTTAACAACTGAATAGGATAAATTTTTAATTTCAGTTAGTTCAATGTTTTTTTTTGCCTTTTCTGGTTCGTTTTTCTTCTCTTTTTCCCATTTTTTAAAAAAAATCTTGAAACAGTATTAATGAATCGATGACTTATGGCTATGAATGAACAACCATTCTATTCAATTCTTTCTATTCATAGTGTCCGTTTACGGTATATCTGGTAAGGCATTAGTTGAAATTAATGTACATTTAATTTGTGTGTGTTTTTTTTAAACAGAGTCAGCAGCATCACACATGCATAGTTTATTTTTTTACCATTTTCGACCCGTGTCAAACAACAGCCAGAATAACAATGGTAAAATGAGTTACCAATCACCAGGCCAGAAGAAGCCACATCCCCGCGACCTTATGGAGCAAGGGAGGATTGAACAACACCACGTGATCAATCGGACTGCGACGGCCAGCACCCGGGGTTTAGGCCACAATCCCGAACTGAGCAGAATCCGACAGGTGGAGTGATGGTGCAGGCCTAATCGATATGAGAATCCCCACCGTCAGCTCAACCAGTGGAGCTTCTTCCGTTAAGCTGTGAGAAGAAGAAGTGGTAGGTGAGAATTAAAAAAATTATCCGTGAGGCTACTGGGTCAGTATTCCGCTAATGTTAGCCTAGCCTGTTAGCTGCTCAATTAGTCTGAGCTGGTCAATGCTTTAATTTGTAAATGGGTCTCGGTAGACCTCCTGTCTAAGTTTTATCTTTCGCCAACAGAAGCCACAGCTTGTATTGTTACTCCTGAGGCCACGACAACTCAACTTAAAATAACTTAGGTCTTTTTCCGAGGGGTGTTTGTCCATGTCTTTGCTTTTTAACTGTTTAGTGTTTCTTCATATTCTAAGAAATATATGAGATGAGCTATACTTTATTGATCTCACAGTGGAGAAATTCTGTTTACACTCCAGTTACCTCAGACAGCAATTAGTTTACCATAATAATGGCACACATCAGAATTAAGGACAGCACATACACATTTGACATTGTTTATGTGCACTAAATTTGAAGAAGTCTGTTATCCGAATTGAGGCAAGTGGTTGAAGGTCGCGCAGCAACCCTGAGTTGTGCCACTGTCAGCTTGGGGAGGGGGGACAGGGACCAGCTGCAGCTAAAACCACGCTGCCCCCACAGAAGGGAAGGGAGGTGATGTGAGCTGAAGCCGGAGTGGGGGTGTGTGTGATGGGGGTAGGTGGGAGGTGGGGAGAGGGAGTGGAGCATGCTTCAGTCCTATGAAAAACAGTTTATTGTCTTTGTGGGTTGATATAAGAAAGAAAGGAACCAAATAATCACCAAGACCAGAAGACATTCCTCTGGAGGAAAACAGTCAGGCAATTTGTCCTTCAGGCTTGATAAGCCTGCCATGTTGTGGTTTGAACAGTGAAAAACACATTTTACAGTTCCACTTGAACAACCAAATCCCAATTATGAATTAAGAATATTCCTAATTATGAATTAAGAATATTCCCCGGCCTCTGAAATCTTCAACTTCATCTGCAAGGCACGCATCTGCTCCAAGATGTCATCCAAATTGCGTCTGAGTTCAAGAGTCATCGCAGTCTGAGAATGCACTGCCTTGCCAACCTCATTAATCATAACGGACAAGCGAGGGGCCGTGGTTCTTGATGCCGCCTTCTTGCCAATTTTCCGATAGATAAGGGCAGCACATAAGCCAGAAAGTGCCAGCCTGCTATCATAAGACCAAATATGAATAAATCCTCCACGTCCTCAATGGAGAAAGGCGCCAAGCATGCAACACACCAAGACCCCCAGGAGTCGAGAACATAGCCCGCAGGATACGTTCCATCTGGGCAGGTAGGATCCCCGGTCCTGACCTTCTTGTAGAAAAGATGGTGTCAATAGTGTTCAGAGACCAGCTGATCAGTTCCATGGTTAATCCAGTAATAGTCCAATAGAACCAGTATCCAATATAATTTGAGGAATTCACAGTCTGGTGAAGTAAGAACTTGAAGGTTAAAGCAGAGAGCAGAGATAAGGGAGAGAGGAGGAGATGCGACCGCCCTCGTCGGAGTCCCAAGCTGAAATATATATGTGTATATTTTTTATTTGTCCTTTTATTTGTCCTACAGACGCACTTAAGACACTCCCAGCGACACATCTGGAGTCCAGGCGGGTCACCAGGGCAACACCCCTCCTATACTGGCTCTACACCTATGACTGCAGTTCGGCCCACCAAAACACCCTGGTCGTCAAGTTTGCTGATGACACCACTGTGGTTGGACTCATCTCTAAGGGTGATGAGACAGCTTATAGAGAGGAGGTCCTCAAGCTGGCAGCCTGGTGTTCAGAGAATAACCTCGCACTGAACACCAAGAAAACCAAGGAAATCATCATTGACTACAGGAAGCACAGCATCAATCCAGCGGCTACACTTCCTGAGAGTCCTCAGGAAGCACAAGCGAGACTCCAACCTGCTGCTGACCTTCTATTGAGCATCCATTCACAGCCTGCTGACATACTGCATCACAGTATGGTACGGCAGCTGTACTGCTGCAGACAGGGAGAGGCTCCAGAGAGTCATAAAGACAGCCCAAAAGATCAGTGGCTGCCCTCTCCCCTCCCTGATGGACATTTACAGCTCCCGCTGCCTTAGCAGAGCCCTAAACATCACTAAAGACAGCTCCCACCCTGGCTTTGAACTGTTTGACCTGATGCCCTCAGGGAAGCGCTACAGGTGTATTAAGATCAGAAGAAACAGACTCAAAAACAGTTTCTTTCCCAAAGCGGTAACCATCCTGAATTCCCGCATGCACCGAAGATAATGTGCAACATTCCATCCCATAATGTGTAATATTTATAATTTTTAACAATGTATATAATAACATACTTATTCTGCACTGTACATACCATCCAGGACCGTGCACCTTACCTTCTAATGTTTACATCGTATATCTATTTTTTGATACTTATTATTTGATATTGCTGCTTTTCTTTCTTACTTGCCTGCACTGATTTTAGAGTTGGTTTTTAATCTCCTTGTACATTGTATAATGACAATAAAAGGCATTCTATTCTATTCTATTCTACTCAGAGGCCAGGGCAGATGGACAGACTTCCATCTGGTCTCGCTTTTAAATAAATTAAAGGCTTTTCAACCCGCAACATGTTTTATTATTAATCTTTCCCTTACAGAAACTGTTTTAATACATATTGCAAAATTAAATGAACCATGAGGTCAAAGGTCAGTCAGGATATTTGTACAGGCAAAAGCGTGCCCCTGTTGTCCATTTTTAAACAGTCCCAATCACTGGTTAAATACATATAAATTATTCCATCCTGATCACAACATTGAAGGCAGTTACATACTTTGACGTCCTTACAAGTTGAAATGACTCCAAAGAAATGATTTCACTATGAGGTTTATGTTACATGAAGAAGTTCCAATTTATTGTCAGTGTCTGTTTTTCTGGTTAATGTACAGATATGAATGCTTTCCTAAACATAAAAATCCACTTAATCTGCATGTTACTATCTGCTTACATCTTTCTGGGAATAACAGGTAGTTTATGAGTGTAATTTACAGATGAAGAAAAAATGTTCACGAGAAATCAGTTGTCCCAGCATGACAACGGGTCGCAGTCTCCTTTTTCTTTTTCCTTTTGCTCCTGCGTTCTGTCTCCTTTGTTTTTCTTTGTTCCATTTCTGATCACACTGTAATCGGTTTGAATTTACTTTGAAGGCATAAATGTTCCGTCTCGGACAGCAAACGCTGACCCTCTTTATCTTAAAAACTTTACTTTAGTCTGTGTTGCAGGGTCGTAAGACGGCAGCATCGGCAGTTACATCGTTTAGCCCTTTTACCCATACTGCGCATGCCCTGTCGGCTTGCTCTCTAATTTCTTTAAATGCGTAACAGTGTTGCGCGCAGGCCTGGCATATGTATTACAGCGTAAAGTGGAGCCTTCACTTAATCAATTCCAGCTTCGATGCATAAACCACAATTGAAAATACAGCAACAGGTGTGTGAATATGTGTGCCAGACTTCAGGCTGCTTCAAAATGCCGCCAGCCACACGACATCTCATTCACACACCAAAAATAAACTACACAGTGGTCAAAGCGTTGGGCTTGAGACCAGAGGATCCTTGGTTCAAATCCCAGCCTGACCAGAAAATCACTAAGGGCCCTTGGGCAAGGGCCTTAATCCCCTAGTTGCTCCTGGGGTGTAGTGAGTACCTTGTATGGCAGCACCCTCACTTCGGGGTGAATGTGAGGGTGCTGATGCAGATGAAAAGCACTATATAAATGCAGTCCATTTTACCATAGTGGTACTGCTTGTTGGTCTTGTACTTTAAGGGTATTCATATTTGTACTTTTTGACTTTTTGGAGAGAGAAGAATCACATTATGAATAGAGACAGTGAGAAAGAGAGAGGGGAAGCAAGCTCTAAATTGATTTCCTTAATTACTCCAGTCCCGAAAGCAGTACTGTTAAGTGCGGAGCTTGTTGCGACTCTGGTCTTTAATAATTTAGCACTGGGGCCCATTTAATACTGGGTTTCATTATCTATCCCAAGCACTGACATGTTCCAACACTTCAGCAATGTGTGCTTCGCCATACCCCAAATGGATTTGTGTCATCTGAGCAGCTTGTTTTATACATCTGATATCAAGATCTGGCCCTTAAATTTGAATATATATACTAATTTTGCACAATATGACCACTTTAAATACGATAAAAGCCAAAATCCCTATTTGCACTTTCATGGAAATACATCCCAGAAGGTTATGGCTGGAAATCCTTAGAGCTCCCACGAGGGTGTCCATGATCAACTATTGGCACAAAAATTTAAGAGTAAAACATACAAAAAAAAAAAAAAAAAAAAATGCACAAAAATTCAGATATTTGCACTTTTCAAGCCATAAACCTAGCCCTAATGTCAGGAGTTGAGTTTTTGGTTGTCTGTTTTATTTTGTTCTGTTATTTTGTGTATTTCATTGGGCCTGGTTTTTTGCTGGGTTTTTCTGCTTGGGGTTGTCTGTCTCTGTCTCTTTGGTTCTGGTGGTTTCCTTGCACACCTGGTTCTGATTTGCTGATTGCCACCCGGGCTGATATAAGCTCACTGAGGTTGTTTGTCTCTCGCCAGTTTGTCGTGCCCTGTGCCTTCATTCCAGCTCTGTATCTGCGTTCCATAGTCCAGCCTGCTACCTTGTGTGTACCTGACCTTCAGCCTGCTGCTTTGACCACGCCTGTTTGGCTGATGATTTTTGTACTGTTGTTTTTCTGGACTGCTTACTCGTGTACCAACCTCTGCTAGCCACAATCATAAAGTCTTATGAAAACCAGAGCTGTCTGCTTGAGCCGTACATTTGTGTCCTGCCATTCCTGACCATCCAGCCTGATACCTAATGCATATATCTGATTGCAGGCAATTCTACGGTAACGGAATTACAATCTGAGCTAATCTATCATGGTTAGATGCCATGTCCAGATTTTGCTGCTGTTGTAATTCCATTACCATAGAATTGCCCATGCTGAATGTGAAATGCACATTGGGCATGTGCTTACAAGTTCATAGGATTATACACAAAATATTGCACTGAACTTTCAGTGTGATATGCAAACAGTGTTTCCACAGATACTTTGAAAAGTTACTTTATTATTCACTTTATACAGTTACACTTTACAGTTACTTAATACAGTTATTTTAATTAGCAGCTGTGGACAACTTTCCGGCAGCTGCTGAATGTAACTAATAAAGTAACTAATAATCTAACTTGGTTATTTTTAAGATTAAGTATTCAGAAAAGTAACTATTAGTTACTTTGCTGATTACTCAATCTCGAGAGTAACCAAGTTAGATTATTAATTACCTTATTAAATACATTACTTATTAGCAGTGGTGGGCACAGATAACCAAAAAATTAACTTCGATAACAGATATCAGATAACTGAAAAGTTATCTTTGATAAAGTTAAAACGATAAACCACCCAAAAATGTATCAGAAGTTGCAGATAACCGATGACTGATAAATTCCAGTATTGTCTCTGGTACACTTGCAATGAACTACTAACAAGCTGATTTTAAGTTTAACACTACAATCACTTCTGAAAGCATCAAAGGCCACCACAGACCCAAACAATGAGTCAGCACTTCTATCTTTGAGTGTCCTGCTCCCTGCTGGAAGCTTCAGTTTACTACATAGGTTCCAGCACAAACAGCTGAGAGGAGCTACAAATCTCAACTTTACTCAATCACAACACTGCCATCAGGCGGAGGTCTTGGAAAATAAAGCAATGCTGAGTTATGGTTTGGTGTAAATAAAATGAATACTGATAGAATAACTCCATTAATGTCAATTTTGTCATTTGTGCAAAGTTAAGCTATAACATATACATGCATCTTTTAATGTTGAATAATTCACTAATTCTGAGGTTTTGTAACAAACACAGACAGATGGCATTCTGGGTAAAATGTACCTCCGCTAACACTGATATGTTATGTAAACCAACACGTTAATGTGAGGTGTGTTGTGTGTTGGTGTTTACAGATAAATGTGCTTTTGTAAAATTTGCCAAAAAAAGGCATTTTCAAAAAAAAAAAAAAGCCAAGTTGTAATTAGATAACCGTCTGATATAACCGGTGTCAAAATAAATAGAACACTGCCATGATCTACTGGTGCCAGTACTAGTTTTGGCCCTTTTTCAGTTGATATTTCATTGGTGCGAGAATTTTTTGGATCGCACCAAGTTTCCGGTTAATTGTGCGTCCTGCATCGTTTAGTATACATGCTGCGTTTAACATCTCATGACCACCTCTCGCACTGTGCCTGTGCAAACACCGCAGACCTGTCTTGTAATTTTTTTTGTTTTGTTTGTTTTTTTAAACTTTGATGTCTCTCATCGAGAGTTTTTGTAAATTAAGTTTGAACAAAAAGCTTCTGTTTACATTTTGCTTCTGGAAACACGAGTCTGACATGTGGTTTTTGAATGTACGTGTGTGAGAACATAAATCGGGCACTCTGAACTTTTACACCGTGCGGTCCTGTCGTACAGTTTGAGCTGGAACCGAGTACAGTGATTGAAAATATCAGCCCAGCTTCAGTTTGAATACTGCCATGAACATTACTGGCCAGTAGATGGCAGTAGAGACTTGCCAAACAAAATTCCAGATAATCTGTGTCTGCTGCTACTCTGCTACGTTTAAGATGCGTGGAATTTAATAAACGCAAACACGATAACGTCTATAAACCCAGAGAATATATTCACGAGAGGTTCAGGCACTTGAGTTTAATGCTGTTATCTGTGGAGCCTGATCAGAGTGTCTCAAATGCATTTTTCATGTCGTCAATGTACTGAGACTATCCTATACCCATAATGCACCTGGACACAGCATGTCCACACTAAAACCTTAAAAATTAGCACATTACTTTAAAACTAAAACATATATCTATATTTTCACTTTATAAAACTTCAGACATGACGTTAATTAAAATAACTTGTCCGAAATTAGTTTGGTTAAAATTTGAACCATAAGTTAAAAATGTATGCCTCTGCATGACTTGGGGGATATTGCCGTCATATCAGTATGGGGTTAAAAGAAATGAGGTTTTTTTGTGACCAGTTCTCCTTTGCCTGCAGAGGATAGAGCAGTTTCTTCCAGAAGCAGCTCTCGTCTGTTTGCAGAGGGTAAAACTACATCTACTATAAAACATTTAACAGGTAGGTGTTCAGCTGATTTTAAATTTTGTAAGAGTTTGTAGCTGTTCAGCTTTGTTTACCATGTTAGCGGTCTAAAAATTATTGGACAAAAATTTATTGGAAGATAATGAGTCCGATAATGGTTTTCAAAGTTATCTGAAAAGATAATCCGATAATGAAAACATTATCTTCGATAATTATTGGTTATTGGATTATCGGAACTGTGCCCACCACTGCTTATTAGTTACAAGTTGTCAGCAGCTGCTAATAAAGTAACTGCATGAAGCTGCTAATGAAGTAACCGTATAAAGTAACTAAAAAAGTAGCTGACAGAGGTCGGGAATGACAGTGAGAGGAACAGTAGTAGCCAGTAAACCAGTATTGATCAGTATGTCTGGTATTTATATTGTGTATTTCAAAAGGATTCAAGGATTCAAAGGATTCAAAAGAATTTTATTGTCATATGCACAAAGGAACATGTTCCCTGCACAATGAAATGTGATTACTGCATTTAACCCATCCTAATTGCCAGTTAGGACCAGCTCCAGATGTATATCCCTGCCTTATGGTCATCAGCAGGGCTGAGCAAACCTTGACCGGCCTCATAACGAAGCCGGCCCGGTACATGAACACATATAAAAAAGCACACACAAGGTAAAACGTGGGAAAGAAAAACCTTCATTGCTGCTGCATTGAATCACGCAGCAGCAAAGCAGGAAAAAAACCCATCAGCACAATAAACAATGATCACACACAACAACAGGATGAGAGACGACGACCGAGATTTGTAAGAGTCCAGTTATCAGACAGAACACCCGGAGGCCGCCTTTAGGCACCATCAACGGCCTTGTTCGACCAATCTGGAGGGAGGAGGGGCCCAGCCCTGAACAGTCCACTGTCCACAGTCAACGTCAGAGCTGGAGAAGCTGAGGGCGGGGGGAGACGAGGGAGTGAGGCATGAGCGTTGTTCTTCTCCAGGAGGTTTTTATCACAGCGGCCTTGAAGTGCAGCTGTGTTTTGGGAAGCCGAATGAAAATCCAGATTAGCAGACGCCTGAAAGATTCCACAGTCTGAGACAGACAGAGTGGCTTCCAATACATCTGAATTAAGAGAGTAGATGTGGTCATCACTGACGATCTTCTCGGAGATGGTATCCAACGGGCGGTTAACACCCGCCGACTGAGCTGACACTGCCCTTCCAATTGAATCAATCTTGTGGGGCAGCCTGGACGGGCCAATTATTGCCGCTTCCACTTTCTTAATTTTCCGGTAAACCAGCGCTATGCCCGCTCCACACAGCAGAAACCGGGTCACCACCATGCCATATATATATACACATCTTCGACATCCTCCACAGACAGCGTGTAAAGGCACATGACCTGCCATTTGGATTTATATTTATACGTATTTGCAACCTGTTTTTCTCTTTTTTTACTTTTGGTACTCTGTGTGCTTCTTACCCTGTGTGCTGCTATACAATGCTGCTAGAACCTCAGTTTCCCTGAGGGAGTCTTCCCAAGGGATCAATAAAATTCTAATCTAATCTGATATAAGTAACTTTTCAAAGTAACTGTGGCAACACTGTATGTAAAACGCGCGGTGAGAATAAACTGAAATGAGACACTGCATCATTGTGTCGTGGACTTGTTTTAACAGTGGCGTAATTTTCAAAATATTAGATTTTTTTATTAGAATATTCTGTGGAGCAACATTATCATACCACAGTGTGACATACCAAGAGGTTTTCTGGAAGCAGAAGAGATGCGAAGAGAAGAGGTGCTACTGTTGTTTATGTGCACAAACCACAAGGTTACATTTACGGTCAAGCATGACCTTCACCTGACAGCTTGTCTCGGTTACAGACCGTACAGAATGCCTGAATGTGACAACGGGCCATAAAACCGAACTTGCAGATATGTCGCTTTTACTACTTTCTGACAATCACATGGCAATACATAAAAAACAGCATGAATTGATGCCATGCTTTTGAAAGAAAACTGTTGTGCTGCACACATTTTGAGCGACCTGCTGAGCTGAAAATATCAGGAATAAAAAACCTGAGCGTGATGCATAAAATCTGTCCAGTAGCAGTATCACAATATCAGCTGACAAAATGCAGATCTCCTCCAGACATGACCTTGTTGTCAATGTGCTGAGCAATATCTCATACCACAGCGTGGTAATAGTGGAACTTACAAGCTATTGTGTTGTGTTCGTGTGTCACACAAAACTGATACATAGGAGCAGCCAGTAAAGATAGTGTGTGTTTGCAGCCTAGAAGAAAAAAAAAAAAAACAGACTTAAACCTCCAAGGCAGTGTGCTGTCTGGAGATGACAGAGCAGCGGTCCCCGCGGGGAGAGACATACACCAATAGCCATCACTGCAAAGGAATCCTGGGGGACAGCGAGCCATGGCTGCCACTGTCCATTCCACTATCTCTCCCTGACAATCTGCACCCATTATTTATGCACCCGTCTCACTCCCTGCCACCTTCTGTCCCACTGTCTCCCTCTCTCTGTCTCATCCAAGTCAAATCCTGCAATAGTCTTTCCGCATCACACTCACTCATTTCCAATTACCAGGCAGGTAGCTGCCGTTCCAAGACAATAGTTCACCAAACTTGATTACCCGTTCCCATGGAGTCAGTGGGACAACAGATGAAGTCTGAGTTATTGAACGTAGCGAGAGTGCCGACTTATGTTGCTTAGAGACTACCTCATTTATCAAAATGAGTACACACAAGTTTGTGCACAGGTTTTTTTTTTTTAATAACGTGCAATTTGAATTGTTTTGAGTTTCCGAGGTATTTCCGCTGTAGTCGTATGTGAGACACAGGAAAAGGAAGGTAGATCTGCAGAGAAGAAAGGGGACATAAACTTGATAAAGAAAATTGTGAGTTGGTGCTTGCATGTGTTGTTGTTTTTTTTTTTTTTTGCTGGCTCACACACAGGAATTTTTGCTGTGTTAAAGTAATGCTGTGGTCAGCACAGTGGCTTAGTGGTTTCACTGTTGCCCCGTGACCCGACTCCAGATAAAGCGTAAGAAGGTCATGGGATCGATTCCCACCTGTGGCCTTTGTGTGGAGTTTGCATGTTTTCCCCATGTTTGCGTGGGTTCCCTCTGGATGCTTCAGCTTCCTCCCACATCCAAGGACATGCAACGCTAACGTTAGCTTATCTAGCCAGCTGTAGCACAGTTTATCGTAGCTTACAAAATAATTGGTTCTTTTCTCTTTGATAACCCACATTAATTCATACTTTTGTCCAGATTTATTTTTATATGTATTTGTTAATACCGTTATTGTAGGTTTAACTACGCTATTATACTTTATACACTAATTACCATTTTTGTTTATCTTGTTAGCTTGCCAGGTATGGCAAATGGCTAATTTAGCTCTTCTAACTATAACTAGCTTATTGTCGTTATTTACAATTTTATTTTACATGCTGTAGATTTTTAATGATTCATCAGTTTATGTGTTCTTTTAAAGATATCAACATATAATACCTTAGTTCTTAGGTTTCCATTTGATCGCGTATAGATTATGCTTTTTATTTTCCTATAGTATGCTAGCAGAGTTACTTTAGATAGATAACAATACACATTACATCATAGCTTCTGTTTCTATAATAAAATACCAGATTTATAGCTTAGCCTACTAACTATAATTAACTTTTACTACTAGTCTACATACTAAATTACCTATACTATAATCTTCTCCTGTATTAACATTTAGGTTTTAATACCTACTCCTGTATATTATATATTATATAGTACCATACTTATTGTATATGTTGTTTATTACCCTTAATACTTAAATATAGTTATATATATGATGCCCTATCTTTCTTGTGTCTTATTATTTATTAATATATATACTTTTTTCTTGAGCCACTTAGGTGGGTAGGGAGAGTTCCCATGGGCTAAAAAAGTTTTTCAAACTACCATCCCTGGTTCTCAAGACCAGGCACCTAAGTGGCTCTACTCTACTCTTTTCTACTCTACTATTTTACTCATCCTTTTTAGATATTTAGATATACCTTAGTATACTAGCATAGTTCTATCTTAGAATTGAAATATAATATATAAGATATACCTTACTGAATTTTCATGCAGGTTAAGGTGGATTGGAAACTTTAAATTGTCTGTAGGTGTGCATGTGGGTGTGAATGTGCTTGTCCAGGGTGTACCCCACCTCACACCCTATGACAGCTGGAATAGGCTCCAGCCCTGCCATGACCCTTAATTCGATTACACGATTGAATACATGTGTGTGTGTATATACATTGATGCTATAGTGGATAGATATGGTTCCAAAAATTTGTGTTCATTCAACTCTATTGTGGTGTTAAATAAATTCCAATAGTGTCTTACATGAAGGTGATCAACACAAATATATCTACTTTACACTATGATAAAGTTGGTCTAACACGACCATCTTCATTCCACCACTAAGTCTCCTTGTCTTCTTTCCACTGTCCAGATGTTACACCCAGTACCTTCCTGGCTGTCTCCATCACCACATTTGCAGTACTTTTCTAGTTGTCCAAAAATTCTTCCCCTCCATCGAGTGCCTGTCTCACCTGCTCACTGAATTTCACACAACAGTCTTTGTCCTTCAGCTTTCACCATATGATCCTTTGCTGATGTCTGACTCTCTTCCTCTTGACCTCTAAATTCGTTCTACAAACAACCATCCTATGCTGTCTCGTTACACTCTCCCCTGCCACCACCTTACAGTCTCCAATTTCTTTTTTCTTGCATCTGTAGTCCACCTGTGTGCATCTTCCTCCACTCGTATATGTCACCCTGTGCTCCTCCCGTTTTCTAAAGTACGTATTGACCACAGCCATTTCCATCCATTTTGCAAAATTAGCCACAATCTCCCCTTTATACCATATCTATCAATTACTTCCTCATCACCTTTGTTCCTTTTGCCAACACTCAGGGCTCGCAACTGGCAATAACCTTAGTATATTCTCTGCTTTCCTGATGATTTAATGTTTATGAATTATACCACTGATTTTTTTCTGGCTGACTGATTCTGCTGTTTTCTATCTGTCTGAGGTGCAGAGGGAAATGCACGGGCGTGGTGTCTGTAGACAACGGGATGCTGGACTGACTGCTCTGTCCAACTTTGTAAAAACCTTGTAACTATTAGAATGGCTTAAGCAGTGGGTCACCCCTCTGTGTCTGGTCTGCTTGAGGTTTCTTCCTCCATATTATCAGAGGGAGTTTTTTTTTCTTACCACTGTCACCTGTGTGCTTGCTCTAGGGATTGGTAAGGATGGACCTTACTTGTGTGAAGCACTTTGAGGCAGCTTTGTTGTGATTTGGCACTATATAAATGTAATAAATTGAATTAATAAATTGAATTGAACATTATCAGTGACTGGCTAATGTGCTTTATTTTGTAGTTATTTTTAGTGTTTGTTAGCTGTTACCTTCACATGTGTCTGTCATCATGGAGGAGTGCAAACATTTCTGAAGAGAAAGCGGCACAAGTTTATCAGATTTTGGAGACGTGTGACCGTGAAGAGTCGGAGAGAAAGCAACAGCGTGTGACAACAACGGATGGCTGTGTTTGTGATCTCAATGGGAGAGTTGTAATGTGGACACGAGACTTGAAACAACTACCAGTCATTCTTGCGGAACTTGTAGCACTTGGAAATATTGAGGGAACGATTTTGTTTACATACAACGCCATGTGAAAATGGAGCAGCGCCAGTCAGCAGAAGGCTGCTGCATGTGAACACAGGAGTGTTTGTGTTTTTCCAATCATATTTTGATGTATATGATGTTTTTTCTTTTTTTTTCAGAATACATCATGGGTTCCAAAAGAGCCTGAAACACATTGATCTGCAAACCTTGGAGAATTCAGGCAAAAACAAATAGTGCGCCCCCAATGGTGGTACGTAAGCAGTGTTGCCACAGTTACTTTGAAAAAGTAATCCAATTACTGATTACTGATTACTCCTTGAAAAAGTAACTTAGTTACTTTACTGATTACTCAATTGTAAAAGTAACTAAGTTAGATTACTAGTTACTTTTTTTAGTTACTTTCCCCAGCTGCCGACAACAACCCTCTGCCACCTCAACATGACAATGATACTTGTTTTGCCAAAACTCACTTTATAGTCACCCTTTCTTGGCTTCAATGAAAATAAATACTTGTTTTATAAAAAGTAAAATAAAGACCTCTTTCTTGATCTCATATTTAACTGTTGACAGCACTGTAACAGTAAAACTTGCAATTTCTAACCTACATTGTTTCTAAATGTAACTATTAAATTCTTTCTAACATTTTTCTAACATTTAAATTCTCTCTAAACATTTTACTTGTCGAAATTATTATAATTTTAAGTAGTTGTAGTAAAAAAAGGCTTCAAAACTGGACCTTTAATCTAGGGGTGTTGTGGGGGGCACATCCCTGCCCCACGCCCCCATTCCATCTGGATTCGCCCCTGCTTTGGCGTTTGAGCACAAAGAATGAATAACATTTATTTATGCAGAAAACATGACCAGATTTACAGGTAAGAAGGTTTTATTGCGTTTTCACATCATGTGGTCCTCAGAAAGAGAGTTTATGTGCATTTGAGTGGAAAATAGTGTTAGTTGTTGACGCGTCGCGGAGGATCAGCTGTTTTTAGCAGCAGATACAGAGTGGCTCGGAGAAAAAAAGCATAAAAATGTCTTTGTAAAGCTCAGTGCAGATGTGCTGTTGTCACCGTGCTTTAAGAGGTGAGGACGAGTCATAGCTGTTGCAGAAAACCGCGGATGAAAAGCTCACAGCTCGCTGAAAGTGTGTAGTTCAGTCGAACCCCGACCCCCTGCCCACGGACCAAGTTTAATGCTGCTATTGACCCACAATGCAAAAATCATAGTAACGCACAGTGACTTGGAGAAGTAACTTTAATTTGATTACTGATTTGGAAAGACTAATGTGTTAGATTACTCGTTACTAAAAAAAGTGGTCAGATTAGAGTAACGCGCATCACTGTACGTAAGTACCTATATCCGGTAGGGAAAATTAAAATTTGGCTAATGATGCAACCAATCAATCCAACAACCAACTTTTTTATGCTAATGTACTATACCATATACCTGTCTGCCACCTGCTGGACATTCATGGGTTTGTTTTAAGGAATAATCTCATTATCATATACATGATGGCCGTGTGAGGCCTCCTGAAGCATTTGCCATTTTTTTCAGAGACCACTTGATGGCAGTGTCTATTAAAAAAAAACAAACAAAAACAAAACAAAACAAAACAACAACAACAAAAAATCCCAGTTCAGATTTCTTAGAACATTTTTTGCTTCATAAGGCCTTGTTTGGCCATTACTATTCAGAAGCAGGTCTGGCTTTGATGTTACATGCATCTTGAAATTTGTTTTTTTGTTTTGTTTTGTCAGTTTCTTTCATTACCAAAGCCTTAGTCTGGTGTTAATCAAAGCTGTCACTACTGTGTAAGAGCAAAATAAAATGTTTAGGCACATGACTCAAACAGACCACAGACCATCGTCCTTGCCGATCAGTTCCTCACTTCTTTCAGATAGATATGTCAGACTACATTTGGATTATTACAGTAGCTTAGTTAATATATGTTATATGTAACTGTAATGTATATGTATATGTTACTGCAATATGGGGCATCTCCACATGATTACAGACATAACCTGACAAGAGACTGAACTGATTGTGTACAATATGACCCTTTTAAATGCGAGATGATTGTACTGTATTTCTATGTATGCATTATGTTTCACTTTTATATCTTTATCAGGTTGTCTGCCTGATAAAGGCTCTGCACAAACAAATAAGCAGCACATAGATAGGTCATTAGTGCATCATGTTTAAATTCAAGCATTCAGAATAATGGAGCGCCAGCTCCAAAAAGTTTGGTGCCCTTTTAAAATTTCAAGCATATGCATGTATAGATTAGATGTCAGTAATGCCAGCATAAGTAGCTGAGTGGCTGAGCAAACATGTTTCTATGGCAACCCACAGGGTTCACATAACTCACATATCCCAATACACACACACACACACACACACACACACACACACACACACACACACACACACACACACACACACACACACACACACACGCAAATATACAGAATTCATTTTTGTTTTAAATTTAGTGAGCCGTTAATAACATACTCACACATTTCAGACTCCACAGGAGTAACAGACTGTATCTGATGACCTGCCACACAGCAAGGAAATAACTACAGCTGACTCAAACTTTTCAAAGGTCTTGTGCTACAATGCCACAGACTAGAGATGGGCGTATCGATCCTAATATCGATAATATCGATACCAACGCTGGTACTGATATTGAATGATCCTCATGTAAAAAGATCGAAACTCAAGCTTTTTTACTCTCCCGCACACACTGACTGCTGCGCATGCAGATTCATCAAAGTCTACTCTCTGTCTGTAAGAGCAGCACTGCGCTGTGTCACACAACACGGAGCAGCCCCCCCTCCCCTCCTCTGGTCTTTTGTTGTTGTGCCCTCACGTGGCTCAGCGGCACCAGCCAATTTTGTTGTGGTGTGTTAATTTTGTTGTATTGTGGTTTGTCAGCCCTCTACCGCAGGAGATTTTGTTTTAAGTTGTGTTGAGTGATATTTTTTAAACAAAAATGTTGATTGTGATAATAAAGTATTTTGTTGTCATGTACAATGTTTGGCGAAATACTATCCTATGTCTTTTGGATCCTTTGGCTCTATGAAGTTTAAATATGAAAAAAAGTATTGGTATCGGTATCGATATCGGCTATACTGGGCCATTTACTTGGTATCGGATCAATACCAAAATTCCTGGTATCGCCCACCTCTACCACAGACAGAAACACAGATATAGAAAAGATGGTCTGTTTAAGAAATAAAAATGAAAGCATCATCTGCAAACATGTTTGTGTTGTGATCACTGTTAGTAGTTCCACTGAGAGACAAGAGGAGTGTTGTGAAAGTGTAGGAACACGGACCCACAACAGGGGGCGCAATGAACGGACAATGGAGGAAGGTGAATAACAAGGTTTACTATTGTGAAACAAGCACAATGAATACAGCAATCACAATTTGGGGTCGAATCCGCTGGTGTCGTGTGGGCAGGCTCGAAGGTAGGAGACGTCCGTCTCAGTCGAACCGGAACCACCCAGATCTCCTCTGCCACCGAACCCTGGAAATACTGGAACCGCCAAGTCCCGAATTCCCAGGTGGCCACTGCCTCCGCTCGTCGGATCCGGTACTGCTGGCGGGAGAGAGCAACAACACACAGGTGTGGATGCGACAGCACCCAGTAACGGAGAGGGGAGAAGCCGCCTCCACCTCTTGTCAATGTATAGCAGGAAGGTGAGTACTATCCAAGCAATGTAGCTACCAGTAGTCAACAGTCCTGAAAAGGTTTAACAAGTTTTAGCTGGTTGTTCAGAATATGAATGCAGAGAATGTTACCTCAGTCTTAGGCGATATCTCGGCACTGAGGTGGAGACGCCGTCCTCCTGATATACTTCTGTGCTGAGTGGAACAGCTGTGTCCAGTGATGGGTGACAGCTGTCACCCCGGCTGCTCCCATAAGGCGGCAGCGCCCTCTGGTGCCTGGAGCCCGCACTCCAGGCAGGGCGCCCTCTGGTGGTGGTGGGCCAGCAGTACCTCCTCTTCAGCGGCCCACACAACAAGGAGGAGCTGTTGTGTCCAACAGAGGAGCTGCAGGCTGAAGATGCCAAGGTGATGAGGAGGACTTTGCAGCATGCTCCTTTCTTTCATGTCCGTTCTTTTCACTGGGCTCATCATTTCACACTACACCTGATAATAATCTCACACTTCCTTTCCTAAGGGTCCTATCTCACTGGGCTGCAACAGCCTGCAAATGGCAAAATCTAAAAAAAAAAACAACTTTTTTTCACACTGACATTATGGGGTATTGTGTGTAGAATTTTGAGGGAAAAAACGAATTTCATCCATTTTGATAAAAGGCTGTAACATAAAAAAAGAATGTGGGAAAAGTGCAGCACTGTGAATACTTTCTGGATGCGCTGTAACTGTTTGAAGTAGACAGTTCTCCAAAATTAAATTAAATGTCAAGAAGGGAACAAGGAAAGCCACCAAGACACCCAGGGCAATGCTGGAGTTCTGTAACTGTGCAAAGTGTGTCTTTTGTGTAGTGTAGTGACACAAATAAGCATTTTCGCAGGACTTTGCAGGTGCAAGGATCTCGCTGATTTGCACACGAATGAAGTGCGGCATTCTCAGGGAAGTACTCAGGATGGCTGTGGTCTGCTATTATGCAGTCATTATGTGAAAAGAGGCTGTGGAAATACCCTAAGCTGCAGCTAGCAAGGCACAGCCCTTTAAATAAATAATAAAAAAAAAAGCCTAGCCTGGCTCCACTGGGGTGAAACAAAATAAAAAACTGGAACAAAAGTGTGGACAGCGCACTCTTTGACTTGCTGAATGATGTCCCTGCTGGATCCATTGTCCACTCCTCCCAGGCATGACCAGTATATGATCCCCCACTTATATGATCCTTTTCATCTCGGTTTGAGATTTGAGAGCAGTGCTCCTTCATGTGCTGGACCAGACTCTTCTCTGTGACATGTTATCCAGCAGTGCTTTGAGGGTGTGTGTGTTTTGATTTGATTTATTCTGCAATAATATAGTAAGACCCATCGGCTGTTCCTTTGTTTTTTTTTTCCCACTCAGGGTCACCACAGCAGATCTGAGGTGGATCTGCATGTTGATTTGGCATGGATTGCACACAAACTCCTCCCCCGTCCTTCTGTGTGACTGCAGGTTGGAGCTGGGAGGTAGCATGTAACTCCCATTGTGCTTCTCTATGAAAAAACAAAATAAAAACCAAAACATTAAATTCACAAGTCCAGAGTCCTGAAGCCCAGCAGCAGAGCCAGAGCTGCCGGACTAGGTTGGCCACTTCCAGATGTGCTTTTCCTCTCTGGTCTTCTCTGCTACTTTTGAGTGCTCCCAGGGCAGCTTGTGCGTGTCTCCCATAAGGAATGTCAGATCCTCATTTTTGTCTGCAATCACTCACAATGTAGTTCCATCCTTCTCCAACCCCTCACAAAGTTCTCTCTCAATTCTTGCACGTTATGAGTCACGGACACTACATTCAGGGGGCTTCGCGACACCTGCGATGGCTCTGTGAGAATGTGGCAAGGACCTCTGTCACCTCACCAACTTAGAACTGTTCAAAATTCAGAAGAGACACGAGCAACACTCTGCGACTCAAGTGAGGGGATAGCAACACCCACTGAACGTCATGCGAATTCTCGCAAATTCCCTCCCTCCTGTACAACTCCTCACTTAGGGGGAGGAGGAGTAACAGGAAGACAGCGGTTGGAAATGAGAACAGTAGAAACCAGTATTGATCAGTATGCCTGGTATTTACGTATATTGTGTATTTATATTGCAAAGCATTTTTCTTTTTTACTTTCACTTTTGATGCTCTGTGTGCTTCTTACCCTGTGTGCTGCTATACAATGCTGCTAGAACCTCCCTGAGGGAGTCTCCCCAGGGGATCAATAAATTTCCATCTAATCCAATCTAAAAGCGGTTCACAAGCGGTTGCACCCTTACTTCATATGCTAGTGTGTGAATGACTAGTCTTTCTAGATTGTTGCAAAATGTTTTATTATTGTGAGATATATGTTTCAAATATAAATACAATTTATACTCTGGTGGGATTTATATGTTTTCCCCTATTTATGATGTCTTTTTTTGACCAATGCAACATATACACCAGTGTGATGTATAGCCCATAAAATATGGTACTTAGAAAAAAAGAAACTGATTTTATTATCACTCTGATGAAAATTTATTGATCATCAGTCTTAATACTAAATATTTAGTTTTTTTTTTAAATAAAGTCAGCTAATGTTATGTTTATGGACACTCTTCTTCACCTTGCACAGTCTCGGCTGTTTTTAAAAACTGCACTTAGTACGCCACAGCTGCTGATCAGCTTTATTAGTATTGATGTCGGCACTTCCACCTATTTCATCTGGGAAAAGGAGCTCAAGGACGTTCACCTTCTGTGTCAACTCAGTCGTACTTTGGATGCACGTTGAATAATATGCACACATGCACAAATCAAATACCTTCCTCTCCCAAATATTCACATTCTAAAGCTGCTGGTTGTAGCATGTTCCTGACTGCTATTCAAATGAATCATAATTCCTTCATGAACATTTTCAGGGCTTAAACGAGCCCATTTCAACCTGTGATGAAATGCACCTTCATTTCAAACCCATCTGACCCCAACCTGCTTGTTCACGCTTATCCCACCCGTGGCTAAAAGTAGACTGTGAGGCCAGTCATGTCAGTAAGGGCAAATGTATCTGATGTCAAGTGAAAGAATGATGGATGAGAGAAACTGTTATGTGGGCATGTTATTTTTGCAGGACGCTAAGGGTCTGTTCATGTGTCATGAGTGTCATCAGCAAGCAACATGACATATTTTCACGTTAATCATGCACACATGGATGATACATGCCAAACGTGACATGATACAACACCAGTCACATGTCTGAATATAGTGTATATTTCATTTTGCTGCAGTTTTATATGTTTAATCTGACAGGAATCAAAAGTAGAAAATAAAGCAAATGGAGATGTGCGTCTGTGAAACATCTGGCTGTTTGTTTCTTGACTCCTCTCAGGTACTTGGCCTGATTCCCACCAAACCCAGTATGTGGATGAAGCTCTACCCCAGAATTAACATTATATGGCTTGTTTTGGCAAAGGTCAAGGTCATTGGGGTAGAGGTAAAAAAAAAAAAAAAGATTTTTTTTTCCACCCAGCTGTGATTTTACACCAAATTTGGCACACATATGGAGATATGTTCTGGAAGTTCCATGGCAAGATCTAATTCCCCAAAAGTCAAACATTGGTGTCAAGGTCAACAGTGAACAGTGCACTCACCTACTTGCAGAATGATGTCCCTACAGGACCCACTTTCCTGTCCTGCTCTCCTCGGGATCCTATCAAAGCACTCCATGATGTGTTGGAACAGCCACATCTCTGTGATGCGGCATGATGTCCAGCAGCACTTTGGGGGACGCGTCTTTTGTTTTGATTTTGTTAATTTGGCAATAAACATGCTGCTGTGTGGTGACCGTGTGTAAAAAATGCCCTTTGTATGATGTAGTTCTGGTGAGGCAGACGATCTTTTTTTTTTTTTTTTCTTAGTAGATTCCAAAAAGGCTTGGGAGGTGATTTTTGTTCAGTGCCTCAGTGCTGAAATTCATGAAGGAAATGTGTGTAATAAGGAAGGAAGTTCACGTTCTTTAGATTTCCCAGCAATGAGCAACAAAACAAACTGGGAACTGAGACAGATGGGACACCTTGGATTCACAAAAAAGCATTCAAGGATCTGCAATAAACACTTCAACGGTATAAGATTAATTTTATTTCTCTTCTAGTTTTACCCGAGGCCATCAAATATGGCCATTGGGTATTGCAAAGTCTTTTTGTCCATCCGTCCGTCCGTCTGTCTGTGCTCAATATAAGTCCCGTCCTGTCACAGCCACTCTTGAAATTCACAGGGAACATTCTTGTGACACAGACCTTGGACAAGTTCAAAGATGGCTAACCTTATGTATTTTAAGAGGTTAAAATGTCACATTCTGAACGTTTAAGTTTCTGAGTAACGTGGGTGACAGCCAATCAGAGTAGAGCTGCACCGTGACGTCAGTCACTAGTCTCTTCAAAACTGCTTCATTTTGTGTTTATATACATGTTTCTCATACAGCCCCTGGCAATAATTATGGAATCACCGGCCTCGGAGGATGTTCATTCAGTTGTTTAATTTTGTAGAAAAAAAGCAGATCACAGACATGACACAAAACTAAAGTCATTTCAAATGGCAACTTTTTGGCTTTAAGAAACACTATAAGAAATCAAGAAAAAACGATTGTGGCAGTCAGTAACGGTTACTTTTTTAGACCAAGCAGAGGGAAAAAAATATGGAATCACTCAATTCTGAGGAATAAATTATGGAATCACCCTGTAAATTTTCATCCCCAAAACTAACACCTGCATCAAATCAGATCTGCTCGTGAGTCTGCATCTAAAAAGGAGTGAACACACCTTGGAGAGCTGTTGCACCAAGTGGACTGACATGAATCATGGCTCCAACACGAGAGATGTCAATTGAAACAAAGGAGAGGATTATCAAACTCTTAAAAGAGAGTAAATCATCACGCAATGTTGCAAAAGATGTTGGTTGTTCACAGTCAGCTGTGTCTAAACTCTGTGTCTAAACACTTTTCTTATCCCATCAATTGAAAGGATGTTTGGGGATGATGAAATCATTTTTCAAGATGATAATGCATCTTGCCATAGAGCAAAAACTGTGAAAACAAGACACATAGGGTCACTGTCATGGCCTGCAAATAGTCCAGATCTTAATCCAATTGAAAATCTTTGGTGGAAGTTGAAGAAAATGGTCCATGACAAGGCTCCAACCTGCAAAGCTGATCTGGCAACAGCAATCAGAGAAAGTTGGAGCCAGATTGATGAAGAGTACTGTTTGTCACTCATTAAGTCCATGCCTCAGAGACTGCAAGCTGTTATAAAAGCCAGAGGTAGTGCAACAAAATACTAGTGATGTGTTGGAGCGTTCTTTTGTTTTTCATGATTCCATAATTTATTCCTCAGAATTGAGTGATTCCATATTTTTTTCCTTTGCTTGGTCTAAAAAAGTAACCGTTACTGACTGCTACAATTTTTGTTCCTGATTTCTTATAATGTTTCTTAAAGCCAGAAAGTTGCCATTTGAAATGACTTTAGTTTTGTGTCATGTCTGTGATCTGCTTTTTTTTTTTCTACAAAATTAACTGAATGAACATCCTCCGAGGCCGATGATTCCATAATTTTTGCCAGGGGTTGTATATTATGTAAAGGCCAGTGTTGGGGAAAGTAACTTTGGAAAGTTATTTCATTAGTTAATTTATACAGTTATATTTTACAGTTACTTCATACAGTTAGTTCATTAGCAGCTGCGGACACCTTGGCGGCAGCTGCTGAATGTAATTAATAAAGTTACTCATAATCTAATTTGGTTATTTTTTTAAGATTTAGTACTGAGAAAAGTAACTATTAGTTACTTTGCTGATGAGTTACTTTGCTGATTGCTCAATCTTACGAGTAACCAAGTTACATTACTCGTTACCTTATTAGTTACATTACTTATTAGTTGCAAGTTTTCGGCAGATTCTAATAAAGTAATTGCATAATGCTGCTAATGAAGTAACTGCATAAAGCAACTGTATAAAGCAACTAAAAAAGTAACTAAAAAAGTAACTTGTCAAAGTTACTTTTCACAACACTGGTAAAGGCTAGTGAGAAATAAACACTTCTAAAACTGAAAATGCTGTTTTGGGAACCTAATAACACGTCTGAACTTATTTACAAGACATTTTGCGGATGTTAGCATGGTGACATCACTTCTTGGTGGAGGTACTTGCTGACAGTTTTGTTTCTGTATATTATGTAAAAGCGAGTGAGAAGTCAACACTCCTACAACTGAAAACACTGTTTTGTAACCTGATAACAGCTCAGGGGTCATTTACAAGACATTGTGTAGATGTTAGCTTGCGCGCTAACTTTTGCTAACTCAAAGCTAACTTCCTATGGAGTTAAATTTGTCTCTGCAAATGTACAGAGACATCTGCAAATATCTACAAATATTGCTTGGTTTGTACAACATGAACAAATGATGATTTGATCATGTACAAATTGTACGGAAGACAATAGGATCTTAATAATTCATTAAAATGTAAATTATAAACAACACAATGCTCATACGGCCGAGGGTACTTTTGCACTGCGTTACATTTCAAAATTTACATCAAGTTTTATTTTTCCAACAGAAGCAGGCGATTGCTCTTGTAGTTTGACCCAAAGTCAAACCAGGTTAAAAACGTCCAACAAAACTGTGTGTGTGTGTGTGTGTGTGTGGGTGGCGGGGGTGATGTCTTTTGTTCAGCTGCTTAGCTTTTTCATACTGACAGGAAGGACACAGGCTATTTCTGCTATGTCTTCAGGTCCAGCATTCAGTCCCTGGATGAATTGCAGAATGTCCCCCCTACAGGGAGAAATAGCACAATTCTGCATAAGAAGCATTTCAACACCTTAAAGCCCATAAGATGAAGGAAGCATGAAGATTTTTCACTCAAACAACCTGCCTGGTATACTGTGTGCACAGGGAATTACGGGAAGTTATGGAAAATTTACTATAAATATGGAGAGTTTCCTAACCTGCTCTGACAGCACTCCACTGAGTAAAATACAATGCTTTTTTTTTGAAAACTGTCAGTTTTCAGACATCTCCATTTTACTTTTACGCCATCCTTCTTTGCATTAAACATCAATTTGCCATTAGTTTTACATACATAAATAGATAGCTTTAATTTCTTTATTTCCCTGAAATGTGCAAAACAGAGCAAACATGGTCATTGCAAGAGAGAAATATGTTTGCTCTCATTAGGTTGTAACTTTTGCTTTGACGGCGTGTACCACAGCCCTGCCTATATGCTACAAGAACAGACCAGCAAATGGCACAAAACAGCCTGACAGCTATTCCCACTTGCTTTGCACCCCAGCTTGTGTGACGCAACAGCAGTGAACTCAGTGTGCAAAGTTAAATGCATTTTGGTTCATGCTTGGTGCTCAGAAACCAAACCATCTGTGAACGCATACTGACACAGTCATACGATGTACTGATTGATGATACATAGAGTTCCTTCTACGCTTGTGTGTGTATGTATGTATACACACACTATACATATATATATATATATATATATATATATATATATATATATATATATATATATATATATATATATATATATATATATATATATATATATATATATATATATATATATATATAATCAGCCTTGTACACTGTAAAGAAGGTGAAAAAACAAGTTAAAACCCGTAGCACATTAGTTAGATGATGTTATGTATTTAGGTTGAGGAAACTCAAAAATATCTGCATCTTGTTGCCTTGAGTTTTTAAATTTTTCACCTTTTTTGAAGATGTATGAGTTAGAGCTGACTCATACCAAGAACAACATGTACAGTTTCTAATCAGCAATGAAAGTGTGGTGGTGGGGGAGCTGAACATTGTGGAAAGTAGGCAGGACTCGGGGAGGGGGGTGACGGCCACAAGGCTTTTGAAATGATATGATTCTCAATTTCAATACTATGGTTCAAACAAGTAAGCTGATAAAAAAAATAGGAAAGCTGTTTTAGACAACCCCCCCCCCCCCCCGCCCACCGCATCACAAAAACTACTACTGAATTAAACATTCAAAAATATGATTTACTAAATACATATAATAAAATTGCATGATCCAGGTACAATACAAAAAGCAAAACCAACAGCAGTTAATTAAACTATGTGCTAGTTGATTTATCAATCTTGGCAATAGTAAGAACCGTATTCACCTGTTGTATGAAGAAAGTTGGTTAAACCTCTGGGGCCAACACCGTCATATACGACGGCTGGGACCAAGCTTTACTAAATTATAAATAACTTTTAAATGAAATGAGATAGAAACTTACTTTTTTTTGCTGAAAAGTTAGCTCCACAGACTTTCGAGCCAGCCATCGGCCATCTTTGTACTCTTCATACGTAGAAGCTGTGTGACGTGCGCAATGTGAATGTCCAATTGGAATTGATTCACCATCACATGGTTTTCCAAAATCCAATCGTAGGGCAGATTTACCTCACGTGAAAAGCCAAAGATCGTTTTCAGGAGTGATATGTTACTAGTTGGCCCATTTGAATAGTAGAAGTTTGTGTTGTAACCTTTGTGTAATAGCAGACAGAAATTGCTTTGAGATGAAGACAAAAAAAATGCATAGACCATTTTGTATATGTTGTTCAAAATGTACATTTGTGTTTATTGTTTGAACCTTTTTGTTGTACAGTCTTTCACACAAGACCTCAAATTACCTTTATAAAGTGTCTAAACAGTTGTTTATTATAGTTTGCTGTGTGTTTTGAATAAATGTGTGTGGAAAATTATTTTCCGATTGACTTTTTCCTTATTTTTGGTTGTAAACCTTTATTACACTTCTAAAACACAACAAAAGCATATATATTCTGAACATACAGGTTGTTCTGAAAAAAGAGACATAAAATGTGATTGTGGGATGCAGGGAGAACTGTTAACAGCAATAATAAAACATTTATACCAGACTGTCCAAAAAAATGCCCTCGGACCCCAAAGGGTTAACTGAAATTAACTTAAATTACAAGGAACACATGTAATGAATGAGAAAAGGACACAAACAGGGGAGTAATTTGTGAAGAAATCAACCCTGGGCACTCCGACGGGCAAATGGACGTAAATTACTTTAGCTACTCCCTTGTTTTTCATTCAGGAGCAACACAGAAGATCTGAGGTATGCTATGTTATTTTGTCACTGTTTATAGGCCCCCTGGCCCATATTCTGACTTCTTAGATGAATTTGGTGCGTTCATCTCTAGTTTGTCAACTAGTGCAGATAACATTTTGATTATTGGTGACTTTTTAACATTCATATAAATAAAAATAAGCCCTCTGATCCCCTTAGCAAATCATTTATGCAAATTGTGGATGCTTTAGGATTCCAGCAATGCATTCAGGACCTGACGCACATTAGTGGAAATGCCCTGGATCTGGTTCTTGCACGTGGGTTTGCTGTCACAAATATTGACATTTTGCCTCTCGCATCTATAGTCTCTGACCATTCACTTATCAGGTTTACATTTACGCTGCCACGTTTAGTGGAACAACAACCTTGTCTACAACTGCAGCGTTGTATTAAACCCTCTACTATGACTGAACTTGAGGCCAGACTACCTGATATTTTAGCTTTGAATCTGGAGAATGCTAAATCAGTGGACAGCCTTGCGGATAGTCTAAATTTAATGCTTAAAACTACACTTGATAAGATTGCACCTCCTCTTTTAAGGTCACGCCCTCCTAAGGCACAGTCACCTTGGTTCAATGATTATTTGCGTGACCTCAGGCAGAAGGCTAGAGGTTTGGAACGGAAATGGTGTTATTCCAAATTTCACCTTGGTTCAATGATTATTTGCGTCACCTCAGGCAGAAGGCTAGAGGTTTGGAACGGAAATGGTGTTATTCCAAATTAGAGGTGTTCTGCCTTGTGTGGCGGGATGCTGTTTTAGATTATAAGCATGCACTACTGGCCAAGAAGTGGACCTATTACTCTGATTTGATCAGTAAAAACAAACATAACTCAAAGTTTTTGTTTGACATGGTCGCATTTCTTATTCACGGGCAGCCACCTGTTAGTCGTTCTCCCTTTTCAGCACAGGATTTCTTGGATTATTTTGAGAAGAAAATAGAACATATTAGGCTGAGCATATCTCAGCATGCCTCGGCCCAGCCATTAAAACCTGCTATGGAGGTGGGCACCATTGAGGTGTTACCTAGATTGACAGAATTTAATAGTATTTCATTGGGTGTGCTGACGAAACTTGTGGCGTCTACAAAAAGCACAACCTGTTTATTTGATCCCATACCAACAAAATTGTTTAAGGACCTGTGGCCCACTCTTGGGCCGACTGTGCTGGAAATTATTAATCTGTCATTAACCTCTGGATCTGTTCCAAAATGTTTTAAATCAGCAGTGATTAAACCATTACTTAAGAAATCTAATCTTGACCCTAGTGTATTGAAAAATTACAGGCCAATATCAAATATATCATTCTGTTCCAAACTTTTAGAACAGGTGGTTTCATGGCAGCTCATAGACCACCTTACTGAGAATGATCTTTTTGAGCCGCTGCAGTCTGCTTTTAGGAAATATCACTCCACAGAGACAGCGCTCACTAAAGTTGTGAATGATCTTCTGCGAGCAATGGACTCAGACACCACTACGGTTTTGGTGTTAGATCTCAGTGCTGCGTTTGATACCGTGGATCAACATATTTTGCTCAATAGGTTGGAAAATTTTTTGGGGGATTACTGGAAGTGCCCTTGCCTGGTTGACGTCATATCTGTCCAGTCTTTCTCAATGTGTCTTGTATAATGGCACTACCTCTGACCTTGGTGACATGAGATTTGGGGTTCCACAGCGATCTGTTTTAGGCCCCTTGCTTTTCTCCCTGTATGTGGCACCCCTTGGGCGTATACTGCAGAGTTTTGGGATTGCCTTTCATTGTTATGATGATGATACTCAGTTGTACATGCCGATAACTGCTGGAAATCTCACTCCCATAAAATCCCTGGAGGACTGTCTTCTATCAGTGAGAAGTTGGATGTCTAGTAACTTCCTACTTTTAAACTTTGATAAGACTGAAATGATGGTTCTTGGTCCAGGGAGACATCGGCATCAGTTTGACCAGCTGGCGCTCAGCCTGGGTTCCTGTGTCATACATCATACGGACAAAATGAGGAACCTTGGGGTAATTTTTGATCCCACGTTGTCTTTTGACCTCCACATCAGGGATATTACTCGGACTGCTTTTTTCCATCTGAGAAATATAGCGAGGATCCGCCCCATCCTGTCCATGGCTGATGCTGAGACCCTGATTCATGCTTTTGTTTCTTCTAGACTAGATTATTGTAATGTTCTATTTTCAGGGTTACCACAGTCCAGCATTAGGGGTCTTCAGCTGGTTCAGAACGCTGCCGCCAGACTTCTGGCGGCAGCAAGGTCTGAACATATCACACCCATTTTGGAATCTTTGCACTGGCTCCCTGTCTCTGTGAGAGCAGATTTTAAGGTTTTGTTATTGACTTATAAGGTTGTTCATGGACTGGCGCCATCTTATCTGGCTGATCTGGTGGAACTCTATGTGCCGGCCCGGGCTTTGCGGTCGCAGGATGCGGGAGTTCTCTGTGTTCCCAGGGTGAAGAAGTCAGCAGGTCAAAGAGCCTTTTCGTATCGTGCACCCACCCTGTGGAACAGTCTTCCTGCGACCGTGAGGCACTCTGAGTCTGTGGACATTTTTAAGTCAAGACTCAAAACCTATTTTTATTCTCTTTCTTATGGATAGTTTTTAATTTTTATTTGTTTTATTCTTTTACTTCAGTTTTTATTTATGTATTTGAATTTTTTATTCATTTTTAATTATTTATTCAATTTTATGTTGATTTGTTTTATGTAAGGCGCCTTGAGACGGCTTTTACTGTGATTTGGCGCATTATAAGCTAATTAAATTAAATTAAATTGAGGTCGATCTGCATGTTGATTTGGCAGATGTTTTACAGCAGATGCCTTTCCTGATGCAACACCACATTACAAGGAGAAATGGGCAGGGTTGGGTTTGAACCGGGAATCTTCCGTACTGAAAACTAGTGCACTTAATCGCTTAACCAACCAATAATGACAACAGCATTACTTGTTGGAAAAAGAAATGAGTTTTAATATTATGATAATATGCTACAAAATATTTGACCAGTAGATGTCAGAGTATGATGATAAGTGCTGTGGTGTCAGGATGACACTTCAAGTAATGAATCCTTTTAAGGGAGCCATGGCTTCAACACCATATGACACTTAAATGAGACAGTTTTATCTCATAATATATAATACTGCTCTGTGCCATTCCTCCCCATTGGCCAGGTTTCATGCAGACACGATCAATTATGTTCTCCACCCCCCTCCCAAATTAAGCAAACAACAAAGAGTCAAGTAAATTAGATCAATTTATTTTGTTGTGAACAGCATATGAATGCTTCTAAAACGTCAGGAGCGTGCTTGTCTACCTCCTTGGAGTTCAGCATTTCCACCAGTTCCTCCTCTGTGAACTCAGCAAACCTCGCTGGCAAATGATTTTCTGCTGTTGTTGACATGTTTGTTGCCATTTTTTTTTTCAACCAGCATCTGTCAACAAGTTCCTGACCTCCGCTACATCATTAATGATGTCATCTCATGAATAATTGTATGCCACGCTCTGATTGGCTAGCTGTTGGCAGTAAGCTCTAACGCTATTGGTCAGTGGGAACTGATCCAATATAACTTTTGGTCCCAGCCTTTATGGATCCCTTTGGATCCAACATAACTTTCTGGCGCCAAGCATGCCAAAATACAGGTAAATGATGGACAGAAAGGCTAATCTGTGATTGGCTATTGCAATCTGAGTTGAGAACATTATATATACGAGGTCTATTAGATAATAAACCGACCCTTTTATTTTTTTTAACTATATGGATTTGAATGACGTGCAATTACACCAATCATGCTTGAACCCTCGTGCGCATGCGTGAGTTTTTTCACGCGTCGGTGACGTCATTTCCCTGTGGGTAGCCCTTGAGTGAGATGTGGTCCCGCCCTCTCGGCTGAATTCCTTTGTTTCACACGCTGCTCAAGACGGCGCACGTTGCTTTATCAAAATTTTTTCTGGACCTGTGAGGAATATCCGAGTGGACACTATTTGAGAAATTAAGCTGGTTTTCGGTGAAAAGTTTAACGGCTGATGAGAGATTATGGGGTGTTTCTGTCGGTGTAAGGACTTCCCATGCAGCGGGACGTCGTGCAGCGCTTCCAGGCGCCGTCGTCGGCCTG
Source organism: Thalassophryne amazonica (assembly GCF_902500255.1). Classification (NCBI taxonomy): domain Eukaryota; kingdom Metazoa; phylum Chordata; class Actinopteri; order Batrachoidiformes; family Batrachoididae; genus Thalassophryne; species Thalassophryne amazonica. Next base: position 36,364,071 of record NC_047110.1, on the reverse strand, counting down.
TTTCGACCTGAAAACATCCTAATTTAAGGCTTAATTCACCCAGGACGTCGTGAGAGAACAGAGAAGATTCAGAAGAGGCCGGCATGAGGACTTTATGTGGACATTCCACTGTTTAAGGACATTTTGTAATGAAAGACGTGCGCGCAAATTCGCCGAGTCGTTTCCGTGATGACTCGGCAAATCTGTGTGCGCCGTGACAGGAAAAACACCTCCGTGTTGAAAACCATTTGTAAAATTCAGGCGGCTTTTGATGGCTTTCAACAAGTGAGTGAGTGAGAAATTGTTTAACAGCTTGGGCATGTTCCAACTTGCCCGTTAAGGTTTCCAACGGAGGTGTTTTTCCTGTCGCGACCCCCCGCGGTCGGGTCCAGCCCGACATGCGACTCTGCCCGCATGTTCTTTCATTACAAAATGTCCATTAACAATGGAATGTCCGAATAAACTCCTCATGCCGACGTCTTCTGAAAGGTCTCTGTACTCTGATGACTTACTGGGTCAACAGAGCTTGAAATGTGGAAGTTTTCAACTTGAAACGGCGAGACGCTGCCGCCTCGAAGCGCAGATCGCCGTCAGGCGCCGTGGGCCGTCCTTTAAGCGACACTACAGACCAAAATCTCTCATCAGCTGTTAAAATTTTTACCGAAAACCAGCTGAATTTATCGAATGGTGTCCACTCAGTTGTGCCTTACAGTTTTGAAAAAAATTTGATCAAACAAAGCAGCAGTCTCTGAGCCATTCCTAAACAATGAAAAAATCGACGAGAGGGTGGGCGACTCCTCACTCAAAGACTGCCCACAGGCGAATGACGTAACCGACAGGCGTGAAAAAACTCTCGCATGCCCACGAGGGTTCAAGCATGTCTGATGTAATCACACGTGATTCAAATCCATATGGTTTTTGAAAAAAATAATAAGGTCGGATACTTTTCTAATAGACCTCGTATATGTGTGTGTGTGTGTGTATATATATATGTGTGTGTATATATATATATATATATATATATATATAATATACAACCCCTAATTCCAATGAAATTGGGACATTGTGTGAAATGTAAAAAAATAGAATACAATGATTTGCAAATCTTCTTCAACCTATATTCAATTGAATACACCACAAAGACAAGATATTTAATGTTCAAATTGATAAACTTTATTGTTTTTGTGCAAATATTTGCTCATTATGAAATGGATGCCTGCAACACATTTCAAAAAAGCTGAGACAGTGGTATGTTTCCCACTGTGTTATATCACCTTTCCTTCTAACAACACTCAATAAGCATTCGGGAACTGAGGACACTAATTGTGAGTGTCAAGACTGGGTATAAAAGGAGCATCCCCAAAAGGTGAGGATCACCACTTTGTGAACAACTGCATGAAAAAACTCCAGGACCTTGAAATGCTTCTTACAGAGCTCCTCCTTAGTTGTCCTGGCTGTGTGTTTGGGGTCATTGTCATGCTGGAAGACCCAGCCATGACCCATCTTCAATGATCTTACTGAGGGAAGGAGGTTGTTTGCCAAAATCTCGCAATACATGACCTCAACCATCCTCCCTTCAATACGGTGCAGTCGTCCTGTCCCCTTTGCAGAAGAGCACCCCCAGAGTATGATGTTTCCACCCCCATGCTTCAGGGTTGGGATGGTTTTCTTGGGGTTGTTCTCATCCTGTAAACATGGTAGGTGGAGTTGATTCCAAAAAGCTCTATTCTGGTCTCATCTGACCACATGACCTTCTCCCTTGCCTCCTCTGGATCATCCAGATGGTCACTGGTGAACTTCAAATGGGCCTGGACATGTGCTGGCTTGAGCAGGGGGACCTTGCTGCCCTGCAGGATTTTAAACCATGACAGCATCATGTGTTACTAATGTAATCTTTGTGACTGTGGTCTCAGCTCTCTTCAGGTCATTGACCAGGTCCTCCTGTGTAGTTCTGCGCTTCCTCAGAATCATCCTTACTCCACAAAGTGAGATCTTGCATGGAATCCCACACCGAGGGAGATTGACAGTCATCTTGTGTTTCTTCCACTTTCTAATAAATAATCATAACAGTTGTCTTCTACCAAGCTGCTTGCCTGTTGTCCTGTAGTCCAACCCAGCCTTGTGCAGGTCTACAGTTTTGTCCCCGGTGTCCTTAGACAGCTCTTTGATCTTGGCTATGGTGGACAGGTTGGAGTGTGATTGATTGTGTGAACAGGTGTCTTTTGTGCAGGTAACAAGTTCAAACAGGTGCAATTAATACAGGTAAAGAGTGCAGAATAAGAGGGCTTCTTAAAGAAAAATTAACAGGTCTGTGTGAGCCAGAATTCTTGCTGGTTGGTAGGTGTTCAAATACTTATTTGTAGAAGTAACATAAAAAATAAATTATTAAAAAAAATCATACATTGTGATTTCTGGATTTGTTTTTTTTTATGTCTCTCACAGTGGACATGCACCTAAGATGAAAATTTCAGACCCCTCCATGATTTCTAAGTGGGAGAACTTGCAAAATTGCAAGGTGTTTTTTTTCCTGACTGCCAAGAATAAAAACAAACTGTTGTTCGTCCTCTTACTTATAGCCATTATGGCTGCATTTGAACCTAACAAAGAACTTATTTGTGAACTTTTTTGAGCTACAGTGTTTCGGTGCCCCGGGGTGCTCGATAATGACTGTCAGGAGGTTTTGCGTAGTGCCCAACCTTTAATGAAAGAATCATGTTTCTGTCACAGAATTGGAAATAGCAGTGATTTCTTTAATCTACAGGGTAGGTTATATGCCACTAAAAATGTGACAATCTTAATTAACATGGCCCAGATATGCAGTATGTAAAGGGAAGTTGCAGCATTGCAGCTGCAATTTCCCTCAGTCATAAGAAGCAGGGATAAGATAGAAGTTATCATGAACTGTTAAACTGGATTAAAAATTAATAGAAGGAAAACAGGATGCATTATATATTATTTTGGGTTGTGCATATTAAAGCTGCAAGGGTGACTCAATTATTAATCAACTTAAATTAATCCACAACTATTTGGATTATCATTTGGGTAGGTTGTGCTGCAAAAACACTTTTTTTTTTTTTTTTTTTGCAATCACAAGTTTGAGAAAAAAACAAATCTTTGTAAGGCTCGTATGGCCATAATGGCTAGAATGGGCAACTTTAGTCTTTTTCTTCTTGGTGGTCACGGAAGAAAATTCTGGTAGTCGAGAATTCACTACTTCCAGCATTGCAAAAAAACAAACCACACTTCTGGGTTTTTTTTTTTATGTTTTCACTGTTTATTGGTTTGGCTTTAAAACAACAGCAACAACAAAAAAGCTATTTTTCCCCATGTTTTTGTCTTTTCTTTTTCCCATGTGACTAATCAGAAAAACTAGCGTGCAATTGTCATGCTGACAGCAGGAATGTCAACCAGAGCTGTTGCTCGTGTATTGAATGTTCATTTCTCTACCATAAGCCATCTCCAAAGGCGTTTCAGAGAATTTGGCAGTACATCCAACCAGCCTCACAACCGCAGACCACGTGTAACGTGTAATTTGAGGCTGTTATTTTAAGATTGTTGCTTTAAGAGTGGTGTGTGCAGGAACCTTGTACATTGCTGCTCAGATGGCAGACTCTTTTTTTCAACACCCCTTCTTTCTCCTACAACTTCTCCACCTCCACTTCTACCTTTAATATGGGGACAGCTCCCCATTTGCTCTCTTGGCCCCATCTTGGTCCTCCCCATCTGTGAGCTTTGTAAGAAAACCATTGTAAAACTATAGCACAAACCAGACTTGTTAAAGTTTTGCATTTTTCCATTAATTTTCCAGGCTCATGGGTGTGTTCAAGTACTATTTGGTATTTCAAGAATGTGGACACTGAGCATGAAAATGTCAAATGTGACAAATGGAAATGAGTAATGCTGTTGTGTGCTGGGGTAACATAAGCTGCAAAAACCTGATATACACTGATAAAATATCTGGTTCCTGAAATTGAAACAACACAAGTGATTCTTTTTGGAAACATCAGCAATGGCATCATCTATAATAATGATAATATTTATAAATAATTCTAATAATTTATACGTATTTTCACCATAACCATTTTTTAAAACGTATTTTCAATGTTAAAATCCTCCCTTTTGAAAGTCTTAATTAATGACCATAACAATGTATTTTTTAACTAGCAACACACAAATTGCACTTTGAAACATCTTTCTGGCTGTTACAACACCATCAAAAATCACATATATAAGGTGTCTAAAAAAAAAAGTACCCAAAAGTATTTTGACAGCACAGAAAAACCAATCAATATTATCAGATATTTTCTGCATGACCATGTGGCTGAAGCATGTAATTTTTCTCCCCAATGCACAGTTTTTAGTTCAGTCTTTCCTTTTTGATGTTTTAACCCTTTAACTTTTACATCACATGATCAATGTTGCCTCCTCATCTGAAGTTTCCTATGAAACAAATCATCCGTCCCCAGTTTTCTGGAAAACTACTGAGCAAATTCAATTCTCCTTGCCATTTACTGGGGAGTTAGTTTGCACTGAGACTGAATTTTGTATGGAAAGAGATGCAAGTCAGCCCTCAGGATGTGTAGCACAAAACTCAGTGGTTTTTGTTCTCTGAATTAGGGACTTTAATATCTTGCAGAGCAAACCTTTGGCTTCCTAAAATGAGAAAAACACCATTATTTCCCAGTAAAACCATTTCCTGGTATTCAATACTTTTGGGTACATTTTTTGAGACACCCTATGTACTCATAAAGGACTACAAAAAACAAACAACAACAAAAAAATAAATAAAAACACCACCACACAGGGTATAAAAACTGCATTTAAGCAACAATAATGTCTTTGATTTGCCCCAATTGGGGATACTTTTCTTGAATCTTAAATCTTTTCATAAAATTACTAAGAAATAATAAATTCAACAACAGTTGCAATATATAAAAAATAAGCAGTGCTACTTGTTTTTGGCAAAGCCACACACCAAATTCTTAACACAAGTAGTTTTCTTCAAAACCTCTAAATAATTAATTGACATCAATACATGTTCACTTACATTTGAATTTCAAATGTGCATGTGTACACATATGTGCAGATTATGAAATTGTAACTTGTAAATAGATTTCCTTGATTAAACAAAAATTAGTGCAATTTATATTGCAAGTTATAAAGTGATTCTCATGGAAATCAGAGAAACATTATACCAAATGATTTTGAGATTTTTTTTCAATATATATAGTCAGTTCAATAAAAGCCTCAATTTAGGACAAACGTAATAAAAAGTAAAGCTTATTCATTTTGAGTGTACACTCACCACACTATGGTCTGTCAACAACTGGTTGACGGATAATAAAAATTTACTTTGAGGTTCATTTGTAACCTTTTTTGGAATACATGCATACAGCAATATACTGTACAACCAAAGAAAAGAGACTGACACCACCAGCTCTGTACACCTTGTACCCCACACAGTCCAGGCTGATTTAAAATATGATGCATATTATGTGGTTTATATGACAGAGCTCAAATACATTTTTATGTATTCATTTTTAATATTAAAAATATAAAAAGTTTAATTTTAATTAAATTTTAATATTAATATTAAAATCCTTTGGACCACTGGCATAGGCTCGAGCTCCTCACGACCCTGAACTGGAAAACGTGGGTTTAGAAAATGTTTGGAAGTCATCCTCTATCCTGCAGTCTTCAGTTCATTGAGGGTTTTTAAATTTTCTCTTTGGGACGTCCTTGGGCTCCACCATTCTTTTGACGTAGAGCAATTTCCAGAAAATCACCTCCTGGATAAAGAAATATAAATAACACATTTTGCCAGCTTCTGCACATACTACAGGCAAATCACAAAGTCCAAATGCCAGAGTTTACTTGGTGTGGATCAGATGAACACAGAGATGGAATCTGACTTCATGCTGTGCTCCAGGCACTATTACTACCATATATATTTATAAGCAAATGTTGATATCTAGAGGGACTGAATGTTGGACATAACACCTTTAATATGAATAAGCACTGGTGCTAGTAATAGGAATCCTTTTACTTTCATATAATTAATAAAAAAAAAACTTTTTCTAAACAATATGAAATACTATATTCAAATAATAATAATAATAATAATAATAATAATAATATGTATATGTAGTGGAGATGACGAGCGAAGCTCTTCAACATCTCACCATGTCATTTACGCCTTTCAGACTTTTTTTTGAGTAAATGCTTCGGTGGAACATGAGCATGGCTAAAACCTTTCAGGTTCTGGGGGCTTTTATTTGATCTATTTTATGTAAATAAAAACACTGATATATTTTACTACCATGAAAGACTGAGAGTTTTCAACATAACTACAGTTTCTGTAATTGTAGTTTAATATACAAGTTAAGTACAAACATTTGTGCTCACTGGGTAAACCCTTACACCCCAAACACTAGTGCACATTTTGCAGCATTCACGTTTTACAGCATGCATGTACACTTCTTAAAAATATATGTAGTCCATCTGAAAAGCATGAAAATATTATAATATACAACACTGAAATAAACCAACACTATGCAAATATATGATGAAAAAACATATTGTCTTGAAATAAATGGCCGTTATCTTGAAAATTGAAATAGCTAATAGCTTTTTTATGCAAAAAGCTGACCAAGAAGTACCACTGTGCCAAATTTAGTGCTTGTATCATAAAATGAAAGATTCTTATGATATATGCATTTATCTGCTGAATTATTTGTAAGTCAGCCCTTTCTGCATTTGGAGGATGTTTCTGGTGGATGGTTTCACTTTTCTATCATAAGGGGTTGTGCATATGCATGATCAGTGGTGTGCTGAAATGCATGCACATTTTGATGTGTCAGTACAAACTGTTAAATCCCACAATCTGTTGAGAAATGTTCATAGGCAAGGTTTATGTATACTTCTGTGTGTACAGAACATGAGGGCCCTTGTCTCCAAAGACTTGGACTTTTGTCCTTTTGCAAAGGAATCAGCATGCCATATGGACCTTTGTCAAACAACGTCATCACTCCATAAACTCCATGGAGACACTTCTCCACCTCATAGGCCAGGCTCCGAGAGACATGATTGTCATGGCTGCTGGGCGAGGCCAAGGGGATGTTCACATATTGTAAGACAGATTAATTCTATGGAAGATGCAGAGGTTCTTTTGGGAGATATTGCACTGTTGGTCTGCCTGAGCTGTTGTCAAGCCCTAGTGGGAATAGCTGAAGAAACAAAGCGAAGTAATGAAGACTAGAAAAAATAGTTGTGGATATACACACTGGACCTCGCTGTCCACCACTGAGCCCTCAGCTGTCTGCTTCCATGTAGCTGCTTACTCATTAATTCAACACTTTAAGTATTTGAAGCTTATGTGTATGCACGTCTGTGTGATTTTAGATGTGAGATGTCATCTTTCTTAGCAGTTAATGCTGCTCTTCCACTGAATCTGTTTTGTTACTGTCAAGTGCATTGATTTTAACCATGGAGTATTGAAATACATAAAGTTATACTACCCATGGGCATGAAGACAGTAACTGCTATGGTAATGTTACTTGACATTTGACACTGACCTTTACCAGAATGATTGATCTTCTCCAGATCGGGTTGAAACTCAAATACCTTGATCTCAACCTTTGCCAAAAACATCGTTTTAAATGGAAACATTGAGACCATTTGGGTTAAACAAGTAAAAACGGCCCAAAAGAACAAAGACCAACAACCAGGCAGACAAACATGCCCACATCCCAATGACTGACCTTTGGCAAATTTGGCCTTGCCTGGGAAAATCTAGAATTGACCCCCATATACACTGAATAAAAAAATATAAAATATAAATGCAACACTTTTGTTTTTGCTCCCATTTTTCATGAGCTGAACTCAACGAACTAAACATTTTCTATATACACAAAAAACCTGTTTCTCTCAAATATTGTTCACAATAATGTGTAAATCTGTGTTCGTGAGCACTTCTCGTTTGCCGAGGTAATTCATCCCACCTCACAATAGACAACATGATAATTAAACAGGTGTGCCTTAGGCTGGCCACAATAAAAGGCCACTCTGAAAGGTTCAGTTTTATCACACAGCAGAATGCCACTGAAGTTGCAAGTTTTGAGTGAGTGTGCAATTGGCATGCTGACTGCAGGAATGTCCACCAGAGCTGTTGCCCGTGAACTGAATGCTCATTTCTCTACCTTAAGCTGTTTCCGAAGGCATTTCAGAGAATTTGGCAGTACATCCAATCGGCATCTCAACCCCAGTCCACATGTAATCACGCTAGCCCAGGACATCCACATCCAACATGTTCACCTCCAAGATCATCTCACACCAGCCACCCTGACAACTGCTGCAACAATCAGTTTTCAGAACCAAAGAATGTCTGCACAAACTGTCAGAAACCGTCTCAGGGAAGCTAATCTGCATGCTTGTAGTCCTCATCGGGGTCTTGACCTGACTGCAGCTTGTCATCATAACCGACTTAAGTGGGCAAATGCTCACATTCGATGGTGTCTAGCTGCTGATCATCTCTATGTGAAGGAGATCTATTGCACTGCGTGAGACAAATGGTGGTCTGGTTTTCTGACTCCCCCCAACCCCCAGTAAAGCAAAACTGCACATTTCAGAATGGCCTTTTATTGTGGCCAGCCTAAGACACACCTGTGCAATAATCATGCTGTCTAATCAGCATCTTGATATGCCACACCTGAGAGGTGGGATGGATTATCTCGGCAAAGAAGTGCTCACTAACACAGATTTAGACTGATTTGTGAACAATATTTGAGAGAAATCCATCTTTTGTGTATATAGAAAATGTTTTAGATCTTTGAGTTCAGCTCATGAAAAATGAGACCAAAAACAAAAGTGTTGCATTTATATTTTGTTCAGTGTATGTGCCAGGTTGGTGAAAATCAGGGAGTAGAAGAACATTTAACCCTAAATTTACACCTTTGACCATAATAATTTTGATCTTTGTCAGGCACACCCCTCCATGATAGTTCTGGTATCAGCACACATGCACAAAGAAAATTTGTTGGAAATTGCAGAATGTAGATACTGTTGACGGCGCTATAAAATAATTTCTGTGTCCTGAGAGACTCAACAGGAGCTGGTCTGTATCTCAACTGTGTCATTACTCTTTGCTCACTTAAACTTTTCTTTAGTGTCAATCCATCTGTAAAACTTTTATCTTTCTCTGCGGTCTCATTCTTCCCTGAGCGGCTGACACTCAGGCTCAGTCTCTTTCTGTCAGCTCTCTACTCAAGTGTCTGGTAGCCTGTCTGCCAGAATATTTCATTGTTCATTCTTCAGCACCAGTTACAGGCACAATTCGGGCTGCACTGTGAAAAGAAAAGCAAAACTTTCTTCATAAATCCAACTTTTCAGGACACTGAGTGAACCTAGTACCAGGTCCGTGTTGAAGAACCAGGAGAGAGAGGGACACACCTGGGTCACTGCGTCTCACAGGTGATTAGGTCTTTGTCACGTATAATGTGGTCCCATTGGCCCTTTTCCTGCAGTCTATCTTCTGTATCTGTGCCATTCATTTTAATGTTTCTGTATTCGACTTTGGCCCTGTGACAGACTGGTGTCCTGTCCAAGGTGTACCCTGCCTCACACTCTATGATTGCTGGGATAGGCTCCATATACATGTCAACCTCTTTGAGGGTCCACCTTTATAACCAAGTGATAAAATCCATAAAATCAACACAAAATCCTTGTAACCTGCAAATCGCACCAAAATCAGTTTTATTACAGTACACACAACCGCATAGCGGTATCACATAACTGGGGTTTTGTCCATATATTAATAACTAACACCAGGTATCTCCATGGGCTCTTTTATGGTGGAAGTCCTCCGCAGTTAAATCCTCTTGCTCCACAGTAAAATTGCTTGCTGTCAATAAAATCAATGTCTACAAGTACATTGTAGGTATTTTGTACAAACTCAATATATTTCCCGTGAATATAGTGTCACACAGCTGTTCTATTTTTACAGAAACAAGAACTCACAGAGGAACAGATCACTGCTCCTAACAATCTTTCGCCCTACCATCTGAGACTGCTCTGCCCTATGATTGGATATTGGAAAACCATGTGACGGTGAACCAATTCCGATTGGACGCTCACATTGCGCACGTCATCACACAGCTTCTATGAGGAGTACAAAGATGGTGGATGGCTGGCCGAAAGTCCGTGGAGTTAAGAAAAACAGTAAAAAAATAAATTTGCAACAGAAAACCCTGAATATCCATAAGACTTTATTTGTATGTCCGTATGACTCTGAAACTTGGAAAAAGGTGTATAATTTACAGACAATAGGTATAGGTTGACATGTATGGCTCCAGCACCCCGTGACCTGATCTTGGATAAGCGGTTGAAGATGAGTGCGTGTCTGAGTGTATTTTACTTTGGCCTGTTGGTTGGTCCTTGGTGTGATGGTTTTTGCACTGAGTATTTAGGAATAAATGATGTGATCATTAATGCATTGGACATGTGTTGGTTGCAACATTGAGCAATTACAAGGGGCACACATTTGACACTTTTCATTGTTTGATTCCTGTTTGCTTGTTTATTCCTCCTCCTCTGTCTCTCTTACTTTGATTCTCCAAGTCAAATGTCCTTTTTATTATTCAATTATACGTATGAATAATGTAAACCCCAAGTATATTCTTAACTTTAAACGGTAGATTAAATACACAGTTTACATAATACAATACACTTAAAGTGTAGGTTGGACATTTTTCAACCTGGATTCTATTTTTTAGATATTTTAGGGTTCAAAATGAAAACTACTACATCTCACAACTTTAAAAAAAATTATGAAAACAGTTTGTAGTGCAGCAATAAATCATGCTTAATGTGTGTTCATCATACACTGTTTTTGCAAAGTTCATTATACATTACAAAGTTTTTAATAATAGTGACATTGTTTTACTCACTGTTTTTGCATTTCTGTGAGCCTCGTTTAAGTGTTTGTTATCCTTAAAAAAGTATTATATAATCACAAATTTTATGAGTTAATCTTTTTGATCACCTGACAGCACTAATATTAACAATAATATGTATATGTCACAGACATGAATGAGCAAAGCTCTTCAGCATCTCTCAATGTCATTTTGGTCCTTCAGAATTTGTTTTTTTGAGCAAATGTTTCGGGGGAGCATTAGCATGGCTAAAACCTTTCAGGTTCTGGGGTGGGGGTGCTCCCAATACCTACATTGATGAAAAAGTAATCACATCACCTCTTACATACAACATGTGACAAAGTAAATAACAAGATCCTGGCATTCTTAGTTTTGGGGTTATTGTCTCTGAAAGAGTATAGCTACATTGGCACACAGCCCACGCTAGACATAAAAATAACTAATTTACTATTTTCTATGTGTTTAATGCAGTATTGGTGTTATACAACCCCTGGCAATAATTATGGAATCACCGGCCTCGGAGGATGTTCATTCAGTTGTTTAATTTTATAGAAAAAAAGAAGATCACAGACATGACATAAAACTAAAGTAATTTCAAATGGCAACTTTCTGGCTTTAAGAAACACTATAAGAAATCAGGAAAAAAAATTGTGGCAGTCAGTAACGGTTACTTTTTTAGACCAAGCAGAGGGAACAAAATATGGACTCACTCAATTCTGAGGAATAAATTATGGAATCACCCTGTAAATTTTCATCCCCAAAACTAACACCTGCATCAAATCAGATCTGCTCATTAGTATGCATCTAAAAAGGAGTGATCACACCTTGGAGAGCTGTTACACCAAGTGGACTGACATGAATCATGGCTCCAACACAAGAGATGTCAATTGAAACAAAGGAGAGGATTATCAAACTCTTAAAAGAGGGTAAATCATCATGCAATGTTGCAAAAGATGTTGGTTGTTCACAGTCAGCTGTGTCTAAACTCTGGACCAAATACAAACAACATGGGAAGGTTGTTAAAGGCAAACATACTGGTAGACCAAGGAAGACATCAAAGCGTCAAGACAGAAAACTTAAAGCAATATGTCTCAAAAATCAAAAATGCACAACAAAACAAATGAGGAACGAATGGGAGGAAACTGGAGTCAACGTCTGTGACCGAACTGTAAGAAACCACCTAAAGGAAATGGGATTTACATACAGAAAAGCAAAACGAAAGCCATCATTAACGCCTAAACAGAAAAAAACAAGGTTACAATGGGCTAAGGAAAAGCAATCGTGGACTGTGGATGACTGGATGAAAGTCATATTCAGTGATGAATCTCGAATCTGCATTGAGCAAGGTGATGATGCTGGAACTTTTGTTTGGTGCCGTTCCAATGAGATTTATAAAGATGACTGCCTGAAGAGAACATGTAAATTTTCACAGTCATTGATGATATGGGGGCTGCATGTCAGGTAAAGGTACTGGGGTGATGGCTGTCATTACATCATCAATAAATGCACAAGTTTACGTTGATATTTTGGACACTTTTCTTATCCCATCAATTGAAAGGATGTTTGGGGATGATTAAATCATTTTTCAAGATGATATTGCATCTTGCCATAGAGCAAAAACTGTGAAAACATTCCTTGAAAAAAGACACATAGGGTCAATGTCATGGCCTGCAAATAGTCCGGATCTTAATCCAATTGAAAATCTTTGGTGGAAGTTGAAGAAAATGGTCCATGACAAGGCTCCAACCTGCAAAGCTGATCTGGCAACAGCAATCAGAGAAAGTTGGAGCCAGATTGATGAAGAGTACTGTTTGTCACTCATTAAGTTCATGCCTCAGAGACTGCAAGCTGTTATAAAAGCCAGAGGTGGTGCAACAAAATAGTAGTGATGTGTTGGAGCGTTCTTTTGTTTTTCATGATTCCATAATTTTTTCCTCAGAATTGAGTGATTCCATATTTTTTCCCCTCTGCTTGGTCTAAAAAAGTAACTGTTACTGACTGCCACAATTTTTTTTCCTGATTTCTTATAGTGTTTCTTAAAGCCAGAAAGTTGCCATTTGAAATGACTTTAGTTTTTTGTCATGTCTGTGATCTGCTTTTTTTCTACAAAATTAAACAGAATGAACATCCTCCGAGGCCGGTGATTCCATAATTTTTGCAAGGGGTTGTATTTGTTTGCAAAATTACAAAAACTGTGTTCCTGTCCAATTACTTATCAACCGGACTGTAAATCCTTTGTGATAGTTTTGGGAATTTCTTGGGTAAAAGGAATTTTTTTTTCTCCTCTACTCTTATCCCTGTACAACAATGGCTGCACCTCCAGTCACCGGTCTGTGAAGCTCCTGAAGTTCACGGACAATACGGCCCTCATTGGACTAATCTCTGATGGTGAAGAATCTGTCTACATATGGGAAATCAACCACTTGGTGTCCTGGTGAAAACAGAACAACCTGGAGCTCAATACCCTCAAAACTGTGGAGATGGTTGTTGACTTCAGAAGGAACCCAGTTCTGGCCACCCCCATCACCCTGTGTGACTCCCCAGTCACCATTGTGGAGTCCTTCTGCTACCTGGGGATCACCATCACCCAGGACATCAAGTAGGAGCTGAATGTCCACTTTCTCATCAAGAGAGCACAGCAGAGGATGTACCTCCTGCGGCAGCTGAGGAAGTTCAACCTGCCAAAAACAATGATGGTGAACTTATACACTGCCATCATTGATTCCATCATCTCCTCTTTCATCACTGTCTGGTACACTGCTGCCACTGCTAAGGACAGGAGCAGACTGCAGCGTATCATCCACACAGCAGAGAAGATGATTGACTGCAATCTGCCATCCCTACAGGACCTGTACACCTCCGGCGCCCTGAAGTGAGCAAAGAAGATAGTGGCCGATCCCTCTCACCCAGGTCACAAAGTTTTGGTCGCCCTCCCCTCTGGCAGACAGCTGAGGTCCATCAGGACTAAAACAGTTTCTTTCCATCCACAGCTTGACTTATAAATAATGCCAGAGACCCCCATTCACCCTGCTCCCTACATTACATTATATTTATTTAACAGTGAATATAGTTTTGCCTATTTTACTCTTTTACTTCTTACAGAAGTTTTTTTTCCCCTTTCTTTTCCTGTTGTTTATGCACCAATAACACCAGATCAAATTCCTTGTATGTACAAACTGATTTGGCAATAAATTCAATTCTGATTTTGATTGCAGAGCTGATATAAAGAGAGTGACACCATTGCTGCCGGTGAGTTCACTGTCCTTGGTAAAGTAAGTGATCCAGCCTTTCTAGCACACATCAGTGAGATATACACATCCCCATTACTCGTACCTACTCGCAGATGAGAAGCTAGAGGGCACTGTGGGAATTTAACAGCCGCAATCAGCCTTCGTTTCCCTCTGATAAACATCAACATAAACACGTACACAACCGCACTTATAACATGCACAGGTGAGTTATTAATATCTCATGAACGGCTCACAGATTGGGATCAACCTGATCTGATCTGACATGTAAAATGCTGCATCTGTACTCAGCTGTTGGGACCTGGAGCTGAACTGGATGGAAGCATTTAGGTGCACCCTTCAGTGGCTTCAAACCAGTGGAACAAGACATTATACCCACAACCCAAAGCAGGCAGCTGACTGCTCGCTCAGGAGTGCATGTAATAGGGTTGTACACGTGCTGTGCCCTCGCCTGAGGTACCGAGGGGAAACGGTGCACTCGTCTCCAAAGGTGACTGACAGTTAAGATCAGATGTATTCTGATTTCACACTCACGTGGAATTTCAGCTTTAAGACCAACCAATTTAACCCTGAGGATATTTGCATTATGTTATCTGGCATCTGCAGATGGACAGAGCTGCAGTTTCATTTCAGATTTTACAGGCATTTTGGTCATTCAAGCAGCAAAATAAAATGTCATTGGTCAGGCTGCATTTGTTTCTTTGCTATCTGTTCAGGCAGGCTGCAGATTGATGCAGGAAAATCTGAAACACAGTAAGCGTCAATGGGATTTCTGTATATAGGTTGTGTCATTGAGGGTTTTAAAACTTGTCTACTTCAGCTGTGCTCTTGTTATTGCGAACAGTGATCAATGTAAACAGAAAATGGTATGAACCTGTATGGGTGGTAATCACTCTCCAAAGCCTCCAGATAAAAAAAAAAAAAAAGGATTTATAAATGATGACTAGCTTTGGCCACTGTCTTGATGGTACACGCCCCCTCACCAACTGTCATTGTTGAACCAAAACCGTAGAATATCCTTGCTAATCTCTTCCTGTAGAACATGAAGACAACAAGAGACAGATTGGATATCTATGATCCATTTGTGACCCCCCCCCCCCACCCCCCAATAAAACCATGTAAACACAGAATGCACATGAAAACACTGTACTGAAATCCTTAAGATTTTCAGTAACATTGTGAAATGCATACAAACAGTCTGTCTTGTTTAAAACCCCTTATCGACAATTCCCTGGAGGTTTGGACGCCACCATCTATGAAAGGAAATTAAACATTTGCCAGAGGGAAGGGGTAGATTTACAGTGTAAGCTACACTAAATAAAAAATATGATTTAAAACAACAAGCATTATAAGTCTTGAATATTTTTCTGTTTGTACTGCTGAAGATGGTGAAATAGTACTTCTGAATTTGCTTAAGCAGAACAGGAAATAACGGCCTATTTTTTTGTTTGTTTGTTTTGTTTTAAAATTGCACACAGATGTGAAATATTGCATAAAAACAACCTTGATTTGTTATCACCCTTACTATTCATGTTCTTTTAATCTTAAATTTAAGCAGCAGCACAAAAACAATGGATTGTGATACAGCAAATTTAAATTTAATATAAAACACTTCATATTTCAGTAAAAGAGCCTCCCTGCCGAACAGCCGACTCACTAATAGGATTTTATCATCAATCCAGTACTGACGAAACAGTTATTGCTTTTATGAAGTATGTATTAGTCACTTAGTTAGGAGATAACACATCTGAATTTCTCTGAACAACAACCTGACTACGGGTTGCTCACTCTTGCAGGGATCTACAGTCATATGATGTGATGATATCATGCAGTGCATTTGGTTTATAATACATCACATCAGGTTGGTGTCCTCAGAATTCTGCAGCAACTCCTAATTGCTAACAAAAACTTGTTAGGGTCAAAGACTGCAGTCTCCCATCCCTACAGGACCTGTACACCTCCAGGGCATTGAGGCGAGCAAGGAAGATAGTGGCCGATCCCTCTCACTTAAGAAACAAACTTTTTGTCACCCTCCCCACTGGCTGAAGACTGAAGTCCATCAGGACCAAAACCTCAAGACACAAAAACAGCTTATTTCCATCCGTAGCGAGACTAATAAATAATGCTAGAGACCCCCATTTACCCTGTGCCCCCACTCCCACAAAGTACAGGCTGATCATCCCTGTTCATCCCTGTTCATCTGAATGCCTGCACAGCCCCATTCCACTATATCTATTTGACAGTTAACTTAGTTTTGTCTATTTGACTCTTTACTTCTTACAGAAGTATTTTTTTCCTTTTTATTTTTTGTTGTTTATGCACCTATTACTACTTAGAGAAGTATTTTCTTTTATTGTTGTTTATGCACCAATGACACCAGATCAAATTCCTTGTATGTGAGAACTTACTTGACAATAAATTCACTTCTGATTCTGAAGCACGCAGCATAGTACAGTATGTTATGCCTAGGCAGAATTGACTGACTGACATGATCTGAGTAGCCAAGTTTTGCCAGTTTGTACTATTTATTGCACAGCTGATAATACTACAACTGTTTTATGTAAACCTCATCGGTGACTGAAAGGTTTTAAGCCTGATACAGAAAACGTATGGTGTGATTCTCTCTTTTTTGCATTCTGAGAACCAACATTTCTGTTTAGAATGTATGGAATTTTGACTCACTGGGTGCAATGTTGCAGACACAATGTCTCAGTGATGTGAGTTGGTTGGTGAGGTGTGTTAAATTGGCTAAATGGACAAAGGTGGTGGACGTGCTTTGATTCAGCATGTTAATGGCAGTAGGACATGGTAATGACATAAGTGCATATGCTACAATGAAACACTGGTCAGTTGAATTCAAGAGGGGTGGAGCAAATGGGGATGGAGAAAGATCCGGAAGACCAAGAACTGCCACTTTGACCGATATGATCTAGAAGATCCATGACAGAAGAGTAAGTGAGAGTTGCCTAGCCAGTACTGTAGGCATTTCCCAGGAAAGAGTTCATTAAGTTCTGATGGAAGAACTGGGAATAACAAAACCCTCAGCATGGTGGGTCTCTTTCTCACAACTGGTCAAAAATGTACAAGGTTCCAGATGTCCAGGGAGAATCTTCAGCTTTTTGAGGCAGGTCAGGATTACTTCATGCAATGATTCATCACCATGGGCAATACCTGGGTCCATTACTTTGGGTCCAAACAACAGTCAAAGCAATAGAAATGTGGGTTCTCCCCTGCTGAAGAAAACCAAAGCTGTCTTATCTGCTGGCAAGGTCATGGCCTCTGTCTTCTGGGAAGCTGAGGGCAGCATAATGGTGGACTATCTCCAGAAGGGACAGATCATCAAAGGGGTCTATTATGCTTTCCTTTTGTGAAAACTGTGACAGAAAATAAAGCAGAAGAGGCATGGAATGGTCTGACGAGGTCTTCTGTTTCACCAGGACAATGCTCTGATTCACACGTCAGTCATCGCAATAGCTGACATTCATGAATGTGGCTATGAACCTGCTCTGCATCCACCTTATGCCCCTGATTTGGCTCCTTTGGACTACTATTCGTTTCTAAACATGAAAAGGCATCTTGCTGGAACTCATTATAATGATGCCATGTCTTCAGTGAATAACTTCCTTGAGCTCCAGGATAAGACCTTCCATTTCAAGAGGTTAAAAAGTAACATTCTGTTTCATATTTTTCTGCTATGGAACACGCAAATTAGTTTTTTTTTTTGTTTTGTTTTTTTTTGATGGGTGGGGGTGACATCCAATCAGAGTAGAACGGCACCCTGACATCACTGGCTGGTCTCTCTCTGGCATAAATATAACATGTTTCTCATATATTATGCAATACCCGTTGAGAAGTAAACACTTCTGAAACTGGAAATGCTGATTTTGTAACTTGATAACATCTGTGGAGTGATTTACAAGATATCTCAGGGATGTTAGCATGGTGATGTCGCTGGCTGGGCTAGCTAGCTGCTAACTGCGCTTTTTTTGTTTGTAAGGAGGTTTGAACCTCTTTCTCAGATATTAGGTAAATGTTACCGACAAATAATCACCTCTGGAGTGATTTACAAGACATCTCACGGACGTCAGCATGCACGCTAACTTCTGCTCTTGTGAAAAGCTCATATGCACACACGCATGGCCTCCTGCAGAAGCCATTATAACGTAAATAAAATATTGTTTATGACTGATTGATTAATTGAGTTTATATAACGGCTGAGTGGATCCCTGTCATTTGATTGGTGGCTTGTATGTCATGTGACATGGATTATTCATCTCATTTGCCGTTGTGTTTCACTGACTGTGCAATAGTTCTTTTTTTTAGCCTGCAGTTTTGGTGCTATATGAAATGTGCTATTGCACACCTGGACCACCGTGCATGCTCTCACTACTGGGGGCGGTGTTTAGCTAAACATGGCAGTTTGTTTTGGTGTCAGATGAGGATTTGAAGGGGCTAATTGACACTGCTAATTCAGCTAACACAAAAAACAAATCCACCATGACGTAAGCGGTGTGGAGGCATGAAGAGCTGTTAGGATGAGAAGGATGAAGTTAGGATGGAAAGCTGGACAAATTTCTGATGTGATTTTTTCAATGGAGTGAGGAAAGCAAATGACAGTCTGTACACAAAGTCAGGGGACGGCATCATGGACTACTGAGAAAAATTTTGGACTCCTATTCAAAGTTTGTGTTGGACTGTTAAGCACCAAAATATGTCATTTTTGTTTTGTTGTTTATAAATTAAAATTTCAAATGACAAGGATCTAGTCAGCATTATATAAAACAAATAATGAATGTCTTTCCATTCTTTCAATGGAATGAATATTTAATGTGGTTAAAGCTGGAACATTCCATCTTTAACCTCATTTGTACCATTGAACTCATAAATATTCATTATTTGTATATTATTCTGCAACATCAGTACAAAACACACGGTCATGGTGCAAGAAGGCATGACACTGATCTGGAGGTGGGCACGAAATGCAGACTCGCAAGCTGAGGTACTGAGGTAATAAAAAGACTTTTATCGAAAAAAAAAGACAGAGATTCAGTACACAGTTTGGCAGTCAGCGGTGCGGAAGCAAGGGTCACACAACACGATTGAGGCAGAATGGAGCATGAAGGAGTGAAATGGCACTTGTGGGAATCCGGAGCCGCACTCGAATGCTTTGTACAGCACTCAACACATTCATTCAGCCACGGCACATGCACTCAACCCATTTAAAAAGGTGGACAAGATGAGGTCACACTGCCATCTGATCACGTTCGCAGCATTTGAACGGCATGGTGTACGCAGGTTGGACATATCGTGCTGGGGCCGGGCAGCTGCACGAAATCATTGTCCATGTTGAACCGTGGCTGAATGAAGCCAGGCAGCCTTCACACCAGCAGTCGAAATTCACTGAATGCCGGTCGACCCATTCTCGGATGGAGTTGGCTGGAGTCCAGGTGCGACCCACAAACATCCAACACCACTCGTGTGCAAGCCCCCCCCCGACATGTGTCCTGTGAGTGTGTCATGCCACCCCATAACACAGATGTCATGAGGAGTGTGTCCTACCCCCCAGTGATCGCTGTCCAGCGCAGCGTATCTGGATGGCTGTAATGTCCAGCTGGAACAGCTGACCACTGTGTCCTCGCAACCCAGCTAGAGGACATATGTCATGCCATCAACAACATGAACAACACTCCATGCAATGGACAGTGTGGGCGGCTCTCGTGGTCTTGTCTGTTACAGCTGACAGCGATGCAGTGCACAATGTCTTAAATTAAAAACACAGAGAACAGGACAGTTAAATAAATACATACAACAATAATTACATAAAATAAATAATCTCATAAAGGAACAGAGAGTGAGACTTTTTCTTTGAGCCAAGTTAGTTCAGTAAGGTAGGCATGTCTGCGCCAGCCGCTGCTGTTGGGATCTGTGGACTTGCGAGTTTCAGCTAGAGAACACATACTGTTCCATGAAGGATTTGACCTGACAACACTCCACCATGAGGCACGTGCTTGGGCATACTGTCCTCACATGGAAATACATAAAAACACATTTCGCCATTGCAACGGACGTGAGCACCTGCAACAGCATGCACAACATCAGGTTGTCCCATGTGAAATGAACTGTCTGATCATGTGTACACTTGGCAATCTGAATGTCACGTCGCCCACATGGTGCGGTGTCCTTCAGTGCACTGCTTGCTGGACATGCGGGGCCGGCTGGACATGCAGCGCCAGCATATGTGGAAATGATAGGAGTGCACTGGTTCATTCATGCCATTTCATGACTTTACGTCTATGGGTCATATACAGAGGAACAGAAGGATCGTACTTGTATTGTCCACTATTCAAAATTGTGTTTTTTTTTTGTTTTGTTTTGTTTTTGTTTTTTTGGTGTGTGATCCCCTGGGTGACCTTCATGGCTCTTTCTGTCTCAGGAGTGCCACCACTATCCTAAAGGACTCATCCCACCCTGGCCACTCTGTCTGAGCTACTGCCATCAGGCAGAAGGTATAGGGCCAAAGCAAGTACAAATAGATGAAAAACAGTTTCTACCCAACTGCTGTTTAAGCTATGAATGCCTTGGAACCAAATAGCCAGGTCACATGCCACACTTGTTTATTTTTTGTTTTCTTCTCTAGTCCTTTCAAGTCTGCGTGTGGTTTACTCAGGTTTATATTTGCACTGAAAGGCTTGCATCTTACCTTTCGTTGTACTGCTTAAGGCTCCATCACACTTAAGCCTGGTTCACACGACAGGATTTTAAAATTATCTGTAGGTTTCCAAAACCTGACAGACCTCACACGTGAAGATAAAAAATCATGGATCTAACAGGTTTGGTCGTACAGTGTGTGGTGTTCAGCCACATGGTAAGAACAACACCACCACACACGAACAGATTTCACACATGAACATTTACAGTTCAGACAGGAAATCTCGCAAAATCTCTCGAGATTAAACGTGACTTTAGAGTAAACAAACGGAGGTACTTTGTGGACTATTTCAAACAGAGGGAAAAATCGATACAAAAAGAAAAGGTGTTCTTTAAAGGAGTGGAGACAGCGCGACCACCGGACTTTCTGGTAAGTCAGAACAACTGTTTTGATTTTATTTTCCGCTCCGTGCGTCCGTCACCTCACTTTCTGATTGGCTGAACGTCACATTCAGCAGGCGGTGTGCTCGTTTGTGGTCGGAGGACACAACACACACAGCAATATCGGGCCAAAAAAATCCAACGTTGAATATCCCCGATTTGTGATCGGAGCGCTCCTGACGCCCTTCCGAGCAGATCAGAGTGCTATTAACACACCACACATGGCAGGAATATCTGATAAGATTATCTTTAGCGTCATCATGATTGTCGGGGCGTCCTTAAGATTGTCGGAAGGGAAAGATCGGGTCCGATATCGGCCTAATTATCCTGCCGTGTGAACCCGGCCTTAGAACGAATGAGAATGAATGAAGCCCAATCACGCCGAATGGGGAAAAAACACACAATTCCTGCCACATCTGGGAGGGAATAAGAAATGCGCAAGAATGCCATTCGAATACCAGCTTAAAAACTTCTCTCTCATGTCACTCTGTGCCAGTACGTCTTTACACTGTTAGCTATGTCTACCCATTCAGTTTCTGAGCGATCTGTTGTTGCCAACCAGTGTTTCATCAACGTCTTTGCCCACCTCCCTGTGGAATTTGTGTGTTTAACTCTGCAACCTGATCACAGGTTGCTTGACTACAGTGAGTGCTCTGTGCTGTGGTTGGTGCTGACCTGACTTGCAGTGGTAGTCTAGGGCACGATGTAGCTGAAATCACTCACGGCAGCATGCAGTGTGAACACAAACAATGCTGGAGCCCATACTTCAGACGTCAAGTGTTGGGATGAAAATATGTCAGAATGTTCTAAGCTCAACTATGTCAGGATGTTCTAAACTCAACTATGTTTCTCAACCAGGACAGGATGATATGATAACAGGACAATGAAGCCAGTTAATGATGCCAAAGAACACCTAATCTTAATAACCGACAGTTTTGTGTGTCAATATCCAATGCCCCTGACCAGCTCAGGGTTTCAACTGAGATCTTCATTTTGTTCCTCCAGGTTGTTCATAACTCTTGGTCGAATAAAATGAAGGATCTGTCTGACTGTTCATTCTGTGTCTCATGACCTGTTATTTAAACAAACATAAGTCACTGATGCAACTGTTCAATTTAACAGTTTTTGTATATAGTGTCTTCAATTAATTCAACAACAGTTTGGTTAAAAACGGGGTTGGACCTGTCATACTGATTAACAGTCAGTGAGCAAAACCACAAAGTATTTTCTCATCCTCTGCTGCCCCATAGTGGGGCGACAGTAGCAAAACAATTGTTCATTTTGTGATAAAAGCATGGAATTTGGCACACATATTCTAAATTAACTGTTTATTTTCAGATATGGAGCCATCCTGGAGCTGACCTCTAATGAGCTACAGGGGTCAATCAAGAATTGCACAGGGGTCAAAATTTAAAAATGCTCCAATGATAAAAATTCAGTAAGGTATATCTTATATATTATATTCCAATTCTAAGGTGGAACTATGTCAGCAGACAAAGGTATATCTAAAACGTAAGAGTAAAATAGGAGAGTAGAAAAGAGTAGAGTAGAGCCACTTAGGTGCCTGGTCTTGAGAACCAGGGATGGTAGGTTAAAAAGCTTTTATGTCCCATGGGAACTCTCCCTACCCACCCAAGCAGCTCAAGAAAAAGGTCTATATACACTCAACAAAAATATAAATGCAACACTTTTGGTTTTGCTCCCATTTTGTATGAGATGAACTCAAAGATCTAAAACTTTTTCCACATACACAGTATCACCATTTCCCTCAAATATTGTTCACAAACCAGTCTAAATCTGTGATAGTGAGCACTTCTCCTTTGCTGAGATAATCCATCCCACCTCACAGGTGTGCCATACCAAGATGCTGATTAGACACCATGATTAGTGCACAGGTGTGCCTTAGACTGTCCACAATAAAAGGCCACTCTGAAAGGTGCAGTTTTGTTTTATTGGGGGGGGGAACCAGTCAGTATCTGGTGTGACCACCATCTGCCTCATGCAGTGCAACACATCTCCTTCGCATAGAGTTGATCAGGTTGTCAGTTGTGGCCTGTGGAATGTTGGTCCACTCCTCTTCAATGGCTGTGCGAAGTTGCTGGATATTGGCAGGAACTGGTACATGCTGTCGTATACGCCGGTCCAGAGCATCCCAAACATGCTCAATGGGTGACATGTCCAGTGAGTATGCCGGCCATGCAAGAACTGGGACGTTTTCAACTTCCAAGAACTGTGTACAGATCCTTGCAACATGGGGCCGTGCATTATCCTGCTGCAACATGAGGTGATGTTCTTGGATGTATGGCACAACAATGGCCTCAGGATCTCGTCACGGTATCTCTGTGCATTCAAAATGCCATCAATAAAATGCACCTGTGTTCTTCGTCCATAACAGACGCCTGCCCATACCATAACCCCACCGCCACCATGGGCCACTTGATCCACAACATTGACATCAGAAAACCGCTCACCCACACAACACCTCACACGCTGTCTGCCATCTGCCCTGAACAGTGTGAACCGGGATTCATCCGTGAAGAGAACACCTCTCCAACGTGCCAAACGCCAGCGAATGTGAGCATTTGCCCACTCAAGTCGGTTACAACGACGAACTGGAGTCAGGTCGAGACCCAGATGAGGACGACGAGCATGCAGATGAGCTTCCCTGAGATGGTTTCTGACAGTTTGTGCAGAAATTATTTGGTTATGCAAACCGATTGTTTCAGCAGCTGTCCGAGTGGCTGGTCTCAGACGATCTTGGAGGTGAACATGCTGGATGTGGAGGTCCTGGGCTGGTGTGGTTACACGTGGTCTGTGGTTGGAAGGTTGGTTGGATGTACTGCCAAATTCTCTGAAATGCCTTTGGAGATGGCTTATGGTAGAGAAAATGAACATTCAATACACGAGCAACAGCTCTGGTTGACATTCCTGCTGTCAGCATGCCAATTGCACGCTCCCTCAAATCTTGCAACATCTGTGGCATTGTGCTGTGTGATAAAACTGCACCTTTCAGAGTGGCCTTTTATTGTGGGCAGTCTAAGGCACATCTGTGCACTAATCATGGTGTCTAATCAGCATCTTGATATGGCACACCTGTGAGGTGGGATGGATTATCTCAGCAAAGGAGAAGTGCTCACTATCACAGATTTAGACTGGTTTGTGAACAATATTTGAGGGAAATGGTGATATTGTGTATGAGGAAAAAGTTTTAGATCTTTGAGTTCATCTCATACAAAATGGGAGCAAAACCAAAAGTGTTGCATTTATATTTTTGTTGAGTGTAATATAATAAGTAATAAGACATAAGAAGGATAAGACATCACAGGAGAAGATTGTTATCAAACACAAAGGAACCAACTATTTTGTAAGCTACGATGAACATTGCTAAGGCCGGCTAGATAAGCTAACGTTATCTGTTAGGTATAACTAATTGTACCCCACTCCTCCAATATTTGCTTAAATATAATAATATTAAAAAGGGGGGAACAAGAGCATGTAGAAATGTATATGGAGACATAAGTACATATATTTGCAGAAAGTAAGTACATATATTTGCAGAAAAGAGAAAAACAGCGGCCGTTTTAATTACCAAACCTGCAGCTGCCAGCGTTACACATCTTGCTGTTTCTTCTTCTTCTGCTCATAATGTTAAACTATACCCCATTATTTGTCCAAAAGGTATGGTTTGTACTATCTATGTTTTGGGGTAAAAACAACAAAAAAAGATCAGTTTCAGTTTGTACAGGGGTCAAAAGTTAAAGTTGCTCCAATTTTGGTAAAAAGTGATGCAAATTATTGGTTGAAATAAAAGGATTAATAAATTGAATAGTTTTGACTGTGTTGAATGCTTGATCTCCAAAGTAAAGTTCAGACAAAGTCAACGTCCACTGGATTCTATGACGTGACACGTTACCCTGTAACATGATAACTAAGCATGACAGATGGCACAAACTATTCCTTTTTAAAATGCTATTAACTCAACCAATAATTTGCATTTTTTTTTTTTTTTTTACCAAAATTGGAGCAACTTTAACTTTTGACCCCTGTACACTGAAACTGACCTTTTCTCACCATTTTTTGCCGTTTTTACCCCATAACTCCATGGAATTTAGTCATAGATAGTCCAAACTACCGTTTCGGAATCTTTATGAGTAGACAAATAATGTGGTATAGTTTTCAACATGATTGGAGCATTTTAAAATTTTGACCCCTGTGTAATTCTTGATTGACCCCTGTAGCTCATTAGAGGTCAGCTCCAGGATGGCTCCATATCTGAAAATAAACATTAGTTAATTTAGAATGCGTGTGCCAAATTCCATGCTTTTATTACAAAATGAACAGTTTTTATGGAAATTTTAGCTGCCATAAGAATTTTGTCATCTGTTCAGTATAAACTGACTGAAAAATCCCTTATTGCATAATTTATTCAGATGTGACAAGTTTTATCCAGGGAGGAAGGATGAAGTAATTATTACCAGATATCCTTGGTTCTGAATGTGTAATGTCAGTTTTACACACTACATGTATCAGCGCAAGTAATTATTTTGTCTCCTTTTACCTTCTATAAAAGGATCCATAGGGGTACCTCAGGATATCTTAATTCCATGTGAAACTACTCAATTCTGTCATCAAAGCTGCTAGAAGTAAAACCAGCAGTTTTACGAAGTAAAATCTACATAATGAAGCAGCTTGATTATGTGAAGCAAATGAGAAAAATCAAATATGGTATTTGTGTTTAATTAAAGTATCTGAACACACTGGGGTAGCTTCCTTTTGCCTGGAATAATTTTATGAATGTTGCAGACAAGATATGAATACATGCTCAGACAAACTTGTAGGCCTGTAAAGCTTTTGAAAGACTGTTGTCTGGAGGGTAATGGTGAAATCATAGGTGACCCAGAGCTTATTGGCTCATTAAACATTAATACACGTAATTATTTCCACACTTCAAAATTTCACATCCGTGTGGTTGATGGACTTAAAATGGAGCTGACACAATATTTGGCATATAAAAAGGAGTCTTAGTCAAATAACGAGACAGTTGGAAATCTGCCTCCTACCTCACCAAGACTATGGCTCAATAGTTCACGTTGTTTCATGTTGCTACGTGACTCACTGAAATATTCTGTAAAATCAAATTAAATATAAATGAGTTAAAATTTGGTCAATAGATTCACATCATTTTGACGTATGTGAAACCTTCTGACACACGTGTCTGTTTCTCATTCACAACCATGACCCCTGTAGACCCTGAAAACACTGAGGAATCTCAATGTTCTTCACATAGTGATGTTAGTGCTGATTTGCTCACCTCAAGTCTGTACACTAAAGCATATTTCAGTGTTTTAATTTTTATTCAGTATTGTATTTTAATGCAAAGGAAACATTGAACAATTTGAAGCCACTTTAAGCTTGGGACTCCGACGAGGGCAGTCGCATATCCTCCACTCTCCCTTATCTCTGCGCTCTGCTTTAACCTTCAAGTCCCTACTTCACCAGACTGAATTCTTCAAATTATATTGGATACTGGATCTATTGGACTACTATTGGATTTACCATGGAATTGATTAGCTGGCCTCTGAACGCTATTGACACCATTTTTTCTACAAGAAGGTCAGGACTGGGGGATCCTACCTGCCCAGATGGAACGTATCCTGTGGGCTATGTATTATATATGTATTATTTATTTTAAAAGAAATTACAAAAGCATATTTGGTACACTGCCGGTCTGCTCTGTGTAAGCCTGATCCCATCAGAACTCAGAAGCTAAGGGCTCCTTCATACATAGTGCTGCTTGATGCACATTAAGTGCACATGAAGCAGGAATCGTATGCAAACCGTTTAATTTTGTAGCTGCCTCTAATGCCTCGTACACCTGTTGCTACAACTATTTGTGCACACCAGCGGCTGAAAGATTCTGCACTGTGAGAGCCCACCGAACCCTCTCATGGCAGGTGTTGGCCAAATTCCAGCTGACACGCATGAACATCTAACACCGCTCGCATGGTACTTAGAAAATGTGGCCATACATACTCTTGGCACAATAACAAACTGCAGATAATCACTGTCGTACTCCCAGTGAAAATTGTCCAAGTGCCCCACAAATGTGGCTTTGGTGTGTGCACTGAACTGACAGGAGGTGTGTCTATGACAGCAGCGGCTGTGGAGATCTGTCATTCTGGACATCCCAGCTTGACAGTACTGTGTTTGGATGGACATGGACTAACAACTGACCCCTGTGTCACACATGTGCCTTTTTGCTGTCAAGTGCCCATAAATAAAAACGTATATCACTGTGGTGACGGGCTGCAGCCAGCGAGTGCATGGCGCGCACATGGACAGGCTGCCCCCAGGTTGAAACGGAGTGTCAGATCATAACACGTAGCAGGCAATTTGACTGTCACGTCACCCACATGAGCTCTGTTCCACATGACGCGGTGTCCTGCGACGCACCATCCAAGACACACGCGGGCCAGCATGACACGCGCCAGCAGATGCGTACATGAATGAGAAAAGCGAACTGCTTCTCATTCATATCATTTCATAACTGTACGTCAGTGACCATGGGTCATCTACAGAGGAACAGACAGATCATATTTGTGTTGCCCGCTTGATGAGAAGGATTTAATACAATGCGATGTTTTTATATGGTGCATTGTTTTTATTTTTGTTAAATACGTCCACTTGCTTCCTTATAGAAGGCAGTGTTCAGCACCTTTTACAGGACAGTGATGGTAACTCACTTGGTAAAGTATCTGACTGCAATCAGAGGTTTTGGAAGGCGCGGGTTCGAATCCCGTGGGTGACATTTTTTTTTCCAGTGTGTTTTTTTTCAGTGTAATCGTGCAGCTGCGTGGACGTGGTTACACATCACGCAGCTGCTGGGGAAAAGCTGCTGTGTTTTCATGTGCATGGAACCGTCACAGCATGTATTTTTTTTATTATTTGTTTTTTCTTCACACCAGCTGCACAATGTGTAACCACATCGTGTTGCTGGTGGCACTGTGTTCTCGCATGCACAAACCATCGCAACAGCATTGTGCATGCCTGCCCATCGGCGCGATGTTTCGTGGTGTGCACTTACCAGCTGTTCTGATGGGTGTCGCCCTGGAGTTGTACATATTCACACTATCAACGTAACAGAAGTGAGAACCTTTCAAAGCAGCACACAGAATAAAAATGTGTTTTAATATGACCTGTTGCACTTTCACCAGGATTCATCATCACAGTTTGCTGAAAACAGTTATCCACATAAGACAGCCTTGTTGTGGAAGACGACATCTGAAAATGCATTAATTTTTTATTGTGAAAATGACTTGTGCATAAATGAAGTTTTTCAAGAAATCCCTTGGTGTTTGTTGGCTCCTGGTGCATTTCTCAGGCTGAGCTGGAGGAAACTGCCACCTTGTCCCACCACCAAGAAGAATAAATCCCATGTGATAATCCAACCGACATCACAGCACAGAGCTGTGTTGTGCTCCTGAAGTGAGCAAAAAAGAAAAAAATAAATTAAAGTTTGCCGGAAAGGCTGCGTCTGACGCATGGTGTGACACTGCTGCAAACTTTCAGCAAAGGTGTCCAGTGGCATGCGTGCACACGCACACGTGAGGTCATTAGCTGGGAAGGGGAGGATGAGCGCAGATGTGATTGCATGAGAGAGTGAGTGACCGCACCAATGCCAGCTTTGACAGATATGGAGTGACTCCGGTCCATACGTTGTACTCCGATGTTCAGTACCGACAGGCACTGTGCAAACAAGGAACACAGCGCTGCCTCTCACTCCGGTCACATGTTTGCCACCAGACGTTTGGACATTGGGCAGTCTTCAGCACCTTTTATGGCCATCTGACAGCAGTCTGTGTCATCTACCTGTTGTCTACATGCGCTTTGGATGCCATCGTGCAGGTGTGGATGAAGTAGCCTGTCTGCATTCTGACACTGCTGACCACACCTCTTTCCCTCCTGACTGTGTCCATTTATGGCAATATTTGCAGAGCCCCCACCTTTGTCCTCAGTTTATTCACCCTATATATAGCAAAGTGCATCTGGACATGCCAGAAATTCTACTGCACCACTCGTTATGCTCTCACTGTCAAGGTAGAGTCATCTAATGTATGATACTCTGTATCTGTTTCTCAGTCAGGATTTGCCCCATGATCCAGACCTGAACTAACATTTAACCAGTTCTAACTCAACCCATTGTCTATCCTTGAACAAAGTTTCATTGAAATCCATTCACGCGTTTTTGAAACTGCCTGCTATACCCATTCTATCACCACAACAACAGGCACAAAACAAGGCTGCTATAGTAGGAGTCATGTAGTCTGCTGTCATTCAGACCTTTCAGTCTTCAGTAACTGTTTGAAGATTTTATTCCATTTAAGCAGTTTTAATCTGTAAATCTTACATAAATTCCATATCGTAATTACTTTGACAGTGTCCTCCTTTGCTCTGAATTTTGAAATGCAGTATAATTCTGCATTTATTCATATAGCATAACAATACCATCAATTTAAGTTAGGCTATGATAAGATAAGATGCGTAGCATGGGGTTTAGACCAGTGTTATGAAAACTGTCAATTCTAATTTGAGGATAATTGGACTCAAACTGGGTGAATGCGGTAGGAATTACAACTACTTTGTATGCAGTCTTCAATCCACAATGGACCCAAACTCACTTGTTGCTGAGCTACTTAATGTCTAAGTCTGAGTTGCTTCCTGATTATTTTGTTTAGTGGTTTGTGAGCTTATTTCCAGAGCAGAAGATTCCTGGTTCAAGACTCTGTCCATTCTCCATGTAATGTTGACTTATGTCAGGAAGGGCATCTGGTGTCAAAACAACATACTGATCCATATCAGATCTGCTGTGGTTACACTGAGAGGAAAAAAAAAAAAGGAGACTTATCTAAGTCACACAAGAGCAGGGCTGCTGAAGGGCAACTCCCCTCCAAGCTTTTTCACTCTCCCTGCAACATCCATGGGTAATTAACTCTGCCAGGTGTGCTCAGCCAATGAGGAGCAGCTCTGCACTAGTGTAAAAATACAGCAACCTCTTTGTGACTTTGAAAAAAAATGGTGTTTTTCCTTGTGGTTGTAGGGAATCATGTCACTGCTGGCAACCGATTGAAAGGATGTTGTGCGACTCGGACTGAGTACAATCACTGTCTATCAGGCGTGGCACAAACTGTATGGACACAACTGCAAACTCACAACATAATAATAAGCACAACAAGCAGGGGGTCAGTACCCATGTGGTACAGTAGAGAGGCAGAGGTAGCAGACAGACGAGAGGCTGAGGTGTAGTTCAGTAAACAGGCACAGGTCAAAATACACAATGTTAAGGTGATCAGAGGCAAGACTAGCTCAAGGTCACAAAACGGGCAAAGTCAAAGTACTGGCAGGCAAAACAGGACAAGACAAAGCAAGGGACGAAGGCTGGAAAGTGACACAAAATCAACAATCTGGCAGTGAGCTGTGAGACTGTGAGGGCTTAAATAGGGAAGAGGTTAATGAAGGTGTAATGAGGTGCAGGTGTGTGGAAGGCTCTGGAGGTGGGTGTGGCCGGGGAAGACAAAGGTAAGTGCAAGAGAGTGCAGCCAGACAAAAGCAAAGCGAACTGGGGCAAGATAAAGAATGAAATAATGCAATAAATAACAAACGGCGCATAATCAGATAAGAAACACTGAAGATAAATAACTAAAACCTGTGATTAAAGTATAATACAATAAATGTGATAAACAGAACTAAACTAAGGCTAAAGTAACTTAAGGGGCCAAAAGTGAAAGAAAATAGAATGACAGAAACTAAAGCAAAACTGCACAAATGGCAAAAAGAGATACATAGAAGATAAATGAAACAAAACCAATAATAAACTGAGCATGACCATGATAACCTGACATGACATGAAAAACAACACTGAAGGCTCAGAGCACAGAAGTGGAAAAGAGTACAGACCTATAACAACTGTGAAACTGTCAGACAGTGGCAAAGGTTGCAAGCAATCACCATATAATTTATAAATCTGGACACATTGCAATTGCACACGTTGCAATCAAATGGAATCAACCTGCAGCCCAAACTATACATATATTTAAGCGATGTGTGGATGAGCTTTAAATATCACCTTTATCTGCTACTTCACATAAATCACCCACCTGATCATAATTACAACTATTCTAATTCTCAATGGGTGATTACAGAAAGAGGTTGAACAGTGACACTGCTGAGAAGCCTGCCACTGCAACTGCTGTGTGAATATTTTCCCTTTTGCTGTCCATCATGCAGAAATGCAGCCAAAAAGACAAAAAGAAAAAAACGTGTCCATGACCTCCTCGCACAGATAAGCAGACACCCACATGCATGGATGGATCTTATTTTAGATTAGATTAGACAGAACTTTACTGATCCCTTGGGAAGACTCCCTCAAGGAAATTGAGGTTCCAGCAGCATTGTATAGCAGCACACAGGGTAAGAAGCACATAGAGTACTAAAAGTGAAAGTAAAAACAGAAGAACTGTTTGCAAATATAAATACACAATATAAATAACAGATATACTGATCAATGCTGGTTTACTGGTTACTACTGTTCCTCTCATTCCCGCCCACTGTCTTCCTGTTATTGTTACATTTGAGTGTATGCTTAAATAGAGACAGGCACTTTTGGCTCAAGAGCTGCCTGTACTTTATTGTTGAATGTAGCTGTGGAAACATGAAAATACGTGCAGCGTGTGGCACAGTACTGCAGTGAGAATGTGTTAATTAATGTGGTGCGATGTGATCGTAATAAAGTATTCAATACGGTATGCGGGTGATCATGTGTATGGTCAGAAAAATGTGGGATCACAATAATAAAATGTTTTACTCCTCCATTACCCACAACCCACCCATGATTAATCAGAATCATTATTATTTTTTAGTACTGCTGGAGAGTCATGATGGAACATGATCATGATGTGGTTCTGTCACCTCCACAGCTGCAAGGGGACTGGCACTGAGGTTCAGAATCAGCTAGAATAAATACCCTAAAGCCAATGGATGCATGTAGATGACAGCAGATTAGCAACAGATTTGCACTCTTTGTCAGTGTTTTTCTGTATTATTGCATATACAGTAGATTGCATGTAATTGACATCTTGGCCCCATTCGCACGCATACCAACAGCAGATGACTCTTTGTCTGTGCAACTGACTGCAGGTAGACACAGAGCTGATCGGCATCTTGCACATGCTCATTTCAGGGATTCCTGGCTACAAGGTGATAAGGTGATTGGACTTGGTCGCACTCGTTCAGGTCGTGCCAGTTTCCAATCACTGTATTTTTCCTGGTGTGACTGAGGCATTACAATATCTTTTGGATGTCATGTAAACCAGTCATAAAGACTATGGCACAATGTGGTAAATCTGCAGAAAGCAAGTTGTCCTTTACAAAAATAACTGTGCACAAAGTAAACTAGGAAGGGAAGCTACCACGAGGGACATGACGTCTGAAGAAGTTACAAACATTAGTTGTAACTGGACAGACCGTGTAATTGGTTGGCCAATAACACTGGTCAATTTGAATCCTTCATAAACATATGCTGATATCAAAACTTTTATTTAACAAAAAATGAAAACAAAACAAAACAAAAAAAACCCCACTTTGGCTGCCTCAAATGGTGTCCATGCATAGTTTGTTGAGCAAAGGGCACTTCAGCAGCATGTTTACAATGAGACAAGAGAGAGAGGCAAAGTGATCATTTTCAATCAGAATGGGTGCGCAATTTGCAGCGGCAAGAGACACTGCTAGGCAGTGCCAAAATAGACCTGAAGTCTTATGTTTCTTATACAACCCCTGGCAAAAATTATGGAATCACCGGCCTCGGAGGATGTTCATTCAGTTGTTTAATTTTGTAGAAAAAAAGCAGATCACAGACATGACACAAAACTAAAGTCATTTCAAATGGCAACTTTCTGGCTTTAAGAAACACTATAAGAAATCAAGAAAAAAAGATTGTGGCAGTCAGTAACGATTACTTTTTTAGACCAAGCAGAGGAAAAAAATATGGAATCACTCAATTCTGAGGAAAAAAAATATGGAATCACCCTGTAAATTTTAATCCCCAAAACTAACACCTGCATCATATCAGATCTGCTCGTTAGTCTGCATCTAAAAAGGAGTGATCACACCTTGGAGAGCTGTTGCACCAAGTGGACTGACATGAATCATGGCTCCAACACGAGAGATGTCAATTGAAACAAAGGAGAGGATTATCAAACTCTTAAAAGAGGGTAAATCATCATGCAATGTTGCAAAAGATGTTGGTTGTTCACAGTCAGCTGTGTCTAAACTCTGGACCAAATACAAACAACATGGGAAGGTTGTTAAAGGCAAACATACTGGTAGACCAAGGAAGACATCAAAGCGTCAAGACAGAAAACTTATGCAATATGTCTCAAAAATCGAAAAATGCACAACAAAACAAATGAGGAACGAATGGAAGGAAACTGGAGTCAACGTCTGTGACCGAACTGTAAGAAACCGCCTAAAGGAAATGGGATTTACATACAGAAAAGCTAAACAAAAGCCATCATTAACACCTAAACAGAAAAAAAAAACAAGGTGACAATGGGCTAAGGAAAAGCAATCGTGGACTGTGATGACTGGATGAAAGTCATATTCAGTGATGAATCTCGAATCTGCATTGGGCAAGGTGATGATGCTGGAACTTTTGTTTGGTGCCGTTCCAATGAGATTTATAAAGATGACTGCCTGAAGAGAACATGTAAATTTCCACAGTCATTGATGATATGGGGCTGCATGTCATCAATAAATGCACAAGTTTACGTTGATATTTTGGACAATTGAAAGGATGTTTGGGGATGATTAAATGATGATAATGCATCTTGCCATAGAGCAAAAACTGTGAAAACATTCCTTGCAAAAAGACACATAGGGTCAATGTCAATGAGCAGATCTGATTTGATGCAGGTGTTAGTTTGGGGGATGAAAATTTACAGGGTGATTCCATAATTTTTTCCTCAGAATGGAGTGATTCCGTATTTTTTTCCTCTGCTTGGTCTAAAAAAGTAACCGTTACTGACTGCCACAATCTTTTTTTCTTGATTTCTTATAGTGTTTCTTAAAGCCAGAAAGTTGCCATTTGAAATGACTTTAGTTTTGTGTCATGTCTGTGATCTGCTTTTTTTCTACAAAATTAAACAACTGAATGAACATCATCCGAGGCCAGTGATTCCATAATTTTTGCCAGGGGTTGTATACTTTGTAATACTTAGCAAGAAATTAACCACTCTACCATACAGGCCTGCAAAGCATAAGGAAAGGAAAGGAAAGCATAAGGAGAAAGAGGTTGGCGAAAAAGTTTTGGGATAGTCGTAGAGATGAAGAAAGTATACTCAACAAAAATATAAACGCAACACTTTTGGTTTTGCTCCCATTTTGTATGAGATGAACTCAAAGATCTAAAACTTTTTCCACATACACAATAACACCATTTCCCTCAAATATTGTTCACAAACCAGTCGAAATCTGTGATAGTGAGCACTTCTCCTTTGCTGAGATAATCCATCCCACCTCACAGGTGTGCCATACCAAGATGCTGATTAGACACCATGATTAGTGCACAGGTGTGGCTTAGACTGCCCACAATAAAACGCCACTCTGAAAGGTGCAGTTTTGTTTTATTGGGGGGGGGGGGGGGGGAATACCAGTCAGTATCTGGTGTGACCACCATTTGCCTCATGCAGTGCAACACATCTCCTTCGCATCATCCGTGAAGAGAACACCTCTCCAATGTGCCAAACGCCAGCGAATGTGAGCATTTGCCCACTCAAGTCGGTTACGACGACGAACTGGAGTCAGGTCGAGACCCCGATGAGGACGACGAGCATGCAGATGAGCTTCCCTGAGACGGTTTCTGACAGTTTGTACAGACATTCTTTGGTTATGCAAACCGATTGTTTCAGCAGCTGTCCGAGTGGCTGGTCTCAGACGATCTTGGAGGTGAACATGCTGGATGTGGAGGTCCTGGGCTGGTGTGGTTACACGTGGTCTGCGGTTGTGAGGCTGGTTGGATGTACTGCCAAATTCTCTGAAACGCCTTTGGAGACGGCTTATGGTAGAGAAATGAACATTCAATACATGAGCAACAGCTCTGGTTGACATTCCTGCTGTCAGCATGCCAACTGCATGCTCCCTCAAATCTTGCGACATCTGTGGCATTGTGCTGTGTGATAAAACTGCACCTTTCAGAGTTGCCTTTTATTGTGGGCAGTCTAAGGCACACCTGTGCACTAATCATGGTGTCTAATCAGCATCTTGGTATGGCACACCTGTGAGGTGGGATGGATTATCTCAGCAAAGGAGAAGTGCTCACTATCACAGATTTAGACTGGTTTGTGAACAATATTTGAGAGAAATGGTGATATTGTGTATGTGGAAAAAGTTTTAGATCTTTGAGTTCATCTCATACAAAATGAGAGCACAACCAAAAGTGTTGCGTTTATATTTTTGTTGAGTGTAGATGGGAGTACAAGGAGATGCGGTGTAAGGCGAAAAGAGAAGTGGCAAAAGCGAAGGAAAAGGCATGTTGCGAGCTGTACAAGACGTTGAATAGTAAGGAAGGAGAAAAGGACTTGTACCAATTGGCCAGACAAAGGGACAGAGCTGGAAAGGATGTTCAGCAGGTTAGGGTGGTAAAAGATGCACATGGTAATGTGCTGACAAGTGAGGAGTGTGTGCTGAGAAGGTGGAGGGAAAATTTTGAAGAGCTGATGAATAAAGAAAATGAGTGAGAGAAAAGGCTGGATGATGTGGTGAGAGTAAATCAGGAAGTACAAGAGATTAGTAAGGAAGAAGTGAGGGCTGCTATGAAGAGGATGAAGAGTGGAAAGGCAGTTGGTCCAGATGACATTCCAGTGGAGGCATGGAAACGTCTAGGAGAGATGGCAGTAGAGTTTCTAACCAGATTGTTTAATAAAATCTTGGAAAGTGAGAGGATGCCTGAGGAGTGGAGACGAAGTGTTCTGGTTCCTATTTTCAAGAACAAGGGTGATGTGCAGAGCTGCAGTAACTACAGAGGCATAAAGTTGATCAGCCACAGCATGAAGTTATGGGAAAGAGTAGTAGAAGCAAGGCTTAGAAAACAGGTGAAGATCTGTGAGCAGCAATATGGTTTCATGTCGAGAAAAAGCACTACAATACTGCTGAAAATACTGTTGGAGAAGTACAGAGAAGGCTAGAAAGAGTTGCATTGTGTGTTTGTGGACTTAGAAAAAGCTTATGACAGGGTGCCAAGAGAAGAGCTGTGGTATTGTTTGAGGAAGTCTGGAGTGGCAGAGAAGTATGTTAGGGTAGTGCAGGACATGTACAAGAATAGTGTGACAGCGGTGAGATGCGCAGTCGGAATGACAGACTCATTCAAGGTGGAGGTGGGATTACATCAGCTCTGAGTCCTTTCTTGCTTTGCAGTGGTTATGGACAGGTTGACGGATGAGATCAGACAGGAGTCCTCATGGACTATGATGTTTGCAGATGACATTGTGATCTGTAGTGAGAGTAGAGAGCAAGTTGAGTCTATTTTGGAGAGGTGGAGATATGCTTTGGAGAGAAGGGGAATGAAAGTCAGTAGAAGCAAGACTGAGTACATGTGTGTGTGAATGAGAGGGAGCCCAGTGGAATAGTGCGGTTACAAGGAGTAGAAGTGGTGAAAGTAGATGAGTTCAAATATTTGGGGTCAACTGTTCAAAGTAATGGAGAGTGTGGTAAAGAGGTGAAGAAGAGAGTGCAGGCAGGGTGGAGTGGGTGGAGAAAGGTGGCAGGAGTGATTTGCGACCGAAGAATATCAACAAGAGTGAAGGGAAAAGTTTACAAGACAGTAGTGAGACCAGCTATGTTGTACGGCTTAGAGACGGTGGCACTAACAAAAAGACAGGAGGCAGAGCTGGAGGTGGCAGAGCTGAAGATGTTGAGATTCTCTTTGGGAGTAACAAGAATGGACAAGATTAGGAATGAACATATCAGAGGGACAGCTCAGGTGGGACAGTTTGGAGACAAAGTCAGAGAGGCGCGATTGAGATGGTTTGGACATGTGCAGAGGAGGGACCCTGGGTATACAGGGAGAAGGATGCTGAGGATGGAGCCACCAGGCAGGAGGAGAAGAGGGAGGCCAAAGAGGAGGTTTATGGATGTGCTGAAGGAGGACATGCAGGTGGTTGGTGTGACAGAGGAAGATACAGAGGACAGGGTGAGATGGAAACGATTGATCTGCTGTGGCGACCCCTAACGGGAACAGCCGAAAGACAAAGAAGAAGAAGAAGAACGATACAGGCCTGACTGGTGGATTGCTGCAGAGATGGTCCTTCTGGAAGGTTCTCCTCTCTGCACAGAGGAATGCTGGAGCTCTGACAGTGTGACCATCGGGTTTTACGTCACCTCCCTGACTAAGGCCCTTCTCTTCTCAGTTTAGACAGGCAGCCAGCTCGAGGAAGAGTCCTGGTGGTTCTGAACTTCTTCCATTTATGGATGATGGAGGCCACTGTGCTTATTGGGACCTTCAAAGCAGCAGAAATGTTTCTGTACCCTTCCCCAGATTTGTGCCTTGAGACATTTCTGTGTTGGAGGTATACAGACAATTCCTTTGACTTCATGCTTGGTTTGTGCACTGACATGTACTGTCAACTGTGAGACCTTATATGTAGACAGGTTTGTGCCTTTACAAATCATGTCCAATCAACTGAATTTACCCCAGGTGGACTCCAATTGAGCTGTAGAAACATCTCAAGGATGATTAGTGGAAACAGGATGCAAATGTGATTTCTTAGTTGTTTTTTTTTTAAATAAATTTGCAATAAATAAATAAATAAATAAATAAATAAATAAAAACCTTTTGTTGCACTGTCATTATGGGGTATTGTGTGTAGAATTTTGAAGCAAAAAGTGAATTTCATCCCTTTTAGAATAAGGCTGTAACATAAAATCTGGGAAAAGTGAAGCGCCGTGAATAATTTTTGGATACACTGTATGTTGGGAATGTTAATGGGTAATAAACACTTTGATATATCAGCAGATGTATAGTATAATTTTTTTGCTCCGCAATATTGGTATAATATTGCCCCCCCCCCCCAAAAGAAATCCATATGGATCAGGTTCTACTGTGCAGTCTGTGTGCTGCTTCATCATTTTCAGCTTCATGGTTGAAGGACACAGAAAAAGACACTGCAATCATCAAATTAAAGTCAGAATCTAGTCATAAGTGTTGCAGCAAACTTAGTATGGTGTAATTGCCCTCCTCGTACCCAGGGCTATAGCTTGACAGCTGGTGCTACGCAAGTGGTGCAGTGTGAGACAAAGAGGTGCAAATGCTTTTGGGGAGTGTCCAAAGTAGGGGTTGACAGATATTGCTTTTTCAGTGACGATGCTGATTAGTAGTCATGTAGAAGGGTGATAACAGATATTTGAAATAAATATGCGAATGCAGTAAAAAATTGTCAAAGGTGTCCACATTTAGAATAACACAAACTCCTTAAAAAACTTTCCTGAAATGCTTTACAGCATGTTTGTTTCACAGACCCTTTCACCATGACCTTTACACAAAAACTGCAAGGAGCTATGAGTAACCTCATGAATGTTATGAAGTTGAACAAATAAATAAATAGAGCTGATACAGCTATAGTCTGCACACTGCAACCTTCTTCTGTGCCAGTCTGTGAGATAGTAGCCTTCAGTGTTGACAGGCTGAATTTGTGAGGTCTAACAAATTAGGTAGTGTTGCGGGCGGGACTTTTCTGCAAACCAGAAAGCAGTGATTCAAATTTTAAAATAGTAGTATGTGCTAATGCCCCCCCCCCCTCCCCCAGTACCAGCAGTAATGGACCATTTGTTCCACAATGGGCCTATGTGAAACAGAATAAATTAAAAAAAATTCAACATTTACAATGTTCTGTAATCTACTGTCAGAGCCACAATTTAAGGCAATTTAACTTAACCCGGGCTGACGTCATCGTATACGACATCTGAGACCAAGTTTTACTAAATAATAAATAACTTTTTAATGATATGAGACAGAAACTTACTTTTTTTTTTTTGCTGAAAAGTTAATTCCGTGGACTTTCGAGCCAGCCATTCACCATCTTTGTACTCCTCATAGAAGCTATGTGATGATGTGCGCAATGTGAGTGTCTAATCGGAATTGGTTCACTGTCGCATGGTTTTCGAAAATCCAATCGTAGGGCAGATTTACCTCACGTGATACATCAAAGATTGTTTTTAGGAGTGATATGTTACTAGTTGGCCCGTTTGAATAGCCCCCTGGCTGCTGGCTCCAATGCGCCGTGCGCCATTACGCACAGCGATCAGTGAAAGTGAGCAGACGGAGGGCCTCTGATGACAATCTCACGTGCTCAAACAGAGTGAGTGAGTATCAGGACTGCTCCACTAGTTTGCCTGTGAATGTTATTGGATAAGCCTGTGTCAAGCTCTCTCGCTCTGGCGTAAAGCAGTTTACCATATCAATGAAGCGAGGGGGAGGGGCCGCTCCTCAGAGTGTAAATGGGCCTCAAAGTGTGAGAGCTGCTTTCAGCGCAGGAGAGAATAAACACACAGTCAACTTCATAGAAGTATAAGTTTGTGATGTGACCTTTGTTTTTTCTTTCAACATTTCTGAATTGGATTACATCTTGTCATTTACTTTGGATGATGTTCCTTTTTTTTTTAACAATGTAACCCCTTTCATAACCGTCTTATCTGAACAAGAGCTGAACCTGGACTGATTTCATTGTCAAACCTGCTCTTTGAAAGCTAAAATATGAATGAATAACTTTCTGAATCATAGATATTCACCCACTTTTCTGTTTCACAAAGTTGAGGCTGTGCACTGAACATTGGTCATTTAAACTCATTACGTTACTCCGCTGCTTTAACAAGCATTTAGCGCTAAACTCCACTTTTCACGCAAGAATCACCTGTTCAGTAATAGTTCCATGAAAATTAACTTTTGTTTTCATGTGAAAGCGGGTGGTTTTTAAACATCCTTTGAATGTCATATGTAACAAATTACATTAATTTAATTATTTGGAATGAATGGCACTTCACAGGAAGGCACCAATTTAATGTAGTGAATAAGGAGTTCTGCCTTGCAATGAGTTATTGGCATCATGGAGAGCACCAAAAATACAAATATGTAGTGAAAGTATTGTTAAACTCCTAAATTGAATTACATTGGCGTAGGCCTCATTTGATGGTTCACCAAAATAATTAACAATTTTATGGTTTAATAATTATTATTAAATTAGAATAATATCTAATTACCTCAGGGCACCACCTATTTAAAGCATAGGTACTTTAATTTAAACAACCATTAATTAATCAGTCTCAAATGAATCAATCAGTCTCTATTTAATTAATCAGTCTCAAATCTGAAAGAGAATTCTACAATATGATTGACCAAGGGTTTCCTTCTGAACACAAAATGAACCACAGCAGAAATATTTACATTTTATTTACAAATATACAAGGAATGAACAGTTTACTGGCATTTTGAGTGGACAGTGATTAAATAAGTTCATTTATGGACACAATTTGCTTACTCATGAGACATTGAAAGAAAGTAGTGAGATGAAATTTGAAGCCAATTATTGTTAAGAAAATTGGATCTGGTTGGAGCCAGATGAAAAGTCTTTGAATTTAGGAAAAAAGTTAAAACTTTAAGAGCAGTGTTGTAAAGTATAGAAAAGGAAAGTCGCTTGTCTGTAAATTCGCTATTATGTTGAAAAGTTCAGCTCGAAGTTCTCTAAAAAATTCTGAAAGACTTGATGAACCCTAAAAATGTCATCTGGGAGACAACCGCCCCATTCCCCAGGAATTTCCCAGTTAGGAGTGAAAACACAACAGTCTCTGTCCTCAGTTCAAAACCTCAGGTTTTTGTTGAGAAAGCATTTATTTAGGGCGAATCGAGGCCATGCACTACACATACCAGACCTCCTTCAATTGTTTTGTCATTATTATATGTGGTGTTTTTCTCTAACTTAAAGCTATACAACAGGGTTCTTCAACTCATTCCAGAAAGGGTCGAGAAGGTGCATGTTTTCTTTACAACCACACACTCCACCAGATGATCTCACTGATTAACATCACTTTGAGAAGATGAAATTAGTTAATCAGTGAAATCACCTGGTGGAGTGGGTGATTGCTAAGAAAACCTGCACCCTCTCAGCCCCTTCTGGAATGAGTTGAATACCCCTGTTGTACAGCCTTTTTGATTTCGCAAAATTGACAAAATTGAGTTTCTACCAAAATCCAAGCATGATAATGTAGGTTTTTTGGTAACATGTTGAAAAATCACAGCTCGTTTTAATGAAGAGAACATATTTATTTGTTTTGAACATGACCAAAACACTCGCCACACCCTGGCAAAGTACCAGCAACCCTGTGGCATTATGTAACGTGTTTGAGGCAGATACTGGTGAAATGAGTGGTGAATGGTACACACATCTCGACAGTAAATTTCACATACACACCTTCTTGTGAGAGTAGCTGTATGGGTCTAGCTGTTGTATTCCACACTGCACACTGTGCCAAAACAGAATATTAATGCTAAAGGCAGCTAGGCTAGTACTATCAGACTGCAGTTAGTGTAGTCTATTCGTCTCATCTGTCTACACAGCTCAGCAATTCATTATAAAGAAAAGGCTCAGCTGCTTGCAGTGGTCTTTCATGAACATACTGGACCTCCACTGCAAAGTCTTCACATGTTAAACAGTAAAGAAAAGAAATACTGTGCAAAACGGTGGCACTGACCTCTCTGTCGCACCGTTCTTCGTCCATTTTCCTCAGTCCAGGTGGTTCAGTGGGTCAGAACAATTCAACAAACGACAAGGCACACGTTGTGCCACGACTTAATGATGTCACCGACCGAGGTAGCAACAAATTGAGAGCTGCTCGCAGCTCATAATATAACTTTAGTGCCCTGTTGAGGCCTTCAAAGGCAAAACTCAGAAATCCATTTGGTGCACACATACACGTGCATCAGTGCTGACGATTCGTATTTGCTACAACACGAAACTGCATGTGTTTTGTCTCCAGAGAAACCTGGATGTGTCCCTCCTTTCCCAGGCTCATTTCAGAAGCTGCGAAGCAACACGGAGGAGGAAATTGTTGTGGAGTAAATAAGTCACATCGCATCAGCGGTGCAGTAATGTCTTTCTAATGACTGCCTAAAATGAGAAATCTCATATTAAGTTAAGGTAATTAATAATAGAAAAAAAAAAACACCCAGACAAACTGACAATGAGCAGCAAAACCATACGGGGTGTGCTCAGCTAATGAGCCTGCAATGTAGATTTATTCCTGTCTGTTCTGGAGACTCCAACTTCCATTTTATATATTATTTGACATCATAAGATGAAATGAAAAAGTTTCTTTTTTAGTTATATAGCATAACTTTCATCTGATAGAGATGTTTTTGTACTCGTAGTTCTGATGGACATTATGGGGAGCACCTTCGTGCTTTTATTAGTTTAATTTATTATATCTTGTAAATACTTTGAAAGTCTACTACGCATTTCATCTGCAGTAACAGTTTGATTTTAGAACTGTATTAATAGGGATGTCCCGATCAGGTTTTTTTGGCCCCGATCCGATTCCGAGTCATCTGATTTTGAGTATCTGCTGATACCGAGTCCCGATCTGATACTTTAAAAACTGAATGAACAATGAATAAATGCTAAATATATA
This sequence comes from Thalassophryne amazonica, assembly GCF_902500255.1. Taxonomy (NCBI): domain Eukaryota; kingdom Metazoa; phylum Chordata; class Actinopteri; order Batrachoidiformes; family Batrachoididae; genus Thalassophryne; species Thalassophryne amazonica. The sequence continues at coordinate 36,321,101 of NC_047110.1, read as the reverse complement.
ATATTTTCATTTTAATCACCTTATTTTATTATTTATCACTTAAACAGTGCACTTCTCCTTGAGGTTTTGAACAATCAAGTAATAATCTACCAGACTTAAAAAAATGTACAAGTTTCCATGTTATTTTATTTGTCTAAAAATAAATGTCTGAGGTTCCTTATGTTAAACAAGAAATGATCTAATCTGAAATAACAGGTGGTTTTAATTTACAGATGAAAGGTTTCTAAAGAACCTGTTATGTGTCGACGCGGGTTGAGGAGCAGACCTGCGTCAGACAGGACCCAGCGCTAAAAATAACCAGAAAGCGGTTCCAAACAGAAACTATTTATTATTCACCTGTGCTTAAAAGTGTAAAAACATAAAAACAACGTCCCTCTGGTGGAGTGATTCGTGGCTCGCTCTCCAGCGCCCGCAAGGATTAAAGCCGGCGCTCCTGGACTTCCTACCACCGCCAAACACCCCCCAGGTGGACACGACAAACTGATTCTCTGTGAAGCAAAGAGAAGGTGAGGTAAGTCAACAGATACAACTATATCTTCCAATAAACACATGCTATCAGCAACACACTCAGGTCAGTGTCCTTTTTTTACTTTATGCAAATGAGCAGCTTCTCACAACAAGTGGAGGATCACTTATCCTTCATGCCACAGCAGTGAGAAGCAAACTGCACAATTCTCTTCACAATTCCAGTATACTGTGTAACAAAACACCAAGTTACTATCAACAATTACTTAAACACTTAATTACCTTTAGTGTGTGCTGACAGCATGTGTCCTCACCCCTCCCTGCTTCATGGGCTCGATGTGTCAAAACCCAGGCGCGGTCCTCAGCGTCTCACAAACGAACGTCACAAGGTCGAGTTCCCGGCAGTTCTGCTCAAATCACACATGACTTAAATGCAGAACGCCATCCAATTATCTGCTTCAGCTGCAAGTCGTCCAGGTTGCACGTGAGCACCAATCACAGGTGCTTTCCATGATGTTGATGAGGGTGAAGACTCTTCAGCCAGCACCTTCTTCACAGACAAATCAGCCCTCATGCCACCTGGAGAGCAAAGAAAAGAAAAGAACACCAAAACATCCAGCCACGCCCCCCCAACACACAACAGTACCATTTATTGATTTATTTAGCTATTTTAATTACAAGTGTTCTAAACTTTTTTTAAACAGTAATCAGAAATTTTGAGGTAACAAACAACAACAAAACATTTCCAAGGATTTTTCTTCAGAAAACTGCTCTATAAATGAGCAGTCCTGTGACACGTTTCTGTTTTGTACAGATCAGTGGTTTCTGCCACTAGTCTTCCGTGTTTTTGCCCGATGCGTCGTTCCTATTGGACAGCGTGAAGCTACGTCACAGCTCAGAGCGTTGAAAGTTGGTCTTTTGTTCAATTAAAAAAAAAAGATTGGGTTGAACTTTGACCGCGTCAGCCTGCTGACAAGCGGCAATGCGTGCTCCCGCCAGAAGTGTCACTTTACCTCGGCTTTTGATGCGACATTGAAAATAATGCTTTTTAGACCAATTCTTGACGCTTCCGACGTGTGAAAGGCCCATTAATCTGCAATAATGAGCTTGAAATAGCACTGATCAAAATAATGAGGATAAAATCGATATCGGATTCCTGATCGGGATGCAACGTCCGATTTCGATCAAGTCTGAAACCACGTGATCGGGCCCGATTTTTGATCACGTGATCAGATTGGGACATCCCTATTTATTAATCCTTTGAGAAGACTCCCTCAGGGAAATTGAGGTTCCAGCAGCATTGTATAGCAGCACACAGGGTAAGAAGCACACAGAGCATCAAACGTGAAAGTCAAAAAACAATTTTTAAATAAAATATAATACCAATCAATTTCAATTTAATTAGCTTATAATGTGCCAAATCACAGCAGAAGCCGTCTCAAGGCGCCTTACACGGAACAATTCAACATAAAATTTAAATAAATAATTAAAAATGAATAAAAAAAATTCAAATACATAATTGAAAACAGAAGTAAATTAATAAAACAGATAAAAACATAAAAACTATTCATAAGAAACAGAATAAAAATGGGTTTTCAGTCTTGACTTAAAAATGTCCACGGACTCTGACTGCCTCACGGTAGACCATTCCACAGGGTGGGTGCACGATGAGAAAAGGCTCTTTGATCTGCTGAATCCTTCACCCTGGGAACACAGAGGAGTCCCGCATCCTGCGACTGCAAAACCCAGGCCAGCACGTAACGTTCCACCAGATCAACTAGATAAGATGGTGCCAGTCCATGAACGACTTTATTAGTCAATAACAAAACCTTAAAATCTGCTCTCACAGAGACAGGCAGCCAGTGCAAAGATGCCAAAATGAGTGTGATATGTTGAGACCTGCTACGTGCAAAAGTTTACCAGACAAACTGATCAATACTGGTTTACTGGCTACTACTGTTCAAGCCAGGCTGAGGTGGAAGGAATGGGTAGGCCAGGTGTAAGTGATCTGGATGGTTTTATCATCAGACCATGAGGTTGATCACAGATTTACGCATATTGTCGGTCTCAGAATTTGCCATCTGGGACTCAAGGTAGATCCATGGTGTGGTTGGTGGCACCAGTCCATGTTTCCAGACCTGACCTGGGTGTTCGCTGATATATCACAATTACACCCAGATCCTTAGACAGATGGACAGTGACAGAATTTTTCTATTTCTTCGTCTGCACACCAACACAGTGGAGATGAAATAAAACAGGATCAGGATGTACTTTTGGTGTAGACATTTATCTTGAATGGGGTTTTACAAAAATATTGCATTTGTTATTGAACCATTTTAATACACAGACCCTCTATTTTCAGAGGCCATAACTAACTGGACAAATTAACATAGGCCCCTTCAGCTTATCCCTTTTTTCTTACTAAGGATCACTACAATAAATCAGAGATAGATCTGCATGTTGATTTTGTACACGTTTTACACCAGATGCCTTTTCTGACAGAAAAGGCATCCATGTTACCGGTAAATGGCGAATGGACAGGAGAGGTTTCTGAACTTGAAACAAGAGCATGAACCACTTGGCCACTTTCCAATTTTCTTTAGGCAAGTCAAGGGATGGATGTTTTTTAAATCTGGTAAATGTATGGTAAATCTGTCTGGAATCAAATAAAGTCTGCACTCGAAGCACATCTTGATCTTGGTTTTATTTCACTTCCATCGCAGCGGTGTACAGAGGCAAAAATTTCAAATAATTGTGTCTCTGTCCACATACTTATATACCTGAATGTACACTATTCAAGGAGTCGCTTGTCACTTCCATAATTCACTGTGGTATGCTTTATCTCAGGGCCCCTTCACACATAGTGCAAATACGTACAACTCTGGGCGACTCATGGAGGTAGAGCTCATATGGGTGCACCACAAAACATTGCGTAGGTGGGCAGGCATGCATGATGCCAGTGCGATGGTTCGTGCACGTGGGAACACAGTGCCAGCAGCTGCACGGTGTGTAACCACATTGCGCAGCTGCTGTGAATAAAAATAAATAAAAAATAAAAGAATTCATGCTGCGACGGTTGCATGCGCACAGGAACACAGCAGCTGCGCAATGTGGTTGAAAATAAAAAAAATAAAAATTACATGCCACCCACTGGAATCGAACCCGCACCTTCCAAAAGCTCTGATTTCCAGTCAGAAACTTTGCCACTGAGGTACTGTCGCTGTCCTATGAAAGTTGCAGGAAACTGCCTAATATCAGAAAGGACATGGACATATTAAAAAAACAAAACAAAACCACACACCATATAAAAACACCACATTTATCAAACGGGCAGTACAAATATGATCCGTCTGTTCCTCTGTAGATGACCCATGGTCACTGACGTACAGTCATAAAATGACATAAATGAGAAGCAGTGTGCTCTGATCATGTCCACATCTGCCGGTGTGTGTCTAGCCGGCCCGCGTGTGTCCTGCCAGTGTGCCGCAGGACTTACACCGCATTATGTGGAACAGAGCTCACATGGGTGGTGTGACAGTCAGATCACCCACTGCGTGTTATGATCTGGCGGTCTGTTTCAACCTGGGGTGTAGCCTGTTAATGGGCTGCAGCGTGTGCTCGCTCGATCGCTGCAGCTGTTTGCCACAGCACTATATGTTTTTATTTATGTCCACGTGATGACAGCAAGCAGACACCGCATGTCACAGTGGAGTCATTCCGTGTGAAATCATCAGGTGGCTCCCAGGTCACCAACTCGGACTCTCATGATTTTTTTTTTTTTTGCAAGTACCTACATATGTCTGATGAACACATGCAAAATATTTCTGCTTAATTTCAAGTAGTTTTTAGATATATATATAAAATGTTTTTTAATAAGGGTACCCACAATCCTATTTTTTTTTTTGCAAGTACCTACATATGTCTGATGAACACATGCAAAATATTTCTGCTTAATTTCAAGTAGTTTTTAGATATATATATAAAATGTTTTTTAATAAGGGTACCCACAATCCTATTTTTCACTCACAAACGTATTTTGAGCCTTCTTTCATTTTTAAAAGGCATTATCTCAGCTAAAAATGCAGATATAAAGCTCAAATTTGGAATACACCATATTTGGGCAGCCCAGATACAGTAGTAAATTTCAAAAATGGGATACAGAGCTAATTTTTCATTCTGCATCATCACAAAAATGGCAGTTTGTTCATTCTCACAAAAAATTCTAAATTTCAAAGAGCTGTACTAAAGAAGGGATTCAATGGATAATCTACATGTTGTAGAATGCACATATCTGGGGTACTAGTTATATATGTGTGTAAAACACTGTGGTCACAACTTGAAGTGTTTTTGAATTATTGACTCTTGAAAATCGAACATGATCGTACAATGTTAAAACTAGGCCTCCAGTCTCTTTATGACTTGATCATTTGGGCAAGTGCTCAGCCACTTCATAATTTTTGTGGGGAGCATATTGATATACCAACTTTATGTCAATTTTTTTTAATCTAGTGCAAATACCTTCATAGTGAAAAAAATTTGACAACATGGCACAATCCAATTTTGAACCTGTATTTGCATATTCAGAAAGCAATATATCACCTCTGAATGGAAGCATAAATTTCAAAATTGGTATTTACAATATTTGGCACCCATAATATAAAAATTATCTCTCAATTTACTCTGAGTACAGCTCTTAAAATCTTTGTAACAAAATTGTGTTGATGACTGAATTGCTAATTTTATGATGCCATGAAGAAAAATAAGATCAGTAATCTCCCTTTCAAAGTTGATCCATTAGTTTGAGGTGCCTGGGAAGATTTTGGAAAATCTAATGATTTCACACGGAATGACACAGTGGGCAGTTGTTAGTCCATGTCTGTCCAAACACAGTACGTGTTGTCCAGCTGGGATATCTAGAACAGATCTCCACAGCTGCTTCTGTCGACAGCCACACCTCCTGTCAGTTTAGCGCAGATACCAAAGACACACTCGTGGGACACTTAGACAAATTTCACTGCCAGCCGGCTTCAAAACTGGGCCTTTAATCTAGGGGTGTTGTGGGGGAGGGGGGCACATCCCTGCCCCACGCCCTCATTCCATCTGGATTCGCCCCTGCTTTGGCGTTTGAGCACAAACAATGGATAACATTTATTTATGCAGAAAACATGACCAGATTTACAGGTAAGAAAGTTTTATTGTGTTTTCACATCATGTGGTCCTCAGAAAGAGAGTTTAGGTACATTTGAGTGGAAAATAGTTGTTGACACGTCACGGAAGATCAGCTGTTTTTAACGAGACGATACTGAGCGGCTCAGATCAGAATTCTAAATAAAGGAGAAAAATAAAGCATAAAAATGACTTTGTAAAGCTCAGTGCAGGTCTGCTGTTTTCACCGCGCTTTAAGAGGTGAGGACGAGTCGTAGCTGATGAAAAGCTCACAGCTCGTTTAAAGTGGGCAGTTCAGTCGAACCGACCTCCTGCCCACGGACCAAGTTTAATGCTGCTGTCGACCCACAATGCAAAAAATAATAGTAACGCACAGTGACTTGGAGAAATAACTTTAATCTGATTACTCAGTTGGAAAGATTAACGCGTTAGATTACTCGTTACAAAAAAAGTGGTTATCACTGGCATCACTGGTAATACTGTAATAACTTAAACACATTTTTCAGTCAATTGGAGGCCCTGCAAACTAGTGCAACATGGATGGTGCCCCACGCAGGCTGCATAGTCTGCTTATGCCAAACGGTGGCGCTGAATATCTGTCCTGAAAGACCAGTATCTCTCACTGGAATCGTACTTCATTTGTTTTTTTTGTTTTTTTTTCCAGCCATAGCCCACAGCATTGTGAAATGGCCAAGAATCCCCCGTCAAAACACACACACACACACACACACAAAAAAACAAAAACAATAATAAGTTGGTCATCTATGGCTATAAGCAACAGGTCAGTCATCGTTCTGTCCTAAGGTTCCTGAAATGGAGAAATATCTCCTCCTGGTGGACACCTACAATTAATGCAAGTACAACACAATTTGCCAAGAGCTCTAACTGCTCATGATTTACAGTAAGCATGGTAACCTTTTTTCAAAACAGTTCATAAATAAACAAGAATTGGTGTTTCACAGGGGCAAGTGGACATGACATTTCTGCAGCTACACACCACAGTGGCTAATTATGATAACTGGCAGCATCTGGTCTGTGATGAGGTTGATTACAACCTTGCAATGTGACGTGATTTTTTTTGCTTTCCATTCCTATTAAAAAAAAAATCACTCATATGCCAAAACTGCATTTTTTACATATGAAGAACAAATTACTGTTATGTAAATTCTGACTCCTTTCAAATGATGTGACCTGCATCAGATTGACACAGAATAAACAGAATGTGCATTGACAGGTGGTACATGATTGCTTACGGGTGGTGGGATTTTTTTGAAAGAATGCCTGTGTGACTGTTTGCATCCACTTGGGAGCATGAAGAGGATCACCATCATCAACAGTTATTATAACTGTTCACCTCCAAAAATTTATTGGAGTCTTCCATGCCCTAATATCTATCTTTGGTGAAAATTTGGTGAGAATCCGTGAAGCAGTGTTGACGTAATCCTTAAAAGGTTATATAAAGTGAATCTTGATCCAGAATCCGGATTCAGATCCAGATCACCTCCAAAATTTATTGGAGTCTTCCATGGCCTATTTTTTTTTTCAATTTATTTTCCTTTATATAGCGCCAAATCACAACAAGATTGCCTGTGGAATGTTGGTCCACTCCTCTTCAATGGCTGTGCGAAGTTGCTGGATATTGGCAGGAACTGGTACACGCTGTCGTATACGCCGGTTCAGAGCATCCCAAACATGCTCAATGGGTGACATGTCCGGTGAGTATGCCGGCCATGCAAGAACTGGGACATTTTCAGCTTCCAAGAATTGTGTACAGATCCTTGCAACATGGGGCCGTGCATTATCCTGCTGCAACATGAGGTGATGTTCTTGGATGTATGGCACAACAATGGGCCTCAGGATCTCGTCACGGTATCTCTGTGCATTCAAAATGCCATCAATAAAATGCACTTGTGTTCTTCGTCCATAACAGACGCCTGCCCATACCATAACCCCACCGCCACCATGGGCCACTCGATCCACAACATTGACATCAGAAAACCGCTCACCCACACGACGCCACACACGCTGTCTGCCATCTGCCCTGAACAGTGTGAACCGGGATTCATCCGTGAAGAGAACACCTCTCCAACGTGCCAAACACCAGCGAATGTGAGCATTTGCCCACTCAAGTCGGTTACGACGACAAACTGGAGTCAGGTCGAGACCCCGATGAGGACGATGAGCATGCAGATGAGCTTCCCTGAGACGGTTTCTGACAGTTTGTGCAGAAATTCTTTGGCTATGCAAACCGATTGTTTCAGCAGCTGTTCGAGTGGCTGGTCTCAGACGATCTTGGAGGTGAACATGCTGGATATGGAGGTCCTGGGCTGGTGTGGTTACACGTGGTCTGCGGTTGTGAGGCTGGTTGGATGTACTGCCAAATTCTCTGAAACGCCTTTGGAGACGGCTTATGGTAGAGAAATGAACATTCAATACACGAGCAACAGCTCTGGTTGACATTCCTGCTGTCAGCATGCCAATTGCACGCTCCCTCAAATCTTGCGACATCTGTGGCATTGTGCTGTGTGATAAAACTGCACCTTTCAGAGTGGCCTTTTATTGTGGGCAGTCTAAGGCACACCTGTGCACTAATCATGGTGTCTAATCAGCACCTTGATATGGCACACCTGTGAGGTGGGATGGATTATCTCAGCAAAGGAGAAGTGCTCACTATCACAGATTTAGACTGGTTTGTGAACAATATTTGAGGGAAATGGTGATATTGTGTATGTGAAAAAAGTTTTAGATCTTTGAGTTCATACAAAATGGGAGCAAAACCAAAAGTGTTGCGTTTATATTTTTGTTGAGTGTATATAAGGCTGACCGTGTGTGTGTGTGTGTGTGTGTGTGTGTGCGCATGTGTGCTTTCAACTTAAGGGCCCCAAAGACATCCCCCTTGGTGCCCCCAGTCACCATACCAAGTTTGGTGTAGATTGTTTAATTACTGTGCCAGTTCACTCTGAACACAAACCGTGCCGCATACATAGATTGCCTTATATATATATATATATATATATATATATATATATATATATATATATATATATATATATGAATGAGACAGAACAATGAGGAAAACGTGTGTATTCATGTGGACAGCACAATCTGATTAAAAAAAAATCACATGTGCCATCTAGTCAGAAATACTATTATTTGAAGTGAAACAGAGCATAAATAAGTTTTTGAAATGTGGTGTTTCAAAAACCATCCATCTATCCATCTCCTCTTATCACCTTCTGCAGTACAATGAAACAATCACACATTCAAGTGTGAGTCTTTGCATTGCGTTCCATATCTATTTACATCCCCTAGTACTACAATGAAGGCTCAGCTGTATGAAAAATGGTTCACTGGATCAAGGAGAAAGTTGTGGTGTCTCCATAAGTTAAGATCAAGATCTACCAAAATAAACATGGGCTATGTATTCACGGACAGGAGGTATTCGAATGCATTATACATCACATTTTCCAACCTTGTGAATTCTTCCTTGCATTACTTGAGTTGGTGAATTTGTTTGGCATACTGGTCACGAAAGAAAGAAGTGAACAGACAACTTTTCTCCTATTTTCACAGATTTGTTTTTGGCGTGTCATAAAAGTCGAGTGGTTTGTTCAAGTGGGTAGTGAAATTGAGGCTGGAGAAGGTAACAGTCAAAAATAAGTTAACTTTAAATACTTGTCATTATTTGCTGCTTTTTTTGTGCCTATTAAATTTGGTTGAGGCCTTATACATTGGACACTTGTGCCATGACTGTGACAGGAGATCATATCTTACCCAGAATCATGACTGCTCTGCATGTACGTCAGCTGGAGGTTAGCATGTCAGTGGTGCTGCTGTATGTGTGTTGCATCTGACACTGGCGGTTTGAATCACTGACAACTTTCAGCATCACTGATGTCACCACACTCGACAGAGAAATTAGTCATAGACAGCCATCCAGACGTCACTGTGAGCTATTTTTGTGACATCGCCCTCTTCTGCCTGAGCATCTTCCACGAGAGACATTTTCAAAATAAAGTATACAGTCCGGCCCACAAGTAATTGGACAGTAACACTTTTTTTTTTTTTTTTTTTTGGTAAATTTGCCTATGCACAATCAAGATGACCTTGTGATGTGGATTGTTCATGATTTAGGACAAATGGTCATTTGTGCACCTAGTGCATCCATTTTCAGATGCAATAAGTAATTGGACAAACTTCAGTAAATATAAAAATAATTTTCCAGAGAAAATTTCATTTTTTGCAGCAAAGTTTCTTTAAAAATGAAAACAACATAGCACTGCAGTTGCAGCCTTGCAGTTTCTCAAATCATGAGTTGTCTGGTGTCTTTCTTCACTAGTCTTGCACACTCCCACAATTTTTGAAGACTGCCTGTTCCACACTGATTTACCAGACAGGACCACACTGTTTGTGTTTCACAGTGACTGATGCAAATGAAGACCAATACACACAATACCAGTTGATTCATTTCTCTCCTGACTTGTTCAAAGATTACTACCAATCAGTTCTAGAAGAACATCAGGACATTTCCATGCTGAATGGGAAAATTAGGCAAGATGTTATTTTTCATCATGGCAATGTGAAAACATTTGAGTTTTGCAAATTTATTAAAAATAAATACAATCTAAGGAATCACATGTACACAAGTATTCACAGCCTTTGCCATGAAGCTCAAAATTGAGCTGTGGTGCATCCTTTTTCCATTGATCATCCTTGAGATGTTTCTCCCAGCTTAATTAGAGTCCACCTGGAGTAAAATCAGTTGATTGGACATGTTTTGTAAAGGCACACACCAAGCATGAAGTCAAAGGAATTGTCTGTAGACCTCTGAGACAAGATTGTCATGAGGCACACACCTGGGGAAGAGTACAGAAACATTTCTGCTGCTTTGAAGGTCCCAATGAGCACAGTGGCCTCCATCATCTATAAATGGAAGATGTTCAGATCCACCAGGACTCTTCCTAGAGTTGGCCGCCCATCTAAACTGAGTGATCAGGGGAGGAGGGCCTTAGTCATGGAGGTGACCAAGAACCCGATGGTCACTTTGTCAGAACTCCAGCATTCCTCTGTGGAGAGAGGAGAATGTTCCAGAAGGAAAACCATCTATGCAGCAATCCACCAATCAGACTGAGACTCAAACTGTGGAGAGCTGACATTTACCATTTGGTATGCTTACGTATTTTGGGTCAAGGATGAATGTCACGAATGAGGAAAGTTAATAGGACTAATATTTTTGGAGAAATTAGGGATATTAGGTAACAACAGTGAACAATGGAAGTTGATATCACCATTAATCTATCAGACCCGATGGTCAGGATTGGCTGGACACAAATACAGGACAAACAACTCTGAAGCTTAAAATGGTTTACTGAAAGAATTGGCTGGGGTCGGGACACGTGCAGGCAGTCCAAAAGAGGCAACAGTACAAAAATCATCAGGCTAAAGGCATGGTCAGGTAAACAGGCAGGTGATCAAAAAACACAACGATACAAGCAGGACTAGAAAAACACAAGAATAGAGCGGGAAAGAAGGCACAAGGCGCATTGATCTGGTGCAACCTGTGAAGCTTATATACACCCAGGTGATGAGCAACAGATTAGGAACAGGTGTGTGGAAAGCACCAGAACAAGGGTGTGGCCAGACAGAGTGCAATGCCCACCACCAAGCACCAAGAAACAGACAAGAGAGATAGGGACAGAAAAGCCCAAGCAGGAAAAAGACCAGCAAGAGAACTCACATGCAACAAAACCAATCAAACAAAATAACTAAACATAACAGAACAAACAAAACACAATGCAAACAGTCCAAACCCTGAAATAATCAGGCCCTAGTAATCAGACAAGCTCTGACAAAAGGAAATATCTCGACCTTGACAGTTGTAAAATACATCAGCTAAATGTGCCAAATAATAAATGCAACTATTAATAAAACTTTGTCATCTTATTTTCCTGCATTTTCAGTTAAAATCATGATAGGAACTTTTAATATATATATATTTTTTACCACCTTTAAAAAATGTCAGCTCCCCATTTCATAAACACTACCCAATCTAGAGCAATGTGCTAGTAAACACTTAATCCTGAAAAAAACAATGTTCATTTTTTCAAGCTTCACAGCAGTTTCATTTTAAAGCATAAATAAATAGAGCCACATCTCGCACCAACCATGTGCAATTTTTTTTTTGAATTGATGCTGGAGAACAAGCTCAGTTGCTCTTATAGATGAAATGTTATACTGAGACTTACAAATGTGTGCAGTGAGTGCATGGACAGAGCATGTGCATGTCGATCTGCCAATCATTTCATTCAGACCTATTAACTAAGTCAGACGGAGCCTGGGAGCCCATTCACCATACTTGAATTTTGTAGCAATGGAGTGGCTCATGCTGGCTCCTCGTGTCTGACAAAGAAGAAAAAAAACCTCTCAAAAGCAATTACAGAAATGTTAGAATATATATAAAAATAAATAGCAATAAATGGACTGCATCTATATTGCACTTTTCCATCTGAAGCAGAAGCTGAAAGGGCTTTATAATGATGCCTCGTACACGCACACGTCAGGGTGCTGCCATGCAAGGCACTCATACTGGGAACAATAGAGGACTAAGGATCTTACGCAAGAGCCCTTTCCAGCCTGATGGGGGTTTGAACCAAACATCCTATGAGCTCAAGCCCACCGCTTGATCACTGGACTGTCACCTCCCAACAGATTATCGGCTTTGCAAATATGGGGCATCACGAACAAAATGAGCATTATTACTGCTGCACTAAAAAAATCATTTTGAAAACATTTATCACTTAATTAAGGTGATTGTGTGTGTGTGTGTGTGTGTGTGTGTGTATTTTAGGGATGTACCGATCCACAATTTTTCACTTCCAATCCGATCCCGATACCTGAATTTGGATATCTCCAGATACTGATATTTTTCTGATCCGATACCAGAACTCTGTTTGCTTTAATATTATCATTATTGTCTATTTTATGAGAATTTTCTTAGTTTTTCTCAACTGCTAAGACATTTCTCGAAAGCTGCTCTCCTTTTTTCTAAACTGTGAACCCAAAACTCAATTTTCAAGCTATCAATCAATCAATTAATTTTTTTATATAGCGCCAAATCACAACAAACAGTTGCCCCAAGGCACTTTATATTGTAAGGCAAGGCCATACAATAATTATGTAAAACCCCAACGGTCAAAACGACCCCCTGTGAGCAAGCACTTGGCTACAGTGGGAAGGAAAAACTCCCTTTTAACAGGAAGAAACCTCCAGCAGAACCAGGCTCAGGGAGGGGCAGTCTTCTGCTGGGACTGGTTGGGGCTGAGGGAGAGAACCAGGAAAAAGACATGCTGTGGAGGGGAGCAGAGATCGATCACTAATGATTAAATGCAGAGTGGTGCATACAGAGCTATGCTCACAAAACCCCAGTCTCTTCTTACAAAACCAATCTTTCACCTCAAAACAGTTCAATCTGTGCTCAAAACTGAACTATGTTGTCAAATCTTGCCCTGTGTCAATCAAAATTAAACACACTACTGAACAGTCTCTAAACACTACATAGAAAAATAGAAAATACAACGCTCAGGACATGAAGCTGAAGAAATAAATGCTTATTGTTCACTGTAGACTAAATGCATGTTGCAAAACAACTACAACAACAAAAAAACTGCATTTAGCACTTGCACATAGTAAAAAAAGTAGAAATAACAGAAATCCTGTGTATTTAAACGTAGCACTTGTACAGTACAAAAACTAACAAAAATCATGTGCATTTAGCACTTGTATACAGTAAGCCTATGTAAAAATAAAGTACAAAAATATACATGAATACTAGGCCAAAAGTTAGACTAACCCTCCATTACAATACTACAGTATATTGGCATAGTGATGTACTGAAACGTATATTTACTTACAGTATACTGTGGTACAGTATATAGTATAGTCATGCAGTAATTCCTGTCAACATTTACATACTATAATGTCAGAAAAGATAAGTACCTGTTCTCTTCTCTAAATCTTCAGATTAGAGTGGACACAGTGAATCTATTGATGTTTGGTTGGACGCTTTGTCCGGCCTCCCTCATGCTCATACCGTGGACCAGAACATGGTCAACCACAGTAGCTCTGATTTCATCAGATATTACTGTTTTTTGTCTTCGTTGACCACCTCGACCACCTCTCAAACTCCTCCTCTCAGATTTCTATCCATTGTAGTGCCTCACAAACCAGTGCTCTCTGAACTGGCTTATATATGTTCCCTCACATCACTGGCCACAAGTGTGATCGATTTTGAGTTGTTGTGCTCACCCGGTGACACCAGTGCTTTAACTGTGTTTGACTTTTGCCATCTGTGCTCATCATTATGCAACACAGGTGCATCACAATGAAAATGTGTTGGCAAGTTGTGTCTAAACAGGTGAAAAGTGCATATGGTTTTGCCAAAAGAGTGACGGATTCAGTTAGTGGGTTCAGGCAACTGAGCATTTGGTTCAGACAATAAGGAGTTTTGGCAATTGCACCACGTTAAGGTTTGCTAAATGTTTTGTAAATCCTTTCAGAGTTGTTATCAGGTTACAAAGTCAGTCACAGAGGTAGTCAGTTTCAAATAACTGTTGAAAGAATGTATTTTTACTGTTTCATTATTAAATTTACAAAGAACATTTTCCACTATGGTTGATGTAAAATGCCCCCTCATTTGAGAAAAAAAAAAAAAAAAAAAAAAACTTTATTTCCAAGAGATGGGAACTTTCCAGTTTGCAGCAAAGAATAGGAAATAAGGAATCAAAATCACTTTACAGAAATGAGCCTGTTGTTGAAGAATAAGGAATCAGTCATTAATAAGTCCATGCAGTTGTATTAATGTCATTCTCAACTTATAGTTCAATAGCTGTTTTTTATTCATTCGTTCTTTAAAGTCAGTTTACTCAATCAATCAATCAATCATTTATTTATATTGCCCTATACAACAACCAAAAAGTGTCCAAAGTACTTTACAGTAAAATCAAGAAATAAAGTTAATGTAAGACCATAACATATAAAATCAGAAGAGGTACATAAAAAAAAAACCTAAAAAAAAATAATAAAACCAAAAATATCACAGTGCTCGTAGGGATTAAATGATATTTTAATAAATAAGTCTTGAGCTTCAATTTAAAAAGAGCTAGGTCAGCAATAATGCGTAATCAGGTGAGTTAAGTTGTTCCATAGTTTGGGACCAGCGACCACAAAAGAACAATCACCCCAAAGCTTCTATTTCGACCTTGGGATTTCGAGGTAAAGTGTTTTAATTTGGGTTCCACTGCTTAAATTTGACTTTGCTAATTTATCGTCAAGATTCGTCATCGACTAATAGTACCTGACTCGTCAACTAATCAATCAATCAATCAATCAATCAATTTTTTTATATAGCGCCAAATCACAACAAACAGTTGCCCCAAGGCGCTTTATATTGTAAGGCAAGGCCATACAATAATTATGTAAAACCCCAACGGCCAAAACGACCCCCTGTGAGCAAGCACTTGGCTACAGTGGGAAGGAAAAACTCCCTTTTAACAGGAAGAAACCTCCAGCAGAACCAGGCTCAGGGAGGGGCAGTCTTCTGCTGGGACTGGTTGGGGCTGAGGGAGAGAACCAGGAAAAAGACATGCTGTGGAGGGGAGCAGAGATCGATAACTAATGATTAAATGCAGAGTGGTGCATACAGAGCAAAAAGAGAAAGAAACAGTGCATCATGGGAACCCCCCAGCAGTCTACGTCTATAGCAGCATAACTAAGGGATGGTTCAGGGTCACCTGATCCAGCCCTAACTATAAGCTTTAGCAAAAAGGAAAGTTTTAAGCCTAATCTTAAAAGTAGAGAGGGTGTCTGTCTCCCTGATCTGAATTGGGAGCTGTTTCCACAGGAGAGGAGCCTGAAAGCTGAAGGCTCTGCCTCCCATTCTACTCTTACAAACCCTAGGAACTACAAGTAAGCCTGCAGTCTGAGAGCGAAGTGCTCTATTGGGGTGATATGGTACTACGAGGTCCCTAAGGTAAGATGGGACCTGATTATTCAAAACCTTATAAGTAAGAAGAAGAATTTTAAATTCTATTCTAGAATTAACAGGAAGCCAATGAAGAGAGGCCAATATGGGTGAGATATGCTCTCTCCTTCTAGTCCCCGTCAGTACTCTAGCTGCAGCATTTTGAATTAACTGAAGGCTTTTTAGGGAACTTTTAGGACAACCTGATAATAATGAATTACAACAGTCCAGCCTAGAGGAAATAAATGCATGAATTAGTTTTTCAGCATCACTCTGAGACAAGACCATTCTGATTTTAGAGATATTGCGTAAATGCAAAAAAGCAGTCCTACATATTTGTTTAATATGCGCTTTGAATGACATATCCTGATCAAAAATGACTCCAAGATTTCTCACAGTATTACTAGAGCTCAGGGTAATGCCATCCAGTGTAAGGATCTGGTTAGACACCATGTTTCTAAGATTTGTGGGGCCAAGTACAATAACTTCAGTTTTATCTGAGTTTAAAAGCAGGAAATTAGAGGTCATCCATGTCTTTATGTCTGTAAGACAATCCTGCAGTTTAGCTAATTGGTGTGTGTCCTCTGGCTTCATGGATAGATAAAGCTGGGTATCATCTGCGTAACAATGAAAATTTAAGCAATACCGTCTAATAATACTGCCTAAGGGAAGCATGTATAAAGTGAATAAAATTGGTCCTAGCACAGAACCTTGTGGAACTCCATAATTAACTTTAGTCTGTGAAGAAGATTCCCCATTTACATGAACAAATTGTAATCTATTAGACAAATATGATTCAAACCACCGCAGCGCAGTGCCTTTAATACCTATGGCATGCTCTAATCTCTGTAATAAAATTTTATGGTCAACAGTATCAAAAGCAGCACTGAGGTCTAACAGAACAAGCACAGAGATGAGTCCACTGTCCGAGGCCATAAGAAGATCATTTGTAACCTTCACTAATGCTGTTTCTGTACTATGATGAATTCTAAAACCTGACTGAAAGTCTTCAAATAGACCATTCCTCTGCAGATGATCAGTTAGCTGTTTTACAACTACCCTTTCAAGACTTTTTGAGAGAAAAGGAAGGTTGGAGATTGGCCTATAATTAGCTAAGATAGCTGGGTCAAGTGATGGCTTTTTAAGTAATGGTTTAATTACTGCCACCTTAAAAGCCTGTGGTACATAGCCAACTAACAAAGATAGATTGATCATATTTAAGATCGAAGCATTAAATAATGGTAGGGCTTCCTTGAGCAGCCTGGTAGGAATGGGGTCTAATAAACATGTTGATGGTTTGGATGAAGTAACTAATGAAAATAACTCAGACAGAACAATCGGAGAGAAAGAGTCTAACCAAATACCGGCATCACTGAAAGCAGCCAAAGATAACGATACGCCTTTGGGATGGTTATGAGTAATTTTTTCTCTAATAGTTAAAATTTTGTTAGCAAAGAAAGTCATGAAGTCATTATTAGTTAAAGTTAATGGAATACTCAGCTCAATAGAGCTCTGACTCTTTGTCAGCCTGGCTACAGTGCTGAAAAGAAACCTGGGGTTGTTCTTATTTTCTTCAATTAGTGATGAGTAGAAAGATGTCCTAGCTTTACGGAGGGCTTTTTTATAGAGCAACAGACTCTTTTTCCAGGCTAAGTGAAGATCTTCTAAATTAGTGAGACACCATTTCCTCTCCAACTTACAGGTTATCTGCTTTAAGCTACGAGTTTGTGAGTTATACCACGGAGTCAGGCACTTCTGATTTAAAGCTCTCTTTTTCAGAGGAGCTACAGCATCCAAAGTTGTCTTCAATGAGGATGTAAAACTATTGACGAGATACTCTATCTCACTTACAGAGTTTAGGTAGCTACTCTGCACTGTGTTGGTATATGGCATTAGAGAACATAAAGAAGGAATCATATCCTTAAACCTAGTTACAGCGCTTTCTGAAAGACTTCTAGTGTAATGAAACTTATTACCCACTGCTGGGTAGTCCATCAGAGTAAATGTAAATGTTATTAAGAAATGATCAGACAGAAGGGAGTTTTCAGGGAATACTGTTAAGTCTTCTATTTCCATACCATAAGTCAGAACAAGATCTAAGATATGATTAAAGTGGTGGGTGGACTCATTTACTTTTTGAGCAAAGCCAATAGAGTCTAATAATAGATTAAATGCAGTGTTGAGGCTGTCATTCTCAGCATCTGTGTGGATGTTAAAATCGCCCACTATAATTATCTTATCTGAGCTAAGCACTAAGTCAGACAAAAGGTCTGAAAATTCACAGAGAAACTCACAGTAACGACCAGGTGGACGATAGATAATAACAAATAAAACTGGTTTTTGGGACTTCCAATTTGGATGGACAAGACTAAGAGTCAAGCTTTCAAATGAATTAAAGCTCTGTCTGGGTTTTTGATTAATTAATAAGCTGGAATGGAAGATTGCTGCTAATCCTCCGCCCCGGCCCGTGCTACGAGCATTCTGACAGTTAGTGTGACTCGGGGGTGTTGACTCATTTAAACTAACATATTCATCCTGCTGTAACCAGGTTTCTGTAAGGCAGAATAAATCAATATGTTGATCAATTATTATATCATTTACCAACAGGGACTTAGAAGAGAGAGGCCTAATGTTTAATAGACCACATTTAACTGTTTTAGTCTGTGGTGCAGTTGAAGGTGCTATATTATTTTTTCTTTTTGAATTTTTATGCTTAAATAGATTTTTGCTGGTTATTGGTGGTCTGGGAGCAGGCACCGTCTCTACGGGGATGGGGTAATGAGGGGATGGCAGGGGGAGAGAAGCTGCAGAGAGGTGTGTAAGACTACAACTCTGCTTCCTGGTCCCAACCCTGGATAGTCACGGTTTGGAGGATTTAAGAAAATTGGCCAGATTTCTAGAAATGAGAGCTGCTCCATCCAAAGTGGGATGGATGCCGTCTCTCCTAACAAGACCAGGTTTTCCCCAGAAGCTTTGCCAATTATCTATGAAGCCCACCTCATTTTTTGGACACCACTCAGACAGCCAGCAATTCAAGGAGAACATGCGGCTAAACATGTCACTCCCGGTCTGATTGGGGAGGGGCCCAGAGAAAACTACAGAGTCCGACATTGTTTTTGCAAAGTTACACACCGATTTAATGTTAATTTTAGTGACCTCCGATTGGCGTAACCGGGTGTCATTACTGCCGACGTGAATTACAATCTTACCAAATTTATGCTTAGCCTTAGCCAGCAGTTTCAAATTTCCTTCAATGTCGCCTGCTCTGGCCCCCGGAAGACAATTGACTATGGTTGCTGGTGTCGCTAACTTCACATTTCTCAAAACAGAGTCGCCAATAACCAGAGTTTGATCCTCGGCGGGTGTGTCGTCGAGTGGGGAAAAACGGTTAGAGGTGTGAATGGGTTGGCGGTGTACACGGGGCTTCTGTTTAGGGCTACGCTTCCTCCTCACAGTCACCCAGTCGGTCTGCTCGGGATCTGCCAGGGGGTAACTAACGGCGGCTAAGCTACCTTGGTCCGCACCGACTACAGGGGCCTGGCTAGCTGTAGAATTTTCCACGGTGCGGAGCCGAGTCTCCAATTCGCCCAGCCTGGCCTCCAAAGCTACGAATAAGCTACACTTATTACAAGTACCGTTACTGCTAAAGGAGGCCGAGGAATAATTAAACATTTCACACCCAGAGCAGAAAAGTGCGGGAGAGACAGGAGAAGCCGCCATGCTAAATCGGCTAAGAGCTAGTAGCTACGCTAAGCTAGCGGATTCCTAAAAACACGCAAAGTGAATAATGTGTAAATAATTTAGAGGTGATTCAGCAGAAGGAGTGATGATTTCTAATGATTTCTAAACTAATGATTTCCATTAGTCATTCTAACCATCGTGAAAACTGCTGCAGCACCACCTTAAATGAGGTAATTATAAAAAGGTTAAAATTCAATTTGTAATGCATCAATGAATCACGCTGTGTTCATGATGTGCCATTTTTACAAATATGATAGGTTACACAGTTTATTTTTATACAATAAAATGTTTCTGGAATTGTTTTTAATGAGTGTTAAGTGTGTTTGCTGACTGTTTTTGTATTTCCGAGCATCTTGCATTTTTCTGCTGTATGCGCCCCCTAATTTGAGCAATTTGTTTTGGTGAGCACCACCAGGCCTGAAAATAATTCTAGGGCAAACACTGTATTTGAACTGTAAAAAGTAGAAGACTGATTTTGCACAACATAACCCCTTTGAGTCATTGACTAAATTACAACGATGTATTCTCATTACTTACTGTAGAATCCATCCATACGGCCAATTATTTCTGCAACATGATGTGTTAATGACAGCTAAGGAGTTTTTGCACAGAAATGTATTTGTAGAACAAACCATGCAGGTGAGACTACCTCCAGAAGTAGCATCATAACAAACAAGTCCATTGTGTCCTGAGACACTCTAGGGTAACACAGGGCAGATTCTGTGGTCTTACAACCACCGTGAAGTGCCAGAACAAGGGGAAAGCGGAGGAAATCAGCTTTCTCCTTTTCCCTTACACAGGACTGAGCTGGCCGTATGGCAAGAGTAGGATGAATGGAAGTACATCAGAGTGGAGGGATGAGATTATCCTGGTTGGGATTTGGATTGGGAAATGCTGAAGATTCAAGTATGACATTGTCACCTGAACCTCTACACACAGGTGTAGAACATTTGGCTACAGCACAATCTTAGCATGTGTTTTTGTGCTGTACAGATGACTACAAGGAGAAATATCAAACCCAGTGTGATTTTGTCATTTACACAGGAAAATCACCAGTGTTAATTTAACACTGCCAGTGTTAGTTTTACACTGGTGGTTTTACTGTGTATGCAGTTAAAGTTCCATATCTACACACCATCAAATGTTGATCTAATCTGGTTTATGAATTAGTATCTTCTTCTGATGCATGTATTGAGATGCCCTTCATACTGTTATCGCATGCATGATATCTTGGAATCATTCCATAATTTCAGAAATGTTTGTTCCCCTACTCCTTCCAGGTCCTGTTTCAAATGTCCACCAACATGTGGTTGAAGATTGAACCCAGAACTGCCTTGAAAAGGTTTGTTTTGACAAAGGTCTGTGTCAAGGTCAAAATTAAGCTTTTCATTCTGATGTCCACCAAACATGCTACACATCTGGAGGGTGGGTTCTGGAATTGCCCAGTAAGGTCAAATTTGCCAAAGGTCAGTCACTGGGGCCAAATTCATATCAGCCTGTCTGTTTGTTGGTCTTCTCCTTCCAGGTCCTTTTGTTAATTTCTACCAAACTAGGTATGTCAGTAAAACCTGACCCCAAAATTGCCTTCAAAGAATTTTTCTGGGCAAGGTCAACATTAAGGGCCCCTTCACACATAGTGCAAAGTTGGTTGAATTGCATATGAAGTGCACATGAAGCAGCAATCATATGCAATACATGTAAAATCATACCTGCCTCTAATGCATGTGTGCTATGAGAGCCCATTGAACCCTCTCGCGGCAGGTGTCGGCCAAATTCCAGGTGATACGCATGAACATCTAACACCGCTCACATGACACTTAGAAAATGTGTGGCCATTTGCACTGTTAACACGAAAACAGTCAGCAGATGATCAATGTCAAGCTGGATGTTAAAACTGTCTAAGTGCCCCATGAATGTGGCTTTGCAAACAGACACAGTGACACGTTGGTGTGCGCGCTGGACTGACAGGGTGTGGCTGACAGGAGCAGCTGTGGAGATCTGTGGTTCTGGACGTCAAGGCTGGGGAACACATACCGTGTTTGGATGGATATGAACTAACAACTGTCCACTGTGACAGTGTGTGTCTGCTTGTCATCATGTGGACATACATAAAAACATATATCGCTGTTGCAATTGGCTGCAGTGAGTGTGCACACGGCGCGCACATTGACAGGCTACCCCAGATGAAACGGACCGTCAGATCATAACACACAGCGGGTGATCTGAATGTCACGTCACCTACGTGAGCTCTGTTCCACATGACGCAGTGTCCACAAGACACAGGAGATGTGCGCAGGGCCGGCTGGACACGCCGCCAGCAGATGTGGACATAAGAGCTCCTTGCTTCTCATTCATGTCATTTCATGACTGTATGTCTGTGTCCATGGGTCATCTACAGAGGAAGAGATGGATTAGACTTGTATTGCCTACTTGATAAGAGGAAGTCAATAAAATGCAGTGTTTTTATATGATGATTTATTTTTTTATTTTTTTTATTTATGATATATATGAGGTTTTATTTTATTTTTTAAATATGTCCATGATATAAATATGACATACAATAAATATAAATACGACATGATACGTCTTGATATCAGGCATTTTCCCGCACCTTTCACAGGACAGCGATGGTAGCTCAGTGGTAAAGTTTCTGACTGGCAATCAGAGCTTTTGGAAAGTGCAGGTTTGAATCCCATGGGTGGCATGTATTTATTTTTTTGTACTTTCACAGCAGCTGTGCTGGTTACACATTGCTGCTCGCACTGTGTTCCCACATACACCCAACCGTCGCATCATG
Organism: Thalassophryne amazonica; assembly: GCF_902500255.1. Lineage (NCBI taxonomy): Eukaryota > Metazoa > Chordata > Actinopteri > Batrachoidiformes > Batrachoididae > Thalassophryne > Thalassophryne amazonica. The sequence continues at coordinate 36,298,914 of NC_047110.1, read as the reverse complement.
TATTTTTTTATTTTTTTATTTTTCTTTATAGCAGCCAGTCTGCTCTGTGTCTACCTGATCCCGTCAGATCTCAGAAGCTATGCAGTGCAGGATCTAGTTAGTACTTGGATGTGAGACCTCTTTGGAACACCAGCGGCTGTGTGTATTTCTCCAGGTAAAACTGGAGTTACGTCAGGAAGGGCATCCGGCGTAAAACCTGTGCCAAATACCAATGTGGATCTGGCTGTATCCGTTGTGGCGACCCCGAACAATAGCAGCTGAATAGACAACAACAATAACAACAACATTTATTTTTCTTTACAGCAGCTGCGTGCACGAACTATCACAGTGGCATTGTGGTGAAGGTTCAGATCACTAGAGTCAAAGGTCAGATTGCAATAGCCCTTCCTGTTTTCATGTCCATGGGTGCATTTAACTAGTATTTTATATACTTATATACCTTAATTGGAGTAAGTGGGTAAAGAAAATGGATGGAGTTCATAAGCCAAATATAAATTCTTGTGCAGAGACCTGGAAGGTGATTAAACAGTTTTTTTTATTATGTGGCTTAGGGATTAGCACTATTGCCTCCCAGACAGAAAGTCCCACCTTCACTTCCAGCCTGGTCCTTTCTGTGTGGAGTGTGCATCGCCTTCCATTTTCAAAAGCATGCACAGTGAGGTAAATAAATATTTTATCCACTGTCGATTTTGCAAGTTTTCCCACTTACAAAGAATGGAGAGGTCTGTAATTTTTATAATACTAGGTTAGGTGGGTTGGAAGGCTGTTAATCACCTTCTTCTTATACTGGTCTTCTTCTACTCTTTTATAGTCCTTCTTATAGACATTTTCAGAGATAGTCATGAGCAGGTCAAGCCTGGTCTGGGAGCATGTGCTGGTGTCATGCATCACTGTATCAGTACGCCATGCAACCACTCTAACTTCAAGATACCAACCACCATGGCAGACAAATGTTCTTTCCTCACTTCTCAAAAGTAACTCTCTGCTGCAGTCAGGTGAAACACTTGTATCCCATTGGCCTTCTCACTGCTAAGGTATCTGCACGCTGGGTCATGCCAAGAGAAATGCAGCATATGCACAATAGATCATAGCTGATGGTACCTTGCTGTGTAAGTGATACACCTCATCTGAGTCTCCCTAAGGAACCACAGGTTTGAGACAAAGTCATTCCAGTGGTACCCAATGATCCTCTAAAGAGACTTGGCACCAAAGACACCTTATCGTCACCTCACAGCACTCGTTAGCTAGCAGCGAGCGCCGGAGAGCATTATGGGATTAGCTTGGGACATATAAACCCATCTATGGCATCTGACGGTGACTTTTGCTGTTGAAAATTCTCTTATCTCCAGTCATTTTTGATAGCAAGAAATGTTCCCCTCAGTGACGAAATGACAGGAGCTCAAATGTAGCTGCTCAGTCTGCAGCAGAACACAAGTGAAGACATCCACACTCAAGATTTTTGCTGCCTGAAATAATACATTCCCCCAATTCTGACAAATGGTTTTATAAAACTGCTTGTCATGGGTAAATTATACTTTTTATAAAAGCTGGGAAATTAAAATATTTGTTTGCAAAAATGAGTCGATTTACATCCCTTTTTCTTGGAAGAAATTTGCTTTTCTCTTTGTTTTCACCATCATGCATTCCAAGACAAAAACCATTATGATTATGATCACATTATGATTTACCAGCTTGGAAAATGACAAAGAAATGACAAAAACTACAAAACAACATCAACAATAAAACAGACAAAAAAATGACACAAAAAAAGGAAAGATTCCGAAAAAGACATAAACTAAAATGAGCAACAAAACAATGAACAACAAAAATGAAACAAAGCATCAAAAAGCAACAAAAATGACAACAATGTACAAAAGTGAACAAAGTGAGAAAAACAAAAATGTCAAAAGCTGACAAGAGAACAAAAATGGTAAAAAATAGGCTATAACAAAACAAAAAATCTCCAACAAAAAAACAACAAAAAGACAGAAAATGGACAAAAGTGAGCAAAAAGACAAGACAAAAACAACAACAAAAAAATGACAGTGGCAAAAACCACAAATTGCTAAATAAATAAATAAATAAATAAAAACTACACAAACAACCAAAAAAAATTAAATGTGTAAAACAAAAAAAGGTCAAAGGTGGACAAAAGCTGCAAGAAAACATTTGATCATATGGTCTGGATGGAATTTTTTTTTTTTATGAATTATTTTGCTTGGAAAATGTGGTAGAAATTCAGTGCTCAATTTGATTTGGCTTAACGTCTTAGCTACAATCTTGGCATCCTCGGGCATTATTGTTGAGACAGTAATATTCCAAATGCTATTGAGTTACTACCGACATTTACTTTTGCATGTAATTATGATTGCATTCTTCTTATATTAGTGAAGTTGCTAGTGTTATAGCTTCCTGAAGTTGTCTGCAGTAATTGATATTGTGTTCACCCACGGCAAGCACATGTCATAACTTATTTATGTATTCTTTGTCATGTTACTGCGGGCATAGACGATGTCCAAGTTGGTCAAGTGAACACATGCTTGTAAGAACTCTGAAGTTCCCAAGTTGAGTTTTCCATGTTAATCCATGAACTGGGAAACAATTTTGACCTAATCAGTACCACTTAAGGGGAATAAACAACATTTAGAATCGAGCTGCAGTGAACCATGGCCTACCCAAAAATGTATGATAGCCATCCCAGGGTGGTAGCTGTAGCAAGCAGGTCAAAATTTAGGGCCCCTTCACACATAACATGAAAGATGCAGAAACCGGAAGAAAATCTGAAAACCAAACACAAAATGGGGAACCACGAAACATTCCATCTGCTGTCGGGAGGGACGCATGGTCAGACAGGCGTGCACGATACCGCGGCAGACGGTTTTGTGCATGCTTGTGTTCACGCGCACGAACACAGTGCGAGCAGGTGGAAAGTCGCGCCCACAGCAGCAGAGCAAAAATTAATAACACATCACAATTTCTAATACTTAATTCCTGTTATAAAGAGCAAATTTAGCCTCCACCTAGACATAAACCAGGAAGTGATGAAAAGATGTGGATTACTTTTCTCTCTTTCATGTTTTATCTGAATTACCAGATGCGCTCGCCATGTCATGAAGAGCTGGGCTCTCGCGTCGTGAACACATCAGCCACCATGGCGTGTCCAGTGCGCAGTGATCTGCTGCAAATGTGATATGTGTTTAATAATTATTACAATGTGGGGAAATCCTGCAGTGACATGCACCTCGTGGGGGCAACCGTGAAGTGATTTCCTGCATGGCACAATATTCACCAGCGTGGCAGTGCGCTGACGCTGCAGTCAGCTGTTTTTGTTTTAATTTATTTCCACGTGAGGACAACAAGCGGACGTCCGCACCTTACAGTACAGTTATGTGAGGTCGTATCCTACAAGCCAGTACAGGTGTTCCCTAGCTATGACTTGCGAGCACAGATATCTGAACAGCTGCACATCGCAGAGGGACACACCCACCTCTGTCAGTGGACCTTGACAGCTCACAGAAAAAAGCTCACTCTCTGTACCTTCATTCTGTGTGATTTTTATCTCCGCCAAGGAGGTTATGTTTTCGGTCGTGTTTGTTTGTTTGTCTGTCTGTCAGCAGGATAACTCAAAAAGTTTTGAACGGATTTTGATGAAATTTTGTGGAGTGGTTGGAAATGACATGAGGAACAAGTGATTAAATTTTAGTGGTGATCCAGATCATGATCCGGATCCCGATGCTAACGTGTTAGCATGTCTATGGCATTTTCAATGTTAAAAGTTAGCATTAAGCAGTTGCAGCTGTCATCACGTTTGGGTGCATTTGGTTTCAAATTGTAATATTTCTTAAATTTATTTTTTATATATTAATAATCTAATGATTATTATATACAATTTTAGAGAAAGAGACAAAAAGAAATAGATCACTGTGCCAAGGAGGGAATCTCTTTAGGGTCAGTGACCCTATGGCCTTCTTTAGAGAAGTGTTTCATAAATGTTAAAAAATTCATATATTTGCAGTTTAGTTGAATAATAAATTTAATTTTGTTTCTTATTTGTTTTTGTCTATAAGCACATGCAATATCAATATTAGTGCTCAGATGACAGTAGCTTCCTGGAAAGGTGCAAGTTGCAATAAACTGTGATGCCAAGCGCTAAGGATACATGCTATCCAGTCACAGCAGATTAAACTTTTTTAACTACTGAGCAAACATCATTGTTAGACTTTTTTAGGTTCAATGATTCCACGGCGTGTAGATGTTATGGCGTCAGTGACCCCATGGCCTTGGCGGAGGTTTGCACTCTCTGAGTGCTTCTAGTTATTCTATGTATGTATTATTATGTGTTTGTCCTGCATCTGTCTGATGTCTGTGTTTGTAATGTAACACGTCACTGAGCCGTCATTTCCAGCTGTCAGTGAGTCGCTGGCCGGCAATCAGCTGAGTGGCGCCCTGCCATGCTGTGTGCGCTCAGACGTGGCTGTCTGGTCTCCATGTGATCATGTCTGTAGATACATATCAGCATTTCATGCAAGTGTGCCCCTCCCCCGCACGCCACATGTGTTGCGGGGGGGCCAACACGTACACGTGCAATACACACGCAGGCCACATGTGTTGAGGGGAGAGCCGACACTCTGGCACACCACGTGTGTTGCAAGGTTACCCCACAATCGTGGGGCACTTTGACAGTTTTCATGAACAGCTGTTGTCTGCTCAGCTGCTGTCTACTGTAGTACCAGGAGCATGACTAGTCCTGCCTTTTCTAAGTGTTCAGCGAGCGGTGTTAGACGTTCATGTGTGACACCTGGAATTTGGCCAACACCTGCTGAGAGAGGGGTCGAATGGGCACTCGCTGTCTTTCAGCCGCTGATGTGAGCGAATGTTTGTGGGGACAAATGTATGGGATGTTTGAGGCGGCTCAGATTTTTCACTTATGGCATGCAATTACTCCTTTGTGCACTAGTTGGCTTCAATTGAGCTATGTGTGAAGGGGCCCTTAAAAAATGCTCCAGTCATGTTGAAAAATATACCACATTATTTGTCTGATCATAATGATTAAAAAAAAGCAAAAACTGTGACAAAGGTCAGTTTCAGCTTGTACAGGGTTCAAAAGTTAAAGCTGCTCCAATTTCATTAAAAAACATGCAAGTTATTGGTTGAAATAAAAGGATTAATAAATGGAATAGTTTTGACTGTGTTGGTGTGAATGGTGAATGTTTGGTCTCCAAAGTAAAGGTCAAATAAGACTGACGTACTTTTAATTCTATGACGTGTGGCATGTTACCCTGTAACATAACTACGCATGACACATGGTGAAAATGATTCTTTTTAAAAACCCTATTAGTCAATAATTTGCATAACTTCTTACCAAAATTGGAGCAATTTTAACTTTTGACCCCTGTACAAACTGAAACTGACCTTTTTCACCATTTATGCTGTTTTTACCCATAATGCCATAGAATTCAGACATAGTAAGTCCAAATTATACCTCTTTGGAATCATTATGATCACACAAATAATGTGGTATATTACTCAGTATGACTGGAGCATTTTCAATTTTTGACCTCTATGTAATTCTTCATTGACCCCTACCTGGCTACAACTACCACCTGGGATGACTATCATACATGGTCGCGTAGGCCATGACACACTGAGGCTGGCTTAAGTGTTGTTTAGTCTCCTTAAGTAGTACTGAAAACCTGCTTAGGCCATGGACTGTTTACTGTCATCTTGAACAAAGCATCTGCTTTACTTGGTGCTTTACACATAGAAGAGTGGGTGAGCAGTTAATAGGAGGTGAAGCCAACTGCCGCGGCAGGGATGTAGTACTGATGTAGGCAGGTAACAGCATCACCTTCATTTCTTGATCGCGGTGGGATGGTTATTGTCTCCTACATCAGCTTCACCTCCCTTCGAGGATTGAAGTTGTCCTGTCGCCTCTGTCATCTCTGTGGTTCTGTGTTACAAGAACACAATAAAGATCCTACTATGACACCATGATATAGGTGATGGCTAGTGTAGATCAGTAAATGGCAAATATGACATTATCAGTAATAGTTGGACCATCTCAGACTCACCTGCTTCTTCAGCAGCCTTTGTTTCTTTCTTCACCTTTTCCCTTTGGTGTGATGTTTTCATTCAAGCTATTGAAGCTATTAGGTGGCTAATTACAGGGTGACGAAGGATTTGCTGTATTTGTTATTTAAACTTTTTTTATTATTATAATGGCTACATGGAGTAGTTGGAGTCTTTCTGGAAACACTTTAGCAACTTGACTGACAGTCTCACTTTACTTTGGCTCACCTACCTGATGCGTTTCACATCATGCAGCAGTAAGATCTCTTCCATCTGCCACTTGCCTGAAGTACCCTTGTCACAGTGGTCATCAAAAATGTGTTGAGACTATTTTCTTTTCTTGCACCTCAGGGCTGGAACAAGGTCCCAGCAGATGTATAGAATCCATTTTCATCTTCAATACTGACAATATTCACACAGCAACTATACTGAGATCTCTTTGGTCTCTTGTTGGTGAACAAAGAAAAAAATGCAACAGTGACATTTATTTTTATCATATTAAAATAGATTTTTAAAGTCCAGAATCGATATATTTCTAATTCAGTGGCATATAGATTAAGTGGAATGAATGATAATCCGCTTTCATTCCTTTCAGAGTGCAGAGTATTTGTTGCATACCTAAGGTGGGCTGAGGTTGAGGGTCCACCCTGCAGCTGATTTTCCCTGCCGGCAGAGATGCTCAACTCAACATGCAAATTTCACACAAAGCAAAGACAAAGATATCAATCTGAGATATCAAGAAGAATTCACCTGCCAAACATCGTGATTAGCAACAACCAGTGGTGGGCACAGATAACCAAAAAATTAACTTCGATAACAGATAATAAGATAACTGAAAAGTTATCTTTGATAGATAAACTACCCAAAAATGTATCGGAAGTTACAGATAATCGATAAATTCCGGTGTTGTCTCTGTGACATTTGCAGTTACTAAAGAGCTGAAATTGATTTTTAACACGATCACTTTTGAAAGCATCTAAAGCAGTAAAAGACCTAAAGAATACGCAAGAATGTTTGAGCATGCTGCCCCCTGCAGGAAGCAGCACAGACAAAACCTGAGAGCATCCACAAAATCAACTCTTTATTAATCATAATCATTTTTCTTTCAACATTCTGCCCCTGCTGGGAGCTTTAGTTTCCAACAGCACTCCCACCACAGAGGCACCCCAAGGGGGGTCATAAGGCCATCTCTATCAACTTCAACACTCCGGTCAAGCGGAGGTCTTCAAAAATAAAGTCATACTAACTTATGTTTTTTTGAAAATACTCATAGAATAACTCCATTAATGTCAATTCTGTCATTTGTACAAACTTAAAATATAACATATATCTTTTAATGTTGAATAAGGCACTAATTCTGAGGTTTTGTAACAAACACAGACCGCAAAGCATTATGGTCAAAAGTGCTAAACAGTGATTGGTTCAGTAATCCATTATGTAAACCAACACGTTAATGTGACGTGTGTCGTGTGTTGGTTTAAAGATAAATGTGCTTTTGTAAAATATTCCATTTTTATTTGTGAAAACAGGCATTTTTACGGAGCCCTGGAAGTGTCATCGCAATTGCATGTTTTAAAACTTTTATGATGTTGTAAAACGTGCACTCAATATTAGTAAGTAAGTAAATTTATTTATATAGTGCCGTTCACAGACATAAGGCCATGTACACACGTTGTCGGGTATTTGTAAAACCGAATATCTTACCCTTTCAGTTTTGGGAAAAAACTTCATCCACACTACGTCGTAAAAAAAAAAAATCCATCCACATCGAACCGTATAAATGTGTTGTAATTAGTCTGCCAAGCCTTTGGGTGGCGGTACTGATTAAAATTCTATCCAATCAGGAGCCTTATTCTCTTGTCGTCACTTCCACAAAAACTAAAAACATGGCGCCAACCTCGTTCGTGTGGACCGATAAGGAGTCGGAATTACTTCTAACCGTAGTTTTAGAATACAAAGTTAACAAATATATGCACACAAAAAGCGCCTGGACAATGGACAATACCAACACTTTGAGAGCAGCCATGTACCCAGACATTTAATACTGCCATGAACACTCCTGGCCAGTAGATGGCAGTAGCGGCCTTGAAAAAATGTTAAACAAAATTCCAGATAATCCGTGTCTGCTACATTTAAGATGCGTGGAATTTAACAAACGCAAATACACTAACATCTATAAACCCAGAGAATATATTCACGAGAGTTTTAGGCACTAGAGTTTAATGCTGTTATCTGTGGACCCTGAACAGAGTGTCTGAAATGCATTTGTCCTGTCGTGAACATCTGAGATTACCTTATGCTACCCATAATGCATTGCTGCCTGGCACAGCATGTGCTCACAAAACCTTAAAAATTAGCACATTACTTTAAAACGAAAACATATATCTGATATTTTCACTTTATAAACTTCAGACATGACAATAATTTTAAATAACTTGTCTAAAATAAGTGGTTAAAATTTGAACCATAAGTTAAACATGTATGCCTCTGGATGACTTGGTGACATTGCGATTGTATTAGTATGGTGTTAAAGGAAAATACTTTTTTTTTTTTTGTTACCCAGCTTTATCTATCCATGAAGCCAGAGGATACGCACCAATTAGCTAAACTGCAGGATTGTCTTACAGACATAAAGACATGGATGACCTCTAATTTCCTGCTTTTAAACTCAGATAAAACTGAAGTTATTGTACTTGGCCCCACAAATCTTAGAAGCATGGTGTCTAACCAGATTGTTACTCTGGATGGCATTTCCCTGATCTCTAGTAATACTGTGAGAAATCTTGGAGTTATTTTTGATCAGGATATGTCATTCAAAGCACATATTAAACAAATATGTAGGACTGCCTTTTTGCATTTACGCAATATCTCTAAAATCAGAAAGGTCTTGTCTCAGAGTGATGCTGAAAAACTAATTCATGCATTTGTTTCCTCTAGGCTGGACTATTGTAATTCATTATTATCAGGTTGTCCTAAAAGTTCCCTAAAAAGCCTTCAGTTGGTTCAGAATGCTGCAGCTAGAGTACTGACGGGGACTAGCAGGAGAGAGCATATCTCACCCGTGTTGGCCTCCCTTCATTGGCTTCCTGTTAATGCTAGAATAGAATTTAAAATTCTTCTTCTTACTTATAAGGTTTTGAATAATCAGGTCCCATCTTATCTTAGGGACCTCATAGTACCATATTACCCCATTAGAGCGCTTCGCTCTCAGACTGCGGGCTTACTTGTAGTTCCTAGGGTTTGTAAGAGTAGAATGGGAGGCAGAGCCTTCAGCTTTCAGGCTCCTCTCCTGTGGAACCAGCTCCCAATTCAGATCAGGGAGACAGATACCCTCTCTACTTTTAAGATTAGGCTTAAAACTTTCCTTTTCGCTAAGGCTTATAGTTAGGGCTGGATCGGGTGACCCTGGACCATCCCTTGGTTATGTTGCTTTAGACGTAGACTGTGTTTCATAATTATTGTATGGCCTTGCCTTGCAATGTGGAGCGCCTTGGGGCAACTGTTTGTTGTGATTTGGCGCTATACAAGAAAAAAGTTGATTGATTGATTGATTGATCTGTTATCGGATTATCGGATGTGTGCCCACCACTGGCAACAACTAACAACTTTAAAGCATTTTTTCTCCCACTTTTAGGGTTTTATGCATACAAGTCTGTGGTTATGAAAGATACTGTACATTGGCAGGCCTAGATTTATTTAACAAAATATGCAGTACAGTGCTTAAAAAAGGTCAAATGCAATGTGCAAAGTTTTGCTAAATATGATTTATGCTATACAGTCTCTTGAAGTGTATTATTCAATTACTTTCCCATTGTATAATGTTTCACAAAGCAAACATAAATGAATAAAAAATAAATCACAATATGCCTGTAATGCGTAGAGCACAACTGAGGACCCCTCAGTAGAGAACAACAGCCGGGGAGTACAAAGATGTCTGTTCTCAGTCCAAGGGCAGGCAAAGTGCAAAAAGCACAGAATAATCAGTCCGCGTCGCAACCAGATCGTGAAGGGCAAAAAACAGAGACAGGTCGGGGAAAACATTCTGGATGTTAACAATAAGGGTCGACCGATATGGATTTTTAAGGGCTGACACAGATTATCAATGAGGTTTGGAGGCCAATGCAGATATTTGAGACCAATATTTGGCAGTGACACAAAAGTGTCAAAATTTAGTATAACACACTCTTAACAAAGAAACTTTGTTTTAATGTTTTGCAGCATATGTTTAATTCATCAAATGTGCAAGGAGCTATACATAACATGATTATGAAGTTGAACAAATAAACAGTTGGCACAGCTCCAGTCTACACACTGCTATCTTCTTCTATGCCAGTCTGTAGGACAGAAACCTCCAGCACTGACAGGATGAACTTGTGATGTCTACAAACCAGAAAGCAGTGATTCATATTTTAAAAGAGTAGTATGGGCCAATAGCCCCTCATTGCCTGAAGCAAGGGTCCATTTGCTCCATAAGATAGGCCCTTCTCACACATCAGAAAGTCTATGCGAAGCAGAATAAATTAAAGTAATTCAAGATTTGTAATATTTTGTAATCTACAGAGGCAATTTAACTTAAATATGATGCAAATTTCATATTTCTGTTATATTTCAGGCCATTTTGTTATGCGTACATCATAAATAAATATTAAAAGATTATAACATGAATATTTGATGGACATAGCGTTTGCTCTCTCTCCCTTCTTTAAAACTGGCGCACAGTAGCTTTAATCCAGTGAGGCAGAGAGCTGTGTCAGGCAGTTTAACACTTACTGTAGAGAAAATGCAAACCGACACACAGTCGCTTTAATCCATTAAGACGAAGCTGTATCAGGCAGAGCTTTTCTGTCATCTTGGAAAATGTGGAATGGCACAAGGCAACAAGGCATTGTAGCTCTGAAGTTCTTTTGGGAGTAGTATAAATACACAGAGAGGTGACTAAAGAAGTGAGAATCTCAGGCATTTTAAGCTGTAAAGTTATGCATGATTAGGCTGAGCCAGTCCAGACTCTCATAATGTCTGTAACTCATTGTCTGCTGGCAGTGGTTACTCGCTCTTGTGAAGGGCTGTCTATTGTTTACGGCATTTCATGACAAAAACCTGGAATAACATGGTTTGTTCTGTGATGAAATGTCCAAATGGATTATCTAAAATGTACCTGTTGCAATATTCACATGAATGAAATTCTTGTCTTATTTGATGTTGCATGCAAATGGCGTTAGCAATTTTAGCTGGAGGTGTGCGATACCGGGAATTTTGGTATTGATCCAATACCAAGTAAATACAGGCCCAGTATCGCCGATATCGACACCGATACTTTTTCATATTTAAGCTTCATAGGTCCAAAGGATCCAAAAGACCTAGGATAGAATTTCGCCAGATATTGTATGTGACAACCAAATACTTTATTATCACAATCAACATTTTTGTTTTAAAAAAATATCGCTCAACACAACTTAAAACAAAATCTCCTGAGGTAGAGGGCTGACAAACCACAATACAAGGGTGCACAGCGCAGCGCTCAGTGTGTGCGGGAGAGGAAAAAAAGCTTGAGTATCGATCTTGTTACACGAGGATCATTCAGTATCAATACCAGCGTTGGTATCGATATTATCGATCGATTAGGATTGATCCGCCCAGCTCTAATTTTAGCAGCTGTCAGTAGCTTTGTCCATTAGGTCCATTTAATGCACAATTACTAAGAAAATAAGTGGCTTTTTATGCCCACACCAAAACAAATCCTCACGAGACTATGGCACAGTCCCCAAAAATATGTATAATATAATAAACACCCAAATGAAGGTTAGCCTGTTAGCTTAGATGGTTTGGACTCAAAGATAAGGGTGTGTTCATGCTTCTTACGCCACACAACAGTGGCACCCACACGCCACCTCTTTATCCATTCATGGGTTTGTCATGATGAAGTCAAAGTCAGCACTACCACTGCTTCCAACATGGCAATGTCCAGATATAGGCCTCATATTACCTTTTCTGGGGTCTCTAGATAACCTGTGGTTGATGTCGTGGAGACTTTGTTCAGTATATTTACAGTCTATGATCTGAAACACAATACCCATCTACTAGATGCACTCCTTATGTGAAAAGTATTCGATTTTGTAAAAATTATATGGACCAAAATCAGAGATTGCCTTTCAAGCATCTGCAATGCATTAATTAAACTTAATTAAAGGTAAAGTGGGAGAGTTTCTTTAAAAAGTCTAAAATTTCAGCTCCAGTTTGCCAGAGGGCACATGGAATATTTAAGCCCAGACACATATGATCTGTTGTTTGGTCATAAAATCAACCTTGTTATCACTCCATCATGAAGGTGTGGCTGGCAATGAAACAGCCAAAACTTGCACTATGGACAGGTTTTTCAGTCACGCATAACTCATTCAGAGTTGCCATGGATGGCTTCCCTCACTTATCTCCTTGCATGGTTTCTTATGGCCCAGTCACACGGCACACGACAATTCCTGAACGAAGGGAAAAAGTAAAAAAAAAGTTGCAATTCGTTGAGAAAAGGTGGACGAAAGAGCTTTATCACCGAACAGCCTGCGCAGCAAGAGCACAAAAGGGACGAAAGAGGAACTTAAAAAAACCGAAGCTAACGATTTCAACACTTTAAATGAAAGGCGCCTGGAGCCACAGCTGGAGCAGTGTGTGTCTGCATCTCTGAGTTCCAGGACTCAGCGCTGGGATGGAGCTCATAGCGCCTGAGTCCTGGAGAAACTGCAAACAGAAACTGTGGAGATCTGTGTGCACATCGGTGGACCACCTGCTCTGGTTCCTTGTCCAGAACAAAAGAGGGATCATCTCCTTCATCATCAGAATCCTCACTGTCTGATGACATGCTGGGTGCAACGTCTTGCTCCAATTAAAAAAAACAAAACAAAAAAAAAACAAAATTCTGATGTGCCGTGGTCACTGGTGTTTCACTGTATTATGTTCTAAGCCATATATATTAATTTAGAACAGAAAAAGTCAAAAGGGGGAATAAATATAAGTGTAAAGATGACTGAATATATCAGAGCAGTAAATTCATCAGTGCATGTGAACGCGCATCGACTCCTCATGTGCAGTTATTTCAACCAGTTGCAGCTGATCCACAATGTGAATTCTGCCTTCCGGAACAGCTCTTTATATAATCATTTGAATTATCTACCTGTTGCCACATGTACATAAGTGCTGGATTGTCATTTCTACACTCATATTGTTATATTTAATAAAAAATAATAAGTGCACACAGGAGCTGCTGCTGCTGCTAATGCTGCTTTCATGTACCGTCGGAAATTACACAACTTTTTTGTTGTTTCAAATTCAGCAGTTGCTTGTGGCAAAATAATTATATCCACACAAAAGATTAATTCTGCCTATATAAGGTGCATGAGCCCATTGAAGCTGACTTCCCACCCAGATAAAAAAAATTAAAAATCCAAGCAAGCAGGCTGAGTTTGCCCTGTAATTTCTGAAGGTACATGAACGCAGCAGCAGCCTCAGTGCTCACAAACCGGCTTCTGCACTGTATGAAAACATTCAGCCGGTCAAACGAAGTCAAACTAAACAATAACATTACAAAAACTAAACAAACAATTAAAAAACATCAAGAATGACAGCAAAACGAAACAGGGATGAATTGAGGTTTTCTTGTCCTGCATTCAAATTTTTCAACAGTTGAAAAATCCTGACGAAGCACCAGCTGCAGGAACGAAGGTGTGCAAAGGTTAAACGATGCCAGCGAAAGTCAACAAAAATCCAGATTTCTTGTTTCGTCAGGGCTTTGTTGCCCTTTGTTAAGTGCTGTGTGACCAGTGTTGCCAGATGTACGATAATTATCGTATTTGTACGATAGTTGTGCCCTCTGTACGATGTACGATCAATAATGGGAAAAAATCCAAAATGTACGATAATTTCAGTTGGTTGCCCAAACACGCATCTCTCTCTGACACCCAAGAATCATTTCGCAGGGGTTGCACTCAGGCGGCATCAAAACACACCACACACAGGGCTGCTGTTAGCTTTGGCCGCCCAGAACAAAGTCATTTGAAAGCCCACCCCCTCTCCATACAAAGTAATGAGTTCCCAACTCTCAGCCCTGCCCCTCCCTCCCTGGGCCTGAGACAACTGACCTGTAATGTAGACTGTTTTGGCTGCACATGTGCACATACGTAGCTTAGCCACCCCATCACCATTGGAAATTAAAAAAAAATGCTAAAATAGCTACGTTGTATGCGTTTTGTTTGTGTACGATAATTTCTCCCAAAATACGATAATTTTGAGGTTTTGGTACGATAGTTCCATATTTCCAATCTGGCAACACTGCGTGTGACTGGGCCATTAGAGTACTTTGTGTACCACCTACTTCAGATATACATACTGTACACTACAGTATCATAATGTTTGTATTTCATAAGGACTGATGTAAATGAAGTCAAAGACTTGGAAATGTATGAAAGAAAGTGATAATTAATTGTAAATTTATCTAAAGATACCACTAATTGTCATGCCCATAATTCATGTCTTTATTGCTTGTTTTACTAATTGAAGTATTTTTTGTTGTTGTTTCAGTAACGTTGGACATTTTAGTCAATATTTTGATTATACAAATGTTCTTGAATTCCATTTTTTTCTGATCATATTTTAAATTCTGTGCTTGCAGTGGTGCCAGTAATTCTGACTAGGATTTTAATCATCCCAGCAATCATCATGATTTTCCATTGTTAAATTTGGTGTTGCACATTTATACAATAAAATGTGGACTAATTTTGTTTTTTTACTTTGGTAAAATTTTGTATTTTTAGAGTGATAAAAAAGGCATCTTATCACATCATTCAACTCACAGTTAATACATAAAAATTTAGTCAGTAGTATTGATGTGACAGTATAGAAAACCCTCTAATCATGACAAACAAAGTTGTACTAGTGTTGTGAACTATAGACTGAAATGGATGCAATGTCTTCTTTTTTTTGTGTTATTTAAAATTTTGAGAATTTCACTGTTTTGAGCTGTTCTAATAACAACTATGACAAACATCTCTTTAAATTATTTGCATATAATACTAAATCTATCCTTCCAGTCCTTTGCATGTCATCAGAACTGCTGCAGTACTTGAGAGACGAGTGAGTAATACCAGGCTACGTAATGTCTGAGAGCTGGCTGATACGATCGGGCCATGTCTCAACAACCACGGACTGAAATGGATAGCAACAGATCATGATCTTGAGTTTATGCAAGCGACGGTCACTGTGCTCTATCTGAAGAATTAACTGGCCTTAGACACTATGTATCTTAATTCAGTTCAGTGCAACTTCTGATTTATCATTCGACAGGTAATTGTAGATGACACCTCATCAACATCAGCACACACAGCAACATATATACAAATTAGGGAACATGTAACTACACAAGACGATCATCCACACAACAGATGGAAGCTGAAGGTGGAGGTATGCATAAAAAACAAAAATAAAACACAATTCTAAAATACCCTTAGCCGTATGAGCATTGTCTTCTTTATAATATGCAGCTGTTTATTTGGTATCCATTCTATTGTCATACCTATAATTTGTACATGTTTAATAAAACACCTCTATCAATCAATCAAAATTTATATTCATGAGCTTTTGACACGAGCGGTTAGTTTTGAGTGAGCGGATGTTAGTGTGCACACTGACGTCCGTGAAATGTCTTGTAAATCACCCTGGAGTCGGGATGTGGAGATCAATCAATCAATCAATCAATCAATACGAATTGGTATCTAGATACAAACGTGCGTGATGTAACTGTGTCGATTCATTCAGGGTGCATCGATTCTAGTGATGGATTGGACGTTGCGTGCTTGCATCGATTTTTTTCTGATGCACAATGAATGCACCACAGACGGAAGCCTGAAAGCACCTTTCTACTGCAACATATCTATTTCAAAATAGAGGCCCGTGACAATGGCGCAATCAGTTGTAGGAGATTTTGATGCACCTAAAACATTTAAATCAGACGTTTGGAATTATTTTGGCTTTTTTTTTTATTTTGGATTTCTTCAAAATTGTTAAATATATACCATACCATACCACTTTAGTTATATAGCACATTTCACAAACATAGTTTCCAAAGTGCTGTACAAAAAACAAACAAAAACAAAGACCACACACTCATGCGGTGTTAAAAGCCAAAGCATAAAAATGGGCCTTAAGACGAGACTTTAAACACTCTACAGTGGGGGCTGTTTGGATGTTAAGGGACAAATCATTCCACAGCTGAGGGCCCACCACAGAAAAAGCCCTGTCCCCCCTGGTTTTCAGTCTCGTCACAGGCACCACAAGCCAGAGCTGGCCCTCGGACCTCAAAGCACGCGGAGGCTGGTAAATTTGGATGAGGTCCGAGGTGTTCGCTGGGGCTAGTCTATTCAAAGCTTTAAAAACAAACAATAAAAGCCTAAAATCAACTCTAAAACGAACTGGAAGCCAGTGCAAGAGACACTAAAATAGGAATAACGTGCTCTCGCTTTCTGCAACCAGTTAAGAGGCACACAGCAGAATTTTAGTACGACTGTAAGCGGGAAAGTGCATTGTGGCTGATGCCGATAAAGTGTATTACAGTAGTCTAAATGAGACGAGACAAAAGCGTGCATGACTTGTTCAAAAGCATTAAAAGATCAAAAAGGTTTAATTTTAGGTAAAAGACGCAAATGATAAAATCCAGATTGGACAACCGCGTTCACCTGCTTGTCAAATTTAAAATCTTTATCAATAATGACGCCCAGGTTGGTGACAGACTGTTTCACATGCTGTTTAAGAAGGCCCAAGTCCAAGAGGGAGTCAGTATTTCCAAATAAAACTAGAAGCACTTGGAGAGTGCAAACCTCCGCCAAGGCCATGGGGTCACTGACGCCATAACATCTACACGCTGTGGAATCACTGAACCTAAAAAAGTCTAACAGTGATGTTTGCTCAGTAGTAAAAAAAGTTTCATCTGCTGTGACTGGATAGCATGTATCCTTAGCGCTTGGCATCACAGTTTATTGCAACTTGCACCTTTCCCAGAAGCTACTGTCATCTGAGCACTGATATTGATATTGCATGTGCTTAGACAAAAACAAATGAGACAAAATTCAATTTATTATTCAACTAAACTGCAAATATATTAATTTTTTAACATTTATGAAACACTTCTCTAAATAAATAACAGTAAATTCTGAAATAGAACTATTTTTTTAAGTGTTGCATGTGCTACACAAGGCCATAGGGTCACTGACCCTAAAGAGATTCCCTCCTTGGCACAGTGATCTATTCAACAGTTCAGTGTTACAACCAAAACTATGATACATACACTTTTCTTTCCTTTATTTTTGACATCCTTGACCATGAAAACATAGCACTAGAACTTGGAATCACTTTTATGTCTTTGTTAGTTCAAAAGTTATTGTATAAAAACGATTTTTCGGTAATGGCAGTTTTCTTCTGGATCTAGCTCCATAACATTTGAAGCTACATCAAATCTGATGACACCTTACTGAATCAGTACAGATTCAGCTACAATTTGGTGTTAGTTGTGCATCTCTAGCTTCATTTGTCACCTCACACTGACACATTTTCTATTTTCCCTATATATTTGCATATTCTGGATCACCAGATCCGAAATCTGGATCCGACCATCGCCAAACTTTGTTGTTTGATAGAACATTTGACTATGTTACACCCTAATTTTTTTTCAAGCCTTTCTGCCTTGTTTTTGTGGAGTTAGAAACTAGAATGTCATAATTCCCCCTATCCCGCAATGGTGAAGAATCCTTTAAAAAATTCCTGGATCCAGATCCGGATCACCACTAAAATTTAATCACTTCTTGTTGTTGTTGTCCACGTGAAATCTTTAGAAGACTGCCTTGCAGCAGTGAGAAGTTGGATGTCTAGTAATATTCTACTTTTAAACTCTGACAAGACTGAAATGATGGTTCTTGGTCCAGCAAGACATCAGCATTTGGGTTCGTGTGTCAGCACTTAGGTTTGTGTGTTATACATCATATGGACAAAGTGAGGAACCGTAATTTTTGATCCTGCGTTGTCCTTTGACCTCCACATTAGACACATTACGAGAACTGCTTTCTTCCATCTGCGAAATATAGCCAAGATTTGTCGGATCCTATCTATGGCTGATGCTGAGACTCTGATACATGCATTTATCTCTTCCAGACTGGACTATTGTAATGCTTTATTGTCTAGTTTACTGCAGTCCAGCACTAGGGGTCTTCAACTGGTTCAAAATGCTGCTACTAGACTTTTGACACGAAACAGAAGGTTTGACTACATTACACCCATTTTGGCATCCCTTCACTGGCTTCCTGTCTCTTTAAGATCAGATTTTAAGATGTTGTTAGTGGCCTATAAAATTGTTCATGGACTGGCACCTGCCTACCTGGCCGAACTATTTGAGCCCTACGTAACGGCTTGGGCCTTGTGTTTGCAGGGTGCAGAACTGTTGTGTGTCCCTAGGGTGAATAAAATGTCAGCGGGTCACAGAGCCTTTTCCTAACATGCCCCGGCTCTGTGGAATGATCTGCCCATGCAGATACAGCAGTCAGACTCTGGAGATTTTTAAATCTAAATTGAAGACATATCTTTTTTCCCTGTTTTATCGCTAGTATTTTATGTTATTGCATGTCTTCTTTTATTCTTTTTATTTAGTTATGTTTTTATTCTTTCACTGTGTTCTGTTTTAATTTTTTAATTCATTTTGTTCTGCTTTTTTAAGTTGTGTTGTGTGAAGCACCTTGAGGCCACCCCGTCATGAATTGGCCGCTATATAAATTAATAAAATTTTTATTATTATTATTTTATTGTTCAATTACTTTAATAAAGTGTCATGGGGGGGGGGGGGTGAGGGGCTGAAGCCTATCCCAGCATTATTATTATCATTATTATTATTACTAATACTACTACTTGTAATATTAATAATAATAATACAATTTATTATTATTTGTATAGCTGTACACCATAAATTCTAAGTAAATGACAGCAAATGACAAAAGGACAATATTAAAACAATAATTCAAGCAAGAATATAAAATGTTTACATACAATTAAAACAATAAAATACCAAATTACACACCTTGACTTATTACAAGTGGCCACAGAATATGAGTAATGATTTTTTTTAAGGGGGCTACGTTATACCGTATGTGCAGGTAATTAGTGGTGGATTAATATTAATATTTATTAGTTGGCCAAATGCAATAGACGCATCTGCTTTATCCAAATTTTCAGTGTGAGTTTTTAAAAAGGCCAACAGAGGCCTATAGAGGTGTCCTCCTAATTAGCAGGAGAATGCTTATTTCATGGACCACGTTAAACATTTATGTGCACTGAGTCCTGCTGTCACTATGGATACAAGGAAGCTACATTATGAAAAGCCCTTAAAATTTAACCAGGGCTTCTTTCCTCTTTCAGTATTAAGATGGCCACAGACACTTTCAAGTAAATAAGGGCACTTCTGCTGTAAGCCCTTGAAAAAAAAACCAGACGACACTTCTGTGGAATAATCTCACAAGAGCATCAGGTGCCTGCGGTCATTAAAGAGCTCTTCTCCCTCGCTCATGAAAAACTGCACCAAGCCTAAGGTGGGGGAGAGAAGACGTAAATGACGCACATTTGAATTGTAGATACTTGGCTGAAGCAAAAACAGTCATCATAAATTATTTATCTCATCATGCCAAACATGATAATGCGTTAACACAAATAGCCCTCTTTAATTATTGAACGGATGTGTTTTTGTGAAGGACTGTCTTCTTTTTTTCTTTCTTTTTAAGGAAGCTGCATGAATAAATAACTGAATAACAGCATTTCCATAATGGGACCTAAACTGTATTCAGAGGTAGAAGGTTATGTAAAAGAATGACAATATTAACTGTATTTTTTTTATATATATATATATTTGGGCCTCATCAACATAAACAGCTAGAGATGTGTGACCAAGCTCACAAAGAATAATACTCCCGGCTCTGCCACACTACCTGCAAACATGCATTATACAAGAGTTGGCTGAAACGTTCTGCCTTCTAGGAGATTATGGCAACAACAAGTAACATACTCACATAAATTCATGTTGGGAATCGGACCTGCCATTCTTGCTCAAGTGCTCTGCCATTTTATCGAGTGGATAAAAAGGCTGATAGCCTGACAGTCCTTGAGATGGAATTAATTTTGGGGTGTTGCGTCATATCGTGGCAGATGCAATGTCTGACACCAATAAGAAATATTATACAAATAATGAATGTTTATGAGTTCAATGGTACAAATATTTCATGAGGTCAAAGGTGTAAAGTTCCATTCAACAAAGTGAAAATTAAAAAAACATTCATTATTTGTTTTATATAACGCCTAAAATAGATCCTTGTCATTTGATAGTTTTTAAATTTATAAACAACAGAACAGGGACTTACATTTTGATGTTTGTCACTGGTGCTTTGATGTCAACAGTTCAACACGAACTTTACATAGGAGTCCAAAATTGTTCTCAGTCAACTTGCAAAAACAGTCAGATAGTTCAAAAATCATTCTGATGATGTGGTCCATGATGCCTTGCAGCGACTTTGAGTGCTTCCTCAGTCCAGCGAAGAATTGCGTCAGAAATTTGTCCAGGTTTTCATCCTAACTTCATCCTCTTCATCTTACCGGCTCTTCATGTCTCCAGTCGGCTTACAGCGTAGTGGATTTGTTTTTTTTTGTGTGTGTGTGTGTGTGTTAGAAGAAACAGCACCAACAGTTAGTTCATTCAAATCCTCATCAGTTAGCAAAACAAGCTGTGCCATGTTTAACTTAATGCTGACGCCAGTAGTGTGTGCATGCACGGTGGTCTCAGCATGCAGTGGTCCGGAATGTGTGGAAGCAAATGTGCATGATAAATGGAATCAAATTTGCACGGCAACTGCAATGCAACACAAATGGGACAAATAATCCATGTCACGTGACATACAAAGCACCAATCAAATGACAAAGATCCACTCAGCCATTATATAAAATTCCATAATAAGTCACATTTCTTACCTCTTACTTACTTACTTACGTCTTACTTTTTTTTTTTGCAGTTGACCTGCTGCTTGTCAGCCAGAGGACACAGCTGCTTTGTTGTGTTTCAGCTGTTTTATGTCACACTCTTTTTGTTCTTATCTTATGTCCAAAATAGAGTAACGTAAGATAAGAGGTTATTTTTTAACAACGCACATTTAATTTGGGCTTTTGTTGCCTTGTCTGTGTGAGCACACAGTGTTCCGAGGAATTGAGGAATGCTCAGGAAAAAATTCAAAATCAGAAAGGAGTTTTGACAGGACTATGACTTTTTTTAACTACTGAAATGGTTTTTAGATTTTTCTTCTGTTCCGCTTATAAAAAAGTCCAATAAAAGGGCTTAATTATTTAATATGTTGCAGGTATGATGTCAAAATGACTCCAGATTATTGCTCTGTGTGGATGCATCCTTAATGGTGTGGATTCTGCGCGGCATGCAGGATTGAACACACATTTGGTTGCTGAGAGATTTTGATGTGGCTACTCTTTAATATAAAATTTAAATAGACTGCAGATTGTTTTTAATGGTTGAAAACTGACCAGAGCTGTGGATAAATCAGTCCAGCTCTCTGCAGTGAATATGGTCAGGGCAGCGGAATTTATGTGCATGATTAATGATTGCTGTGCATGAGTCAAATCATCCATGCCCGAGATTGAGAAATTGCATGAGCTTTGATTGATCGTCCTACCACTAATGCGATTCATGTTAAGTATATAGGTTTGTTATTGAAAAAAATTGTGTATGAGGTAGAACTTTGCAGGCGACCCTCGTAGTTCAGCTCTCCAGGCAGGTAGATGAGTTAACCACTATTTTAGGTGCACATGTAGGAAGAATACATGGTAGGACTTTTACACAGTGAAGCTTGGGGTTTCCACAATTCAATTCAACTTATTAAACTTATAGAGCGCCAAATAAGGACAGCATCATCTCAAGGCACTTCACATTAAACAATTAAACAATAAAAACCAAAACAAATAAAAAAAAAAAAAATCAAAGAACATGATGCAAAGGTTAAAAACATGATAAAAAAGTTAAAAAGGCAAACAAAAAATATAAGAATAAAAGCATAGTAAACAATATATTAATCATATAAAACAGCAAACAAATGTGTCTTCAGACGTCTCCATGGAGTCTGACTGCCTCACTAAAACAGGGAGATCATTCCACAGGGCCATGGCACCATAGGAAAAAGCTCTATGTACCACAGACTTTTTCTTCACCTTCAGGACACAGAGCAATCCTGCATCCTGTGAGCGCACAGCCTGGGCCGGTATGTAGGGCTTAAGTAGATCTGCCAAGTAGGGTGGTGCCAGTCCATCACACAACCCAAAGCCAATTGTGTCATTGATATTTTTGTATTAACTAAACTTTGGGGGAAATGTTTCTTAGTCACTATCACTTTTCCCCATTCTGAAACCTTCAGTGGTAGTGGTTGTTGACTTCAAAAAGAACACAGTCCTGGCCACCCCCATGAGCCTGTGTGACTCCCCAGTCATCATTGTGGAGTCCTTCCATTACCTGGGGATCACCATCACCCAGGATCTCAAGTGGGAACTGAACGTCAGCTCTCAAATCAACAGAGAACAACAGAGGATGTACTTTCTGCAGCAGCTGAGGAAGTTCAACCTGTCAAAAACATTGATGGTGAACTTCTACAAGTGGAGCCATCATCTCCACTTCCATCACCATCTGGTACACTGCTGCTACTGCTTAGGAGCAGACTGCAGTTTATCATCCATGCAGCAGAGAAGGTGATCGACTGCATTCTGCCATCCCTACAGGACCTGACACCTCCAGGGCCCTCCAGGCGAGAAAGGAAGGTAGTGGCCAATCCATCTCACCCAGGACACAAAGTTTTTGTCACCTGGACCAAAATCTCAAGACACAAAAACAGCTTTTTTCCATCCTCAGCTAGACTAATGCCAGAGACTCCCACTTACCCTGCCCCCCACTACCACAAAGTATATATTGGTCATCCCTGCACTGAAAAGTACTGTACATCTGTACTGCAATCACCTGTTTTTGCACAGTCCCATTCCATTCCGTTATATTCATTTCACAGTGAATATAGTTTTGCCTATTAGACTTACAGCTTATAGAAATGTTTTTTTCTTTTCTTTATCTTATTATTTATGCACCAATAACACCAGATCAAATTCCTTGTATGAGCGAACTTACTTGGCAATAAATTTAATTCTGATTCTGAATCTGCAACAACTCATATTACACCATCCCACATCAAAGTGTCTGTGATGAATCATTCTTAATTTTCGAAGGCAGAAGTCATCAAATCTCATCACTTCAGAGAAGATTTGGGATAAAATTAATGAACAATAAAATCCATTATCCAGATCAGAACATTCAATCAATGACTTAATTACAGGTAATTTGAAGCTGCAGCTGGAATTGATTGTCCTTATTATGCAGCTGTACATTAATCAGGTATATTTGGTGTGAAGATTGAACCCCCATGAGATGTGCTTGGATTAAAAGTAAAGTTTTCTCCAGAGAACATACGGATCATAAAATATTGACTGCTTTTCTGCAAAAACCATTTCAGGGATGGTCCTCTATCAAGCCCCACAGAATAACCAAGTTTCAATACATTAATTTAGATACCCTCCATATAATCCATTGTCTTTGTGGAAGGTCTGTGTTTTGTCGTAGCATGTTCATTGTTGGCACCAGTGTCCTAAAATGATTAGAAAATCATTCAGTCTAACAACAAATGTAACCATTTATACAACATAAATATACAATGCATCCAGAAAGTATTCACAGCGCTTCACTTTATCCACATACTGCTATGTTACAGCCTTATTTTAAAATGGATGAAATTCTACGCACAATATCCCATAATGATAATGTGCAAAAAAGTTTTTTGAGATTTTTGCAAATGTATAAAAACACAAAATAAATTGCATGTACATAAGTATTCACAGCCTTTGTCATGGCATCCTGTTTCCACTTCCATCATTCTTAAGGGCCCCTTCACACATAACACAACATTGGGAGAACGAAGCAGAAATTGGAAGAAAATCTGCAAACAAAAAACAAAATGGGGAACCGCAAACATTCCAACTGCTATAGGGAGGTACACACGGTCGGACAGGCATGCACGATACCACGGTGACAGTTTCGTGTACACTCATGTTCGCATGCATGAACACAATGCAAGCAAGGTGGTAAGTCGCGCACACAGCAGCAGAGTAAAAAATAAAGAAACCACCACAATTTATAATACTTAATTTCTGTAATTAAGAGCAGACAGCCTCCGCTAGTTACATTTATGTGTGGTACTAGGTTACGCCACACTCATGTTCCACTTAGACACTTTAACAGACAGCTCAAATGTGGTCATCTGCTGTCTACTATCGTGCTGGGAGCACGAATAGCCCCACCTTTTCTAAGTGCCAGGCGAGCAGTGTTAGATGTTCGTGTGTGGCACCTGGAATTTGCCTACACCTGCTGAGAGAGGGATCGAAAGAGCACTCGCAAGACATTCACTGTCTTTCGGCTGCTTGTGTACACAAAGGGTTGTGGCATTTGAGGTGGCTCAGATTTCTCACAAGTGGCATGCAATTCCTCCTTCATGCGCCAGTTGGCTTCAGTCATGTTATGTGTCACCTCTGTCTCTCGTTGGCTTACCATGAAATATTACTCTTCCTTAGCCAATCACCATGACTTATGCGGTTGTGCTGTCCTTTCCTCCTCCACCCCCTCACCAAACGGAAAAAAAAAAAACTTTGCCGCTCAGATGTGAGACAAAAACAGCTTCAATGAGCTTGATTATAGTATCTCACCACATTTTATTGTCAGTAATGATAACAGCATAACAATGGAAATCATCATTAATTACATTACCCATTAATGAAAAATGCCATTTGTACTTTAACACTGTTATTCCCATCAGTGCCAAAGCCATGCATGTTAGGTGAATGTGGAACATTAAATTGACCGTAGGTGTGCATGCAAGTGTGACTGAGTTTGTCTGTCTGTATGTGGCCACGCAATAGACTGGCATCCTGTGTACCCCCCCTCTCACCCTATGACTACTGGAATAGGATTCAGCCAACCCCCCACCCAGAATCAGAATCAGATGGATGGTCAATGGATGGACAGAAGGATCTATGAAGTGGGGACGGCACACAGAACAGGAAATCCCAAGTCTGTATCACCAATGGCTCGTGTCTTCATCAGCAGCTTAACAGACTGCAGGCTCTTCTTCCTGAAAAACACCTCCGTTGGAAGCCTTAAGGACAAGTTGGAACATGCCCTGCTGTTAAACAATTTCTCAGATACTCACTCAACTGAAAGCCACCAAAAGCCACCTGGATTTTACAAATGGTTATCAACACGGAGGTATTTTTCCTGTGGCTGGCGCGCCGCGCTGGCTGCGAGCCGACGCGCCAACCCATCCGCATGTCTTTCATTAAAAAAAATCTCCTTTAACAGTGGAATGTCCGGATAAACTGCTGATTCCGACCTCTTCTGAAAGTTCTCTGTTCTCTCACGACGTCCTGGGTTAACAGAGGCTTAAATTTGGAGGTTTTCAGCTTGAAACAGGATGACGACGTCGCCTCGTGCGCTGCGCGAAGTCCTTACAGTGATAGAAACAATCCAAAATCTCTCATCAGCCGTTAAAATTGACACCGAAACACATCTGAATTTCTCGAATGGTCTCCACTCGGATGTGCCTCACAGTTCTTGAAAAAATTTTGAACAAGCACAGCGCCAGTCTCTCAGCAACTTCTCAGACAATGAAAATCCGACGAGGGGCTGGACCACTCCTTCCACAAGGCGTGCTCACAGGCGAATGATGTCACCGACAGGCGTGAAAAAACTCACGCATGCGCACGAGGGTTCAAGCTTGGCTGATGTAATCACACGTGACTCAAATCCATATAGTTTTAAAAAAAAATAAAACTGTCGGTTTCTTTTCTAATAGACCTCGTGTGTATATATATATATATATATATATATATATATATATATTATATATATATATATATATATATATATATATATATATATATATATATATATATAATACAAATAACGGATGGTAAAGAGTCCAACATAGAGAAATATTGGATGAAGAAAAGGTATATTGGACGAGGCATAGCCGAGTCCAATATAACATCCATCAATTGTTATGTTCTCCACAACCCCTCCCAAATTAAGCCACACCTCAGCGTAAAATTTTCGTAAGAACTTTGCATGCCCTTGCCTGTCAAGTTCTGTCCAGTGACAGTTTGTTGATTCAGTTCCAATTGCTGTGATTGACGATTTTGATGCGATGAATGCTTCTAAAACGTCAGTAGTGTGCTTGTCTACCTCCTTGGAGTTCAATATTTCCACCAGTTCCTCCTCTGTGAACTCAGCAAACCTCACTGGCAGATGATTTTCTGCTGTTGTTGACATGTTTGTTGCCATTTTTTCAACCAGCGTCTGTCAGCTAGTTCCTGACCTTCGTATGCTGCGCTCTGATTGGCTAGCTGTTGGCAGTAAGCTCTAACGCTATTGGTCAGTGGGAACCGATCCAATATAACTTTTGGTCCTAGCCTTTTTGGATGCTTTTGGATCCAACATAACTTTCTGGTGCCAAGCATGCCAAAATACAGGTAATGATGGACAGAAAGGATAATCTGTGATTGGCTATATATATATGTGATGGGTCGCAGGCTACCACACTGCTGTTGCTTCCAGAGACGACGACCAGGTGGATTATGCGGGGTACTTTATTACAACACCTCTTTTTTTCCTGCAACACAGCATATAGCACCGCAGTGGTGTGGGAAAGATTGCGTCAGTGTCGGGACAATCTGAGCACACCACAGTGAAGTCCTCTTTTTTCTGTGCTTGACAGTAATTAAGTCAATCGTTGCAATTAAATACAGAAATCTGTTCATATAAAATAAAACAAAAGAAAAATACATTCTAATGTGATCGTATAGTGTATTATTTTGTTGTTCTAACATCATAAATTAACAATCCCTACATAATCATTATATGACATGAAGCATCTTTGAAGAACACAATAAACATCTACTATGAGATATCTTACCAGTGACTCATTAACATTAAATACAGAACTACGTGAACAAATGCGAGCGCTTTAACTGAACAAATAAAAGCTGCTCACACACACAGGCTGATAAACAAAATAAAACATCAGGAAAAGTTACATTTACAGGGAAAATGCACAAGAAAATATTACCTGCAACACAGCATATAGCACCGCAGTGGTGTGGGAAAGATTGCGTCAGTGTCGGGACAATCTGAACACACCTGCCACGAGGGAAAACATTTAAGCTAGTTTAGCATCATTAATAAGTCTCTAAACATCTTTTTTTTTGGTCCAATAACTCACAGAACGTGCTCAAAGCAGTTAGCTTAAGTCACAGTGAGTACATGCCGCAGCAAAATGTTGAATATAACCATCTGAAATGTAAAGAAAATAATTAATTATCCCGGACCGTAGAAAAGGACGTCTTACCACAGTGAAGTCCTCTTTTTTCTGTGCTTTACCCAAGTCCACCACTGCGCCACTAGATGGCGGTGTTGCACCTTTTTTCCATAATTTAACAGGCACAATTCAACCCTACATATATATATATATATATATATATATATATATATATATATATATTTATATATATATATATATATATATATATAAAAAACAGAATGACTCTTTGCTCACTCTGCCTGCCCAGGGGCTAAATCAAATCACCACAGTGTAAAATCAACTGTTACTGGAGTAGAACCACTTGAATTGGCAAGACGGTGTTGCAGACCGAATGGTCCACCCTAAAACTCGGTCCGTCCTGCCTTCACTGCGCATGCGTCACCAGCCGCGGTTCAGCGATTATCACCTCGTTTCTGCTTAAACTGCACTCCAGTCGTGATCTATCTCAGCGACAAATATCTGACGCTTTTGTACAACAATCATTTCCACTGAAATTCAGCATTATTTCATAATAAAAGTTGGAGGAAACAATCAGAGCGTCACAGCTACACGAGCTGCTAGTTGCTGCATTACCGATTATCACCTCATTTCTACATAAAACTGACTTTAGAATGATTTAAGAGGTTTTACCTTGTCATCTGATGGTTAATAATCACATTATTCCCTTTGATTGCTTTGAGAGGAGACTGTCTCACAGGAGGTGCTGAGCTCCGAAATGACGCATGTGCAGTGGAGGCATGGCGGGCCTATTTTTAAGGATGGCGGGGGGCGATCAGTCTGAAACAGTGGTAGAGCTGATTTCACTGTATAATAGGGTGTTTTTTTCTCAGCAGAGTATATTTTATGAAGCAAAATTTCCCTGTGTGGAGTTCAACCTTTGTCTGTTGCATCTCCAGTTCTGCAGTTGCCATGAAGCTGTGACTGATGGGGCAACAGACAAAATTTACATGATGCACCGTTTATCCAGGAACAGACAGAAGACTTCAATCCATTCAGTTATCATGAGGATTTTATTGGCTTTCCTCACTAGTTTCCCTCTTGCACAGTCAACCTGTGTTTGTGACCTGCTTACTGCAGTCAGATATACCATGGTATGTATGGTACCATCAAATACTATATAGTACTTGATGGTACCATACATACCATACTAACCACGCTGTTCAGTAGTGATCAAGTACCATGGTACTTGATTTAGATGAAGTCCAAGATGTATTTAGTGATTTTGGAAAAGGTCAGGTATCCATACACTGACTTGAAAGAAAACTGGCTGTAAAAGTGATGATTTCAATCTCAATCTCAGTTTATTTATAAAGGGCTTTAAAATCAATGCCAATGATCAAAGTGCTGTACACAAATAAGAACAAGCAAGTTAAAATACATTTAAAAATAAATAAATAAACCACAGTTAAAACAACAAATAATAAGAACCAACATCTCAAGCTGAGTCAAAAGCCAAAGAGAAGAAATGTGTTTTAAGAGAGGATTTAAAAGCAGAGAGAGAATCAGCCTGCCTCATGTGCAAAGGAAGATCATTTCACAATTTTGGGACACAGATCAGAAGATGATTTGTATTATCCTGTCTCCAAGCACATATGATCTCTGAAAATGGAGGGACTGTGTATTAAAATGGCTGTAATTCAAAAATTATTGTGATATTTTTTATTAAACAGGGTAAGAAGCACACAAAGCATCAAAAGTGAGAGTAAAAAAAAACAAACAAAAAAACAATTTGCAAATATAAATATAAATACCAGGCATACTGATTGCGACTGGTTTACTGGCTACTACTGTTACTCTCATTCCCATCCTCTTGTCTTCCTGTTACTCCTCCTCCCTCTGAGTGAGGAGTTGTACAGTCTGATGGCCTGCGGGACAAAGGAGTTTTTCAGTCTGTTGGTCCTGCACTTGGGAAGGAGTAGTCTGTGGCTGAAGAGGCTCCTCTGGTTGCTGATGATGGTGTGCAGAGGGCGACTGGCATCGTCAGGTTGTAGATGAGTGAGTGAGTGAGCACAACTTGATGGTTTCACTTCTACGGTGCTGCAGCGATATCCCTGTCCCCCCAAAAATATATGTGGCCATAGGCCATATCTTCATGATCTATGGCCCATGGTCTATTGTTTTATAATGCAGGTGCATTTTGATGCGCTTTGGCATAAGTGCTTTCTGCCTTTTCACAATAGCAGTCCAGTAACACTGAACCCAATCACACCTCATTTTTAGACCAACACATCTGTGGGAGCACAAACTAGTGGATTTATTCTTGGCGCTTACACAGTGAAAATCACAGGTTGTACACCAGGAATGACACTTGCACTGTGTGCTGCTTTGCACTGAGTGGAAGACTGGGGCCAATACATCAATTCATGTCAAACCATAACTCGTTGAATCAACTTTCAATGCACCCAGATGACAAAAGCACTGCTTATCCATTGTGGTACCTTTGTGTTGTCAGTACTGAAACTAGTCTATTCTACTAAGTCATCTACTCAACAAAAATATAAACGCAACACTTTTGGTTTTGCTCCCATTTTGTATGAGATGAACTCAAAGATCTAAATCTTTTTCCACATACACAATATCACCATTTCTCTCAAATATTGTTCACAAACCAGTCTAAATCTGTGATAGTGAGCACTTCTCCTTTGCTGAGATAATCCATCCCACCTCACAGGTGTGCCATACCAAGATGCTGATTAGACACCATGATTAGTGCACAGGTGTGCCTTAGACTGCCCACAATAAAAGGCCAGTCTGAAAGGTGCAGTTTTATCACACAGCACAATGCCACAGATGTCGCAAGATTTGAGGGAGCGTGCAGTTGGCATGCTGACAGCAGGAATGTCAACCAGAGCTGTTGCTCATGTATTGAATGTTCATGTCTCTACCATAAGCCGTCTCCAAAGGCGTTTCAGAGAATTTGGCAGTACGTCCAACCAGCCTCACAACCGCAGACCACGTGTAACCACACCAGCCCAGGACCTCCACATCCAGCATGTTCACCTCCAAGATCGTCTGAGACCAGCCACTCGGACAGCTGCTGAAACAATCGGTTTGCATAACCAAAGAATTTCTGCACAAACTGTCAGAAACCGTCTCAGGGAATCTCATCTGCATGCTCGTCGTCCTCATCTGGGTCTCGACCTGACTCCAGTTCGTCGTTGTAACCGACTTGAGTGGGCAAATGCTCACATTCGCTGGCGTTTGGCACGTTGGAGAGGTGTTCTCTTCACGGATGATGCGAAGGAGATGTGTTGCACTGCATGAGGCAAATGGTGGTCACACCAGATACTGACTGGTATCCCCCCCCAATAAAACAAAACTGCACCTTTCAGAGTGGCCTTTTATTGTGGGCAGTCTAAGGCACACCTGTGCACTAATCATGGTGTCTAATCAGCATCTTGATATGGCACACCTGTGAGGTGGGATGGATTATCTCAGCAAAGGAGAAGTGCTCACTATCACAGATTTAGACTGGTTTGTGAACAATATTTGAGGGAAATGGTGATATTGTGTATGTGGAAAAAGTTTTAGATCTTTGAGTTCATCTCATACAAAATGGGAGCAAAACCAAAAGTGTTGCGTTTATATTTTTGTTGAGTATATCTCCACCTCTGCTGTGCTTTGACAAAATTTGAAAGTTCACATTGTCCACATTAAAGCTCTCTCTTGCTCCAGGTAGGATCACAGGTTGCATTGAGCTCACACTTACAGGCGCTAATGATGAAACGGTCTTAGCTGCTTTCCATCTCAAATGCAGCACCGTCAGCGGCACAGTTTGCCTAACTCCGGCTGCCTTTCAACATAGATTGCAAAAGCTTTCAGAAAAAACTGTAGCCCCCAGCATCTGTCTCATTGTGAGTCTGCCTCTATTTTAAGTGTTTTATGACACTGAACAGTTGGCAGAGATGGAGAAAGGGTGAATATGCTGCTGCTGAATACATGCGGGAAAGAGGGAAGCACTGCTGGCAAATGTCCACACTGAAGCAGAATTTACACTCAAGGACAAGAAACACACTATCCACAGCTACCTGTAATAATCACCTTTGAAAGGCATCAGACGGCTGATGCATATCACGCAAGCTCAACACACCATAACATAAATGTGCAAGTAAATGTACATACTTTATGTGTGCAATGGTTTTTTTGACTGTGTGAGTTCACTTTGAAGTCATTCATAATGAACTCACACAGTCAAAAAAAGTATTGTCGTGTTTCCACTATATATATATATATATATATATATATATATATATATACGAGGGCTGTCAATAAAGTAACGGTCCTTTTATTTTTTTCAAAAACTATATGGATTTCATTCATATGTTTTTACGTCAGACATGCTTGAACCCTCGTGCGCATGCGTGAGATTTTCCACGCCTGTCGGTGACGTCATTCGCCTGTGAGCACTCCTTGTGGGAGGAGTCGTCCAGCCCCTCGTCGGAATTCCTTTGTCTG
This sequence comes from Thalassophryne amazonica, assembly GCF_902500255.1. NCBI lineage: Eukaryota > Metazoa > Chordata > Actinopteri > Batrachoidiformes > Batrachoididae > Thalassophryne > Thalassophryne amazonica. The sequence continues at coordinate 36,266,863 of NC_047110.1, read as the reverse complement.
AGAAGTTGCTGAGAGACTGGCGCTTTGTTTGATCAAAATTTTTTCTAAACCTGTGAGACACATCGAAGTGGACACGGTTCGAAAAATTAAGCTGGTTTTCAGTGAAAATTTTAATGGCTGATGAGAGATTTTGAGGTGATTCTGTCGCTTTAAGGACTTCCCACGGTGCGAGACGTCGCGCAGCGCTCTCAGCCGCCGTCGTCAGCCTGTTCAAGCTGAAAACCTCCACATTTCAGGCTCTATTGATCCAGGACGTCGTGAGAGAACAGAGAAGTTTCAGAAGAAGTCGGTTTCAGCATTTTATCCGGATATTCCACTGTTAAAGGAGATTTTTTTAATCGGCTCGCCGACCCGCCGCGACGCTCCGCCACAGGAAAAACACCTCTGTTGAAAGCCTTAAGGACAAGTTGGAACATGTCCTGCTGTTAAACAATTTCTCATATACTCACTCCACTGAAAGCCATCAAAAGCCGCCTGGATTTTACAAATGGTTATCAACACGGAGGTGTTTTTCCTGTGCCGCTGCACCGCGTCGGCTGTGTCCCGACGCGCGGACCCGTCCGCACGTCTTTCATTAAAAAAATCTCCTTTAACAGTGGAATATCCGGATAAAATGCTGAAACCGACTTCTTCTGAAACTTCTCTGTTCTCACACGACGTCCTGGATCAATAGAACCTGAAATGTGGAGGTTTTCAGCTTGAACAGGCTGACGACGGCGGCTGAGAGCGCTGAGCGACGTCTCGCACCGTGGGAAGTCCTTAAAGCGACAGAATCACCTCAAAATCTCTCATCAGCCGTTAAAATTTTCACTGAAAACCAGCTTAATTTTTCGAACCGTGTCCACTTCGATGTGTCTCACAGGTTTAGAAAAAATTTTGATCAAACAACGCGCCAGTCTCTCAGCAACTTCTCAGACAAAGGAATTCCGACGAGGGGCTGGACGACTCCTCCCACAAGGAGTGCTCACAGGCGAATGACGTCACCGACAGGCGTGGAAAAACTCACGCATGCGCACGAGGGTTCAAGCATGTCTGACGTAAAAACATATGAATGAAATCCATATAGTTTTTGAAAAAAATAAAAAGGACCGTTGCTTTATTGACAGACCTCGTATATATATATATATATATATATATATATATATATATATATATATATATATATATATATATATTATATATATATATCCAATCTCTCTTCAATTCATGATGCGTCACAAAAAGTGAGTATGTGATACCATCAAGGTATCATGAAATTATTTTGTGATGGGATCACCAAATTTGGGATGACACGGGTGGGGCATTGCGGTTAGGGTTATGGTTAGGATTAGGCTAGAAGCAGTGACTACAACTTGACCACGTCACCAACCCCGTGAGACTAGGCTGATATATACTGGACAAAGCCTATGTGACATCACCCATGTGTCGGCCGAGTTACCTTCCAGTCGGAGTATACTGCTTGGTGCCACTGTCCTCCAGTTTCTGTTTCAAGAAGAAACACCTACAGGTATCTAATTTTAAGTAAATAACAGGAAAACAAATGATGATGATTATGCATAAATAATTGATGCAGATCTATTTTGATGTCATAAAACAAATATGAATGGTTTCCGTCTGTGCAATGGAAAGGATATTTGCATGAGTTGCATGAGAGATGAAATGTGCTATTCAACTGGGCTCTGCTTCATAAAGATTCATTAGGGCCCCTGTCCCACTGGGGAGAGGATTAATTGCGCATGAATTGAGTATACAAATTAGAGGCGTTCGTTGTCGTCTGCAACAAAATGGCCAAATGAATTATGGATATATTAATAATATATAGCGAATATATGATGAACAATCAGTTATATAATGCATGTAGTGAGGAAACTGATCTGACACATTGAGATTATCACAGCAGTATTACGGGTGTATGTACACTCAACAAAAATATAAACGCAACACTTTTGGTTTTGCTCCCATTTTGTATGAGATGAACTCAAAGATCTAAAACTTTTTCCACATACACAATATCACCATTTCCCTCAATATTGTTCACAAACCAGTCTAAATCTGTGATAGTGAGCACTTCTCCTTTGCTGAGATAATCCATCCCACCTCACAGGTGTGCCATATCAAGATGCTGATTAGACACCATGATTAGTGCACAGGTGTGCCTTAGACTGCCCACAATAAAAGGCCACTCTGAAAGGTGTAGTTTTATCACACAGCACAATGCCACAGATGTCGCAAGATTTGAGGGAGCATGCAGTTGGCATGCTGACAGCAGGAATGTCAACCAGAGCTGTTGCTCGTGTATTGAATGTTCATTTCTCTACCATAAGCCGTCTCCAAAGTCGTTTCAGAGAATTTGGCAGTACATCCAACCAGCCTCACAGCCACAGACCACGTGTAACCACACCAGCCCAGGACCTCCACATCCAGCATGTTCACCTCCAAGATCGTCTGAGACCAGCCACTCGGACAGCTGCTGAAACAATCAGTTTGCATACCAAAGAATTTCTGCACAAACTGTCAGAAACCGTCTCAGGGAAGCTCATCTGCATGCTCGTCGTCCTCATCTGGGTCTCGACCTGACTCCAGTTCGTCGTCGTAACCGACTTGAGTGGGCAAATGCTCACATTCGCTGGTGTTTGGCACGTTGGAGAGGTGTTCTCTTCACGGATGAATCCCGGTTCACACTGTTCAGGGCAGATGGCAGACAGCGTGTGTGGCGTCGTGTGGTGAGCGGTTTCTGATGTCAATGTTGTGGATCGAGTGGCCCATGGTGGCGGTGGGGTTATGGTATGGGCAGGCGTCTGTTATGGATGAAGAACACAGGTGCATTTTATTGATGGCATTTTGAATGCACAGAGATACCGTGACGAGATCCTGAGGCCCATTGTCATGTTGCAGCAGGATAATGCACGGCCCCATGTTGCAAGGATCTGTACACAATTCTTGGAAGCTGAAAATGTCCCAGTTCTTGCATGGCCAGCATACTCACCGGACATGTCACCCATTGAGCATGTTTGGATGCTCTGGACCGGCGTATACGACAGCGTGTACCAGTTCCTGCCAATATCCAGCAACTTCGCACAGCCATTGAAGAGGAGTGGACCAACATTCCACAGGCCACAACTGACAACCTATCACTCTATGCAAAGGAGATGTGTTGCACTGCATGAGGCAAATGGTGGTCACACCAGATACTGACTGGTATCCCCACCCATAAACAAAACTGCACCTTTCAGAGTGGCCTTTTATTGTGTACAGTCTAAGGCACCCTGTGGCACTATCATGGTGTCTAATCAGCATCTTGATATGGCACACCTGTGGAGGTGAGATGGATTATCTCAGCAAAGGAGAAGTGCTCACTATCACAGATTTAGACTGGTTTGTGAACAATATTTGAGGGAAATGGTGATATTGTGTATGTGGAAAAAGTTTGAGATCTTTGAGTTCATCTCATACAAAATGGGAGCAAAACCAAAAGTGTTGCGTTTATATTTTTGTTGAGTATATGAATGCATCGCGCACGTGTTGCGGGTGCACGGCATCTGCATTGCGGTCTTAAAAGAAGCGCACTCGGGCCGTCGGCATCACTATTCACACCAACAATACAGCCTCTGGAGCATTTTCTGGACTTGGACAAGTTGATCACAGAGTGTTGTCATGCGAGGGTTAACTGTTCATGAGTTTGGGGAGCGGGAGGGGGGAAGCCGCTCAGGGTGTGAGACGGTGTGTTTTTTTTGTTTGTTTGTTTTTGTTTTTTTTTGAGTGAGTTGTGGATAAACAGCAAATCTTCCTTTTGTTGGTGTTAAATAAAAGTCCTGGATTGCAGCAGCTACGCCTTTGTGGATTTACACAGCCGGACCGGCACTGAGTGGCAGGTATGTCGCTTTCTGCCACACTTTGGGTTTACATGACGTGTTTGTTATGCATTCACAGACTGTCTGCAAATCAGCTGCAAAGCAGATGTAATAAAAATGCTTTATTCGTCGGCAATCTGTATGCATTCGCTACAACATATTTTAGTTTGTGATGTGGACATGATGGGCACGATATATATCTGTTTTACACACTGTCCCGGTCCGCTGCCAAGCCGCAAATCCCCATCAGTTGTGGATATCAGCGGTTAATGGCAGATATACAGTGCATAGAGTGAGTATGTATTTTGTATGAATTGAGTATGTATGGAGTATGTAAGGCGGATGTCATCCGCATTCAGATTTTTGAACAGCTCAAAAATCCTGGCTGCGGACATGTGTGCCTCTGCGGATGATCACGGGCGTGTTCGGATGACGGACGACTCATACAGACATGTTACACGGATATTGCGGATGTTTGGCGAATATGGGCCAATTGTGTGCACAATCAATACGCAAATCCTCCTAAACGCCAGTGGGACAGGGCCCTTATGTGGATAAGATACGATAAGATAACATAAGCTTTATTGATCCCACAGTGGGGAAAATCACTTGTTGCAGGAGCAAGAGTTGTACAGTAGTAAAGAAAAAACATATTTGATTAAAAAAGGTGACTAAAGCATATTGCAATGTTTGTTGGTATGATGTGAACAGATTACATGAAAAATAGAATATAAGTGACAATATATATGTATAAGTATGTATAGACATGGTAAAAATTATTGCACAGGATAAATTGTACAGTAGTGCATGTAATAAAGCACAAAAGGTGGTGGAAGCCGTAGTTAATAGTGCAAAATCAGTATGTGGTTATGGTCCTAATAACATTTTGAGATATACAGTCTGACTGCAGTTGCAATAAATGACCTGTGGTGGCTTTCTGTTTTGCATCAAGGGTGCAGCAATCTATTATTGAAGAGACTGCTTAAGGTTCCCACAGTCTCATGTAAGGGGTGACAGGAATTGTTCATAATTGATATCTGTTAGCTAGCATCCTCCTCTCACCCACCACCTCTCTGGGGTCCAGAGTACATTCCAGGACAGAGCCCGCTAATCTGTTGAGTCTCTTCCTATCCCTCTCAGAACTCCAAAGCCCCATCAGACCACAGCATAAAGTATGGCTGATGCCACCACAGAGTCATAAAAGGTTTTCAGCAGTGTCCTGCACACAGCAAAGGACCTCAGCAAAAGACTTCAAGATACTGAGACCTATCCAAGTAATATTCCCACTAAGTTTAATCCATCTATGTTTCTTGGTTGTTATAATGTACAAAACAAAAATATGTTTTCAGACCAGGTTTTCTTTGACCTTGACCAAACTACTCCAAAATGTAATCCTCTTTAGATATATATCCAGGTAATACTCCTACCAATTTTGAAGATAATGTGGTCAGCCATTTTTGATTCATCTTCTCCACAGACATGCACACACTCCCGTGAAAACAATACAATCTCAACGTTGTCGACATGGAGGGTAACAAGACAACACAGTGCAGCTCTGACATTTTTTGAATGCAGCAAAATCAGTTTCAAAATATTTGCAAGTATTTTCCATTTAAAGCTGGTGAACTAGTTTAACTATTCACAAATGCATGCAGGAAACTTTTCTATGTAATATTTTGTGACATCAGATTTCTGTCTTATTCACAAACAGATGCATTCCATATTCCGTAGATACGTGCACAGTTTGTCTGCTGTAAATGGTGGTAAGACTGTTTCTGTGCATTTAAAATAAAAAATAAAAAATTAATTATTAAAATTAATAGCCAAGTCCAATGATGTATTTCCAAACAGAGTCTAAACTTTACACTGAAATATCCCAAACACAATCAAAATTTCTTCTAAAATGTTAAGTAATGATAATAATAATAATAATAATTATTATTATTATTATTATATAGCAGTTATGATAAGCCAACTTAAAACTGATGATGACCCAATAATGCAAGCATGGATTGAAAAATGGGAACCCGAAATAAAATTTAAATATCTTCCATTTTTCTGCAGTTAGATGCACTGCAGCCTCTATTTCTTCAAAAATAAATTGCTGAAATTTAAGCCTCTTATAGACTTTAATCTGCAGCATATAGTCAGTCAAAAATAGTCACTAAGAGAATAATCATACATAAATACATGCAAGCAATGCCTCCACAGTTAACAGAACCTTTCCATGAAAATATGTTTAAATTGTGAAACTAATATAAATGGTTTTTACATGCTTGCACATATTTGAACATAGTTACTGTATATAGAGATGATGTAAGGAATGGTTATGTTTTTAAAACAAGCAATATTTGACCTTTGTGGCCACCAGGGCTCTGCAATTAGCAACAAGTTTTCATAAATCACATGCAAACAAAAGGCCTCAACTAGCCTAGGCATGTCCCATTGTGCCAACATTCCTATTTTAATATATAAAAGAACAAGTTCAAATTATTGTTATTATGACAAATACACCAACATGGCCCAAAATAAGGGTTCATTGGTCTTCTTTATCTACCAGAATGCAAGATTTAAAGTGAACTAGTCAGTAGCTTTTACAGTTACTGATGTACATTTTGTGGACCCACTCAGTCTCTCTGCGGATTTCCTGTGTCGTCGACCAAACAGTCCCCCCTAAAAATCGATCCGCCCTGCCTTCACCACACATGCATCATTTCTGTGCATCAGCTGCGGTTCACCGATTATCACCTCGTTTCTCCTTAAAACTGAACTCCAGTCATCATCTGTTTTAAGCGACAGATATCTGAAGCTTTTGTACAACAAGCATTTCCATATAAATTCAGCGTTATTTCATATAAAAGACAGAGGCAGCAATCAGAGCGCATCAGCAGCACGAGCTGCTGCTGCCGCGTTCACCTGCGCCTCCATCATTTCAAAACATCAGTAGCGACTCACTATCGCCTCATTTCTGCTTAAAAAACGGCCTCGTTTCTACTTAAAACTGACTTTAAAATAATTAAGAGGTTTTACCTTGTCATTTGAAGGTTAATAATCCCATTTGGTCTCTTTGGGTGAAGAGAGTCGTTCTCAGATGAGCTGCTGTGCTCCCAAATGACACATGCGCAGTGAAGGCAAGCAGACCAATTATTTTATTTTATTTTTTTGGGGGGGGGGTGGAGGGCGTTTGATCTGTGACACCGGTAACCTCCAAATTGTACAAATTCAAGTTGCAAATTGAAAATATGGGGAATGGAAATACCCGCTCCCCCGTGACCCTTAATTGGAGCAAGCAGTTGATGATGAGTGAGTAAATGAAAATACATGTATTTTGAGAAAAAAATATCTCTCACAGTAGAGCAGAAAGCTTTTACACTCACATGACATGAGTTTTGTCCTGTTCACCGTGTACCCTGCCCCACACCATATGACTACTGGGTTACGGTCTAGCTTCCCCGTGACCTTTAATTGGAGTAAGCAGGAGTCAAATGTTTAGATGGATGAATGGATGAATAAGATGGTATTTCAGGTGATTCAAAAAAGCCTTATTTTGAAAACATAGAATGGAAAGTTTTTTGCAATTACAGGTCGCATGACGTAGAGAAAGCTTTAAATGATGTGGTACATGTGGACAAAATAAGAGATGGAGAGCTTGTTAAACCTTATAAGAGATGATTTTATGGCAATATAGACTATAGACTAAAAAATTAAATGGAATTATTTAGTGAACCTTACTATTCTTTTACCATGGCAATCGGATGTTCAGTTCTTTCGAGAGCCTTGAGAATACATAATCTGGCAATTACCTTCACATTCTGCATTGTCAACATTCTGAAATTATCATGAAACTTTTGCCCAAATCTGTAATGGAAACCTAGGTATTGACTCCCTCCGTGCCTACAACCCAGTCACCACCATATTTGTTTGGGTAGAAACAAAGTGGATAATGCCGGAAAATATCTTGCTTGTTATTAGGATATAAACGTGCTTCAAAAACCAAGAGAGATCATGGGGCCATAAGTATGGTTTGCTAACATTTAGTGGAAATTGGGAAAAGAGGTGCATGAAAACCGCAGCAAAGTCTGATGCTTGAATCTGAATGACATCCCTGTGGAATGATATTTTATCACAGGTGATATTTAAAAAAGTCTATGAAGTGACATAAGTAGTGTTTGTAATATATAAGCATGCTTTTGTGAATGTGTTTTACTGTGCATTTGGATTTGTGTGTTTGTATGAAGGCGGGCTGATTAAGAAATGAGCGGACTTGCGTGAGGGAGGGTATTAATATTCTGAGGACAAGTTAGAATTTACAAGGATAAAATAAAAAAAATTACCATAGAAACGTCAGAAGGTGTCTCTTTCCCAGATATTGTCTCATTAAAAAAAAAAAAAAAAAAAATTGTCCCGACAGATTACAATATACAGGACACCAGTCATCCCCTCATGGGCACGTTTATACCAAAATAAATATAATCAAAGCCTTAAGCCACACACATAGCAATAGGGAAAGAGGCGTGGTCAGCAGTGTCAGAACGCATCCAGATTACCTCGTCTACACCTGTGCATGTAGACAACAGTTTCGACAACACAGACTGCAGTTAGACGGCCATAAAAGGCGCTGAAGACTGCCCGATGTACAAATGTTTGGATGGCAACCACGGGATTGAAGTGGGAGGCAGCGCTGTGTACCTCACACACATGTGCGCTTTGCGTGAGCAGCGTGTGAAGTACACGGTGCTCTGCGAAAGTTTGCTGGCAGTGGGCCAAGCAGTCACACCATGCGTCAGACGCAGCCTTTCCAGTGGACTTTAATTTCTTTTTGGCTCACTTCAGGAGCACAACATAACTCTATGTACCGTGATGTCAGTTGGATTATCACATGGAATTTAATTTTTGCATGGTTATTGCAGCACACAGCAGCCGGGTGAGGCTTTTTACCACAGACTGTGGTTTGGCTCCTGTGCGCTCTGCGCTGTGAAGTGATAGTGGTTCCATGTTGGAGGTGAGTTTCATGTTTAATAACGCTGTCAGGGCCTGGGATACAGTTTCACATCACACTTCCTACAGAGTTTAGATGGTGAGCAGATAATATCATGTATATTACAGTGGTGAAATCCATTCAGCTCCATGCCTGACGTGTGCTATGATGCATTACTACGCATGAGACCATGGAGAGGCGCAGCAGCACACACTGTTCACATTCACTGTATGTGATGAATGTGTGCCACATACATGTTATTACATGTTAACATTTTATTTACCCTCCCTGGCCAGGGTCCAGTGGAGGTGGACATCCGTAGCACAACATGTCGGCAGGTTTTGCTGTAACTGATCGATCTCAGAGCTCATCAACCACGATCAGATCATTTCAGATGCTGTTTGATGCTGTCAGAATACATATATAGACTGCGATCAGATGACACAACAACTGCACATAGGCCGCCGTCAGATGTCTGTCTCATCTTGATGGTGCTAAGAGTGTTTAGAACATGTGCAACACACTCGGGACAGCTGAGCGAATGGGACCAAATATGTAGACTGCTCACAGACTGCCATCCATAAGTCTTCAAACCGCAAGTCATTATTTCCCAATTGTGGCCGGATGTGTCATTCTGATGCAATTCGGTCTCAATCGGCGTGTGTGTGATGGGGGTATTAGTATGTGGAAATGCGGTGACATCACGACTCGGAGAATGCTTGCCCTTCTGATCTTATGGAATGATATTGTGAGAAAAATGAAAGGAAGAATACAACACAAGCCTACTCCCTGTTTTCACTTGGGGTCACCACAGGATACCAGATATGGGTCTACATGTTATTTTTGGCACAAATTTTACACTGGATGCTTTCCTTGATGCAACTCTACATGAAATGGAGAATGTTAACAGGTGGTCTTGAACAAGGAAACTTTTGCATTGGAAACAAGCATAGTAACTGCTTGGCCACCACAGTGTCCCAGTCATAGCACTCCAAATCCCTTCGGCATCTCCCTTGTTTTCACTCAGGGTCACCATAGCAGATCTGAGGTGGATGTACATGTTGATTTGGCATAAGTTTTACACCGGTTGCCCTTCCTGATGCAACTCCATATTGGAGAATGGGCAGGGGTGGGTTTGACCTGGAAAACATTTGCATTGGAAACAAGCACACTTAATCGCGTGGCCACCTAGTGTTGTGGAGGAATGTGACGTGAATGGTTCATACATGATTTTCAATGTCATGGGTTGTTTTAAATGTCCTTTTAAAGTGTTATAAAGAAAACATCAAAGACAAGCTATACCATCTCTGCATAGGTGCAATTGTCAGCGTAAACACAGTGATTGGTGGCTAATTAGCTGTGATGTACGGGACACCAGATAAAACTCTTGCCTTGGGCACCAATTGGTCTGGCCCTGACGAATGATTATTTTTTTCAATAAATCACAGAAGAAATGCTTGATGTATAGGAGTTAAGTCCCACACAATGGACTGTTCTCAACAAATGTAAATCATAAATGCATGAGTCGGAGATGACTAGAAGTCTCCTCGAGACAACCATAAAACTCACCAGCTTTAAGAACAAACCGCTTCTTCTCCAAACACCTGTGATGGAAGGCATGCAGCACCCCTCTGAGGCATAATAAAGTTGTTTGTGATTACTGAAGTGACACTGCTGACAAATTGGCCTATCAGCACAAGTGAACAGAAATGGTCCAGAAATCGGAGTTTATGAGAAGGTTGCCTGCATCTGGGTGGACAGACAGCATTCACAACCTGCAGCGCTTCCACTCCAAATCTGTCTGGTGTCTGTCATCTGCAGAAAATGAGCCAGCTATCATGGCAGTCCAGCGTGTGCCAGATGGCACAGGCTCATAGACGGTTCGCATGAGTAACACAGGAAATGGGAAAAGTGACATGACTGACTGAAACAGAGTTGGGGGAAAATAAATTATTTTAACTTTGTTATTTTCGTGGGCGTTTTTTTAATGTTATGTGTAGAGATAACCACCTTTGTTTAGAAACCACATTTTAAAAATGAAACATCTTCATAAAAACATTGTTTTGTTTTATTCAACAGGCTGAATCTCAATTCAGGGGCTGTATCCTCTGAAGGCTGAACGCGTCGACTGCATACGTCATAGTGCAGTTACGAGACTGGCTCATTTCTTCTATCACTTGAAGAGCATCCTTCAAGGCTCAAACAATTCATTGAGCCATTGTGTGTTGTTAGTGTTCAAAAAGCACTTATAAGTTTCAAGTAATTGCTAGCAGCTGCTAGTCTTCATTTTATGTGTTTATGCAATATTCTTATCTTTATGTTAAAACAACTGTTATTTATCAAATTTTTCCAAAAATTCCAAAACTTTGAAGCTGTGAGCTACCAGTAAACATTATTATAATAGGTCAAAATTTTGTCAGCTTTTTTCCCCCTAATATATTAGGGGGGGGGGGGAATATATATATATATATATATATATATATATATATATATATATATATATATATATATATATATATAGATATATGAGGGTAGGCTGAAAAGTTCTAAGGCTCACTATGATGCAGTTAATGCATTAACTGCATCATAGTGAGCCTTAGAACTTTTCAGCCTACCCTCATATGTTAGGGTGCCACTCAAAACAGAATAATTTGCAGGGCATCCATTTCAAAATGAGCAAATATTTGCACAAAACAAAAAACAAAGTTTATCAGCTTGAACATTAAATATCTTGTCTTTGTGGTGTATTCAATTGAATATAGGTTGAAGAGGATTTGCAAATCATTGTATTCTGTTTTATTTACATTTCACACAACATCCCAGCTTCATTGGAATTGGGGTTGTAGATCAAATTAAAATACAAATACAATACATAACAACCATACCAGCATCTTAGTGCAAATTCAGCAACACATGACCTTATGCTATCTTTCCTGAGCCATCTGCTCATTTATGAGCTTCACTGACAATGGGATAAACAAATGTTTATATCGGTTATATTTATAAAGAGGAACTCTGCACCTTCTTGCTGAGTTAAGTAAAATATATTCAGAGTGCAGTACATGAGATGCAGCTGATAAAATGTTGTCTACAAGTCTGAGGATTGCTTTTTCAAACAAATCTTGGGGAGTTACAGGTACTGCCATACCAATGATTTTGCCAGCTATATCTGTCAGATTTAGTATTTGAGTTTTTAATTTAACCGTTAAATTGCCAAACCAGCTGGTACAGTAACACAGACACACAGAACATCAATATCATATTCCAACATACACCAAACAATCATATTTGACGGAGAAAGTGCATGTGCTGGTGGATTTGGGCAAATTAAACAAGTACACATTATAAAGAAGACAGTGCTCATATGGGTATTTTAGCATTGTGTTATATTTAATTTATTACATAGCAGTTTCATAGCAAGGCTGGTGGCCAAGTGGATAGTGTGCTTGGTGTCAGTGTGGAAGGTTCCCGGTTCAAATCCCACCCTTACCACATTTCTCCATGTAATGTGAAGTTGTGTCAGGAAGGGCATCCGGTGTAACATTTGTGTCAAATCAACATGCACACCCACCTTGGATCTGTTGTGGTGACCCCAAGTGAAACACAAGGCAGCAGCCGAAGGGACTTACTTACCTAGCAGGTTCACAAACAATTACTACAAGTGTTACCTGGTATTAGTCAGTGGTGGGCACAGTTCCACTAATCTGCTAGCTGCTAATTATCAAAACTAATGTTTTCATTGTCAGATTATCTTTTCAGATAACTTTGAAAACCATCGTCGGATCAATTATCTTCCGATAAATTTTGGTCCGATAATTTTTAGACTGCTAACATATTATTGCAAGCTAGTGAAAAAAGCTTTAACAGTTAATAAACATTTTTAAAGTCTGATATCAAAGATTTAAGCCTACCTGTTAAATATTTTGGAGTAGACGTACAGTTCTGTTCTCTACAGACAGAGGAGAGCTGGTTCTAGGAAAAACCACTCTATCCTCTGCAATCAGAGAAGAGCTGGTCACAAAAGAGAACCAAAATGAGAGCCAAAAATTAATTCCTCTTGACATCCTAATAACTAGCTGGCAATATACAGTTTTAACTTATGGTTAAAACCAAACTAATGTTAGACAAGTTATTTAAATAACGTCATGTCTGAAATTTCAAAAGTGAAAATATCAGCTATATGTTTTAGTTTAAAGTATTGCACAAATTTAAAGATTTTAGTGTGGACATGTTGCGTGCGCAGTGCATTCTGGGTACCGTAAACGTTCATGACAGGAGAAATGCATTTGAGATGTTCTGATCAGGCTCCACACGGACAACAGCATTAAACCTTTCATATATTGTTCCTAAAACTCTCGTGAATATATTCTCTGGGTTTATAGACATTGTTATTGTGTTTGTTTTATGTAAAAATGCCAGAAGAAGCTCAGGTTGCTTCTCCATTATTTTCAAATGGAATCACTGTGAGCTGCAGTTGCTTCCTGTTTGCTCTGTAATGTCCTGGTTATTGTCCTTTACAACACTGTTTGTCATCTTTGTTCCAGAGTCATATATATAAGATGTCTGAAATTCAGTTTTGTTTATTAAATTCCACGGAGATTAAATGTAGCAAACACGGATTATTTATTTGGAATATTTGTTTTGGCAAGTTTTCACGGTCTGTACTGTCATCTACTGGCCAGTAGTGTTCATGGCAGTATTCGCCCTAAGTATTGAGATATTCCATAATCCTTTGCGCACCAGAGAGTTGCTGCAGCTGATGAAAAGAAATACAAAAATGTACATTTTTGTTGTATAATGTTCATTTACAATTGTTGTCATGTGTTTTCTCTCTGTGCTGTTTCTCTCTCACAGCAACTCTCTGGTGCGCAAAGGGTTATTATGGGTTAGGGTCTGGGTGCCAGTAGATGGCAGATGGCAGTGTTCTATGCATTTTGATCCCGGTTATATCAAATTGTTGTCTGATCACAACTTGACTTTTGGCTTTTTTTGCTTTTTTTTAATATGAAAAAAATTGCATATTTTACAAAAGCACATTTATATGTAAACCAATACACACGTCACATTAATGTGTTTGTTTTTACAAAGAATGAATGAGTCAACCAATCAGTGTTAGCGGATGCCCATTTTACCCATAATCCCTTTGGCATCTGTGTGTGTTTGTTACAAAACTTCAGAATTAATGCACACTCACACACACACCTTCAAACCGCTTAGGTCCAATTAAGGGTCATGGGGGGCTGGAGCCTAACTCAACAGTCGTAGAGCGTGAGGCAGGGTACACCCAAGACAGAACGCCAGTCTGTCACAGGGCCACAAACAGACAAACAAACACAGTCACACCCCCACACACACCTACGGACAATTTAAAGATCCCAATCCACCTAACCCGCATGTCTTTGGATGTGGGAGGAAACCGGAGCACCCGGAGGAAACCCATGCAAACATGGGGAGAAGATGCAAACTCCACACAAAAAGGCCACAGGCAGGAATTGAACCCATGACCTTCTCGCTGTGAGGCAACAGTGCTAACCACTAAGCCACTGTGCTGCCCCAGAATTAGTGCATTATTTAAAATTAAAAGATATGTTATATTTTAACTTTGTACAAATGACAGAATTGTCATTAATGTAGTTATTCTATCCAGAATAATTTGATTTATAAATCAAAACCATAAGTCAAACCTGCTTTATTTTCCAAGACCTCTCCTTCACAGTGGAACTGCTGTATGCGGTTAAGGAATAATGACTTTTTTGTGACAACCTGGTGGTCAGGCTCCTTTTGCTGCGGTAGAGTAAAATATGTAGTAAATAGGAGCTTCCAGCAGGGGGCACAGTACACAAAGACAGAAGTGGTGGTTCATTGTTTGGGTTTGTGATTGTGGTGTTAAAACTCAATTTTGAAAGTTATCAGTTTTCGGTTAGCTGTAGCATCTGATAAATTTTTGGGTGGTTTATCGGTGTAGCTTTATAAAAGATAACAGCTAATTCGCTAAGAGAAAAGTTATTGAAGCTAACATACCCACCACTGGTATTAGTCATGTTATTGCAGGCAGTATATCATGCATTTGTTGCACTGCACAGCATGGAGAACCTTCCATTTTGCACAAATGTTTGCAGCACTGTTAGTTTCATAGGCATTGATGGTTGAGGTGATCTGTTGGGCTGCTGAATGATGGTAGTACAATGATGCCTCCCACGTCAGCAGGGAGACCCTTGCTGAGTTGAAAAGGCATTTTAGTTTGGCACAACTGGTCTTAAATTGACTTTACACATGCTTTGATAAGCACAATGTTCAAACACAATACAATATGCAGCATGGATGATTTTTGCAGCCTTGAGCCAAAAATCCTTTTCTACCTCAGACGTAGACTTTGGATGGGAAACCCTTTGAAATTATGGAACAGTTGCATGCACAAGTCACTGGCGAGTGTCGTGAGGAGTGAGTGAACCACATTGTGACTTTGGTGTGTTACTTTTATAAAGCCACCCGGGAGACCGTGCCAGAGGAGAAGGGGCACATGGAGGTGGTTGTGGGGTGTTTAAAGCATTGATGGAAAGAGCAGCAAAGACCAAAATCAATATTTGCAGGGTGGAGGAAAACTCCCTCGGGTTCCAAGTTGGTTGTCTGGAGGAGTTTGGCTTGTTTCTGTCCCCTGCTCCTTTTCGAGTGGCCTTTATCTCTTGCCACAATCTCTCACTGTTCTTCACTGTGCTTATTACAAAGCTCTTTATCATACAGATTGAAAATAGAGGCAGTCAGCAAGGGGTGAATTGCATTCTATGTGGAGTACGGTAACCACCATGTGGTTCTTCACACTCAGACCTTTTTTATTGTACCTCATTAGTACCATTGTGCATACGGGCTTGAGTGTCTGTGCTCCTCTCCCTTACTGATGCATTTGTGTCCTACTCACTGCTGCTGTTACCTACAGCTGATAAATGAAGGCCAAACCCACCTCATTCTCCCAGGATTCTTTGCTGCCTCTGGCTGCTTTCTCTTCTGTGCACTGATGTAGAAACCTGAAGTCTTGTGTCGCCTGCATCCCTGAACCCTGCCTTCCATTTTGCCTTCAGTGTAAGGCAAAACGAGCATACTGAGTTTTCTGCTTTGTGCTCACAGGACTGCATGAAGCATAACCTTTGTGAGTCCTTGGAAATTAGTGTATAATGCATCATAAATCAGAAGCAATGGCTTTTACTTCACATGAAAGAAAACTGAAGGATACTCGAGTAAACACAGTCCAGGCTCCAAATGCCTCAGTTTTACAGGAGTAAAAAAAAAAAAAAGAAGAATCTTCTTGTTCTGTTCCTTGACCCAGATACAAGTTGAAGCAGAACCCAGATACACAAGCAAAAAAAAAAAAGTGTGTGTGTATATATATATATATATATATATATATATATATATATATATATGAACTGCATTTATATAGCGCTTTTCCATCTGCATCAGACGCTCAAACCGCTTTGCAAATAATGCCTCACATTCACCCCGATGTGAGGGTGCTGCCATACACTCACTACACACTGGGAGCAATTAGGGGATTAAGGACCTTATTGCCCAAGGGCCCTTAGTGATTTTCCGGTCAGGCTGGGATTTGAACAGACAAAACTTGATTTGAACCAAGGATCCTCTGGTCTCAAGCCAAATGCTTTAACCACTAGACCATCACCTCCTTCATGGTATCGCAAATTCAGCGTTATTAATGTTACCTGTTTTAAAGGCCTTTCACACCAGGCACGCAAACCGGCATGTTATTGTAAAACCCATTATTTTCAATGGCAGGCACTGCGCAGAAAAAAGTAGCAAGAGCCGTTGCTACACACTGCTCATCTGTGCATCTGCAAAACAGCAGTGTACTCTGAATGAGCCTGCTGAAAAGACAGACTCAGGCCATCTTCTCCAGGCACTAGGATTGGATATGAGGCAAGGATAGTCTACAACAGGGACTGAAAAAAAGGGGTGACACTTTATACAGTAGATACATGAAGTGGTCTAATGAAGTCTCTGTAATATTCTGCTTCTGATCTATCAATAGAAACATGATGAAAAACAGAGTTTGAAATGCCTGTCGTTTGACCCTATAGTCAGTGCAGGGTACATTGCTTCTGAAGCCAAAATCTTGACCTTGGCTTGCGACCTTGACTTAAAACCTTTTTCTCTTTGTCCTTAGCTAAACCTCAGTCATATCACCATGTTTGGTCCAAACTGCATCAAATGTCTTTGGGTTCTGCCATAATGATCAACAGTATGCAACCTAAAGTAAAGAGGACAAGGGCATTCGGGGCATGTCCAACTCCACTTTGCCATTTACAATGCATGGAATGCCTAAATACAAGCAGATTAGGTGAATTGGAAACTTCAAAAATTGTCCAGGTCTCCCTTGTAAAAGAGCTCTTGATCTCAGTGGGACTAACCTGGTTAAATAAAGGTTAAATTTAAATTTAATGCAATGTGAGCACAAAGCTGGGCACAGGACCCAAAAATGCTGGATTTATCATGGTAGTTTTTGGGGACAACATGACATAAACCAATCAGACTGCAGCTATCATCCCCAAAAGACTTAGAATGTGCTACAATCTGGGGCATGAATAAGAATGCAAACTCAAGTAAGAGGTTTTTGAGCTTTTTTTTACTTTACAGGCCAGCTGTAGCACAGGGTATTGCAATAATGATGACACAATCTGAAGTTTGTATTAATAATACATTAGAATCATATAGTATGAGTGACACTATGATAATGACACTAAGACATCATAGCTAGCATCATAAAGGCAGTTGGGCGAGAGAGTTAATCCAAAGATTATATCAATTATCTATTCAGTTGTTATTATGGTCATCATGAAAGATTAATCCAGGTTTTGAGTATATTTCTTATTGTTACATGCGAAACAAGGTACCAGTAGATTCAGTAAATTCTCACAAATCCAACAAGACCAAGCATTCATGATATGCACACTCGTAAGGCTATGAAATTGGGCTATTAGTAAAAAAAGTAGAAAAGGGGGTGTTCACAATAATAGTAGCATCTGCTGTTGATGCTACAAACTCAAAACTATTATGTTCAAACTGCTTTTTTAGCAATCCTGTGAATCACTAAACTAGTATTTAGATGTATAACCACAGTTTTTCATGATTTCTTCACATCTGCGAGGCATTAATTTTGTGGGTTTGGAACCAAGATTTTGCTCGTTTAGAGTTTAAGGAAGATCATTTTAGAAATTTTTATATTGAGAAGCCTGATTCACTTTCTGTATTTGAAATGTCAATGTGTGAAATACCAAGGGGCTGAATACCTTTGCAAGCCACTGTGCAATTTGAAGAATGTTACATCAGTTGGACACTACTATGTGACACGTGTACTGCAAGGTGCATTGCTTTGCACCCGGTGGAAGGTTGGACCCCTTGAGTTACTGTGTACATACCCATACAGACACATGGGACTGAAAACAACTGCATGCATGCGAAAACAGAGCAAAAATTTGTAGGGGCAAATTTAGCATCCTTGGAGAGATAATGAAGGTCTGCTGTTTTAAAGATGCCATGTCTTGTTAATACTGACTGCACAGTGCATTACAGCACATCAGTCACAGGCCACGAGGAAATTAGTCAACACGTCACAGCGAGCAAGTGTCAAATGGAGGCAGTGATGGAGGGTGTGAGCAGAGGATAGTGGGAGTGCACTTTGTTGTTTGGTCAGATAAATATTTAATGGCTGTTCCTAGCAACGTCTGTCAAAATATTTGGTCCCGACAAAAAGCCAGTGAATGAATCTGTGTAGGAGAGCCCATTATTAGATCAGTTGGTAGCCCAGGGCTGGAAAAACTTCCCCACATCTCAATTTCACATTGACAAGAACTCTGCTGTGAAGATAATTGTGGATTTGCTGCTGTGCACACTGAAAGAGAGATGGAGGAGAGGAAAACAAGGGCAAAAGAGAACATTGGTGTATTAAACATGATAACCATGCAGTGTAAAGCAACAATTATTTCTGATGTAGTTGCACTTTGTTATGCTTGTTGTTGATCAAAAAACAAGCATAACTCTAAGTTCTAGTTTGACACAGTGGTAGCACTTATTCATGGACAACCACCTGTGAGTTGCTCTTATACAGCACAAGATTTCTTGGATTACTTCGAGAAGAAAATAGAAGACATGAGGTTAAACATGTCCCAGCATGCCTTAATCCAGCCATGACACCCTGCTATTGAGGTGGGTGCCATGACTGAAGTATTGCCAAGATTTAAAGAATTTGATAGTATCTCACTAGGCATGCTGATGAAACTCGTATCGTCTGCTAAAAGCACAACCTGTTTATGTGATCCAATACCAACAAAACTGTTTAAGAATCTGTGGCCCACTCTTGGGCCGACTGTGCTGGAAATGATTAATCTCTCATTAACTTCTGTTCCAAAATGTTTCAAATCTGCAGTGATTAAACCATTACGTAAGAAATCTAATCTTGACCCTAGTGTATTGAGAAACAATAGGCAAGATAAAATCATCATTTTGCTCTAAAAATCTGGGAAAAGTGGTTTCACGGCAGCTCGTGGACTACCTTACTGAGAATAATCTTTCTGAACTACTGCAGTCTGCCTTTAGAAAATATCATTCCACAAAGACAGCTCTCACTAACGATTCAGACACCACTATCGTTGTGGTGCTGTTAGGTCTTAGTGCTGTGTTTGATACCGTGGACCATCATATTCCACTCGATAGGCTGGAGAATCATTTTGGGATTACTGGGAGTGCCCGTGCGTGGTTGACGTCATACCAGTCGTTCTCACTGTGTTTTGTGCAATAACACTATTGCTAACCTTTGTGACATGAAATTTGTGGTTCCACAAGGATCTGTCTTAGGCCCCCTGCATTTCTCCCTTTATACAGCACCCCTTGGGCGCATATTGCAGCATTTTGGGATTACCTTTCACTGCTATGCTGATGATACTTACTTATACATGCTGATAACTGCTGGTAATCTCATCTTCATAAAATCCTTAGAAGATTGCCTTGCATCAATGAGAAGCTGGATTTCTAGCAACTTCCTACTTTTAAACTCTGATAAGACTGAAATGATGGTTCTTGGTCCAGTGAGACATCGGTATCAATTTGACCAGCTAACGCTTAGCCTAGGCTCGTGTGTCATACATCACACTGACAAAGTGAGGAACGTTGGGGTAATTTTTGATCCTACGGTGTCCTTTGACCTCCACATTAGAGATATTACGAGCACTGCTTTCTTCCACCTGTGACATATAGCGAACATTCAGCCCATCGTGTCTATGGGTGATATTGAGACCCTGATTCATGCATTTGTTTCTTCTGGATTGGACTACTGCAATGTTCTATTTTCTGGTTTACCGCAGTCCAGCATTAAGGGTCTCCAATTGGTTCAAAATGATGCTACCAGACTTTTGACACAAAGCGAAAGGTTTGACCACATTACAGCTATTTTGGCATTTTGTCACTGCCTCCTTGTCCCTGTGAGATCACATTTTAAGGTTCTGCTACTAGCCTATAAAATCGTTCACAGACTGGCACCTCCCTGCCTAGCTGACCTAATTAAACCCTACGTACCAGCCCGGGTTTTGCGTTCTTAGGGTGCAGGACTACTTTGTGTCCCTAGGGTGAATAAATACTCTGCGGGTCACAGAGCTTTCTCTTATCATGCCCCTGTTCTGTGGAATGATATTCCTGTGTCAATAAAACAGTCAGATTCTGCAGAGAGTTTCAAGTCAAGACTTAAGACGCACTTATTTTCCCTTTTGTATGGTTAGCATACTGGCATAGTATGTTACTATGTATTTTACTATTTTAATTCATTTTATCAGGAAATGGAGTATGCCGTGGCCTCAACTTTATCTAAACTCTGGGTCTTTTAGTGAAGGTTAGGGCTAGTGGCCAGTGATCACCTTAGTATTTCTTTTGTTTTTCTTGTTGCTTAATGCTGACAAATTATACTGTATTTGATGTCTTTCTGCAGCCTGATTCCTTTTTTTTTCTCTGTTTGATGTGCGGCTCCATCCAGAGATGGGTGTGGTGTCTGTTTCTGAAACCCTCTTGTCCTGTGTACTGGCAACATTTCCTGTGTATTTGTTTTGTGAATTGTTTTGTAATCTGTGTCGGTAGCATGGCCCAAGCAGAGAGTCACCCCTTTGAGTCCGGTCTGCTTGAGGTTTCTTCCTCAGAGCGAGTTTTTCCTTACTACTGTCGCCTGTGTGCTTGCACTGGGTGTTGGTAAGGTTAGACCTTACTTGTCTGAAGTACCTTGAGGCAACATTGTTGTGATTTGGCACTATATAAATCAAAATAAATTGAAATTGATTTCACTTTATATAGCGTTTGAAGGATTATGTCAAAACTACCTCACAGATTCTCAACATAATTTGCACCACAAATCGATGTCAGGCTATGGAAGACCACTGAATTTTGGAAGTTATCCAGATCCAGATTGTGGATCAAGATTTTCCTTCATATAGGCTTTGAAGGATTTCTTCAAAACTACTTCACATATTCTCACAAAGTTTGCACCACAGACAGATATTTTGGCACGGAAGGCTCCGCTGAATTTTGGAGGTGATCCAGATCCGGAATGGCGGACTCAGAAATCTTTGATTGCTCTTGTTTTAAACAAAATTGAAAACGGTCCCTCCTAATCCAACAACCATGTTTTGGGAATTATGAAAATGTTCATGGTGTGGTAGGAATTTTGTAGGTGTTGTACATCCAATGAATATTCTTTTATTAGACCCTCAGCAGCAGTGTTACGATGTGTTTTGCTCCAGAATAAAAGAAGACATGCATCGAATAAAATGTGCAAATTTGGGTTGATGAGTTTGATTTATGCTGTGGATCTTGGTTGTTGTCTAAAGCAGATTTTCAGCCGGCATGTACTGTAAATCTCAGGATTGCAGTTGTAAAAGGCATCCCTCGCTGATGAGATGTTTGAGTCTGCCAGATCCCTGTTAAGGTTTTATATTAGTTCTTCCATCAAACCTGAACATTCATAAAAGCATTTGGAGACGGTGCAGCTGATGTGAAAAAGAAATGCTATGATGGAAATGTGGTAATTGACGTGCAGATGCTTAAGGCTGCCTTGATTTGAGATATATGAGGTGACCTTGGTCAGATATCTTGATACATCAGATTTGCACCCTTACAGAAGTCTGAAGTAGCTGATTTAATGGCTGGCTTTCAGCATTTGCTAGACATACTTTTATCTGAAGAAATAATAAAAGCTGGGGGGAAAAAAAATGCCTTTTCTGCTCTGGGTTTTATTCCAATTCAAGATATAACATGAACATGTCTTGCATTGATAAGACTTTAAAGCTTCATGGTTCTTTCAGCAACTCTGTGAGTTACTAACGTGCAACCCCAAATCACAAAAAGTTGGCCCGGTATGGAAAATGAAAAAGAAGAAAAGGACAAAAACAAAAAAGAGTGATCCTCACATTTACTTTGACTTCTGCTTCAATATGAACTCAATATACAATGGCTTGCAAAAGTATTCAGCCTCTTGGTATTTCACTCATTTTAATTTGTTTCTGGCATTTCAAATACAAAAAGTAAATCAGGCTTCTCAATATAAAAATTTCTAAAATTATCTTCCTTAGTCTCAAATTGAAAGTAAATCTCTAGAACTTGATATAAATTAATTAAAAATATAAAAGCCAAGATGATGGGTTACATAAGTAATCAGCCCCTTTGGATAATACCTGGAAATGATCAGTTTTATTGCCAGTTTTCTTCAGACAAGTCAGGGGATGGATACATGAACATTTCCAAGTCACTGAATATGTCTTGGACTTTATTTACATCAGTTATGAAGAAATACAAACAGTATGGCACTCTATGGTAAATCTGTGTGGAGGAGATAGTTCTCAAAAACTGACTGTGCAAGAAGGAGAAGTGTGGGGAAAGCCACCAAGACACCCAGACAACCCAGAAGACGTTATAGGCTTCTGTGGCTGTGACTGGAGAAATGATGCATAGTGCATGTTTTGCCTTTTGTATCCCCAGTTATACAACTTCATGATGAAGTGGTACAGAGGAGGAAGACCTGAAAGTTCAACTACAATTTGCCAGAAGGCACATCTGAGATGCAAGCCAAGATTTGATGTTTTGGTGAAAGAAACCTTCAAATATCTGCTAAATCCAGATCAGATACGGATCAAAATTAGTATTTTCATCAAGAGTACCAGTTTGCACCTCATGGTCACAAATGAAAGTGATTGAGGCACTTTTGATTGACATAGAATGTACAATGTACATGAAATAGTCTTTCAATATTAAAATCAAATGTCCACAAAATCCACAATCTGGATCAGATCCAGATCAAAGTTTGTCAGGTGATAGAGTGCTAGTCTGCATATGACTTTCAAATATGAGAGTGATTGGGAGCACATTTTATTCACATTTAATGTGTACGTTAAATGTTTATTAAATTCAATGTTAAATTTAAATGGCCACAAAATCTGTAATCTCAATCAAACTTTATTCTCCATCCTCCATAATGCTGTCAAATATGAAAGAGATTTGATCTTTTTTGACAGAGTTATGAATTTTTGAATATTTGTTCAATGTTCAAAATAGGGATTTGTCCAGTTTTCCAAGATTTTTCCTCACTTAGCCCTTTGACGTATGACCTTGAAAATTTTATGACTTTTTGCCTCTCAGGATATGAATCTTCAGTCGTAAAATGTCGTCACAATATGAGGTCTGTCCAAAAAGTAACGGACCTTTTTATTTTTTAAAAAAACTATATGGATTTGAATCACGTGTGATTGCATCAGCCAACCTTGAACCTTCGTGGGCATGCGTGAGTTTTTTCACACCTATCGGTTGCGTCATTCACCTGTGAGCAGGCTTTGAGTGAGCAGTGGTCCACCCCCCTCGTCGGATTTTTATTGCGAATAAATGTCTGAACGATTTGGAGCTTTGCTGCATCAATTTCTTTCCAGAAACTGTGAGAGATCTCCAGGTGGACACCGTTCGGAAAATTAATATGGCTTTCAGGGATGATTTTATGGGGATTACACAGATTAAGGAGTGCTCCAGATGGTTTAAAGACTGCCCACAGCTGCTGAGAGCGCGCCACACTCCGAGCGCCGATCGACAGGCTGAAACCCCGCTGAAACAACCAGATCATTTCCAACGTGAAGGCTTTGTTGATCCGGGACGTCGTCTGACTTTCACAAAAAGGCAGAAGGCGTGGACAGCAGCACTTTTTCGGCACATTCTTCTGTTAAAGGAGTTTTTTTTCATGGAAAAAGAAGCGGAGGATTGCCCCACCGTGCCGCTCATGGCGCGGGACGAAACCACCTCCGTGTTGGTCTCACAGGACGGCTTTCAGGTGGCTTTCAGATGGCTTCCGGTTGCTTTTCAGTCGTGTGAATATCCGAGAAATTGAGCATGAGCTGGACATGCCCCAACATGTCCTGTGAGGCTTCATCACGGCGTTGCTTTGCGCCATGCGGCTCCACTGCGACGCGTGGAATTCCTCCGCTCCTCTTTCCATGACAAAGACTCCTGTAACAGTGGAATGTGCTGTTCATTTCTAAACTGGACGCTGTCTTGATCCGGTATGTCGTCTGACTAGCACAGGAATTGTGGAAGACATGGACATCAGCACTTTGTCAGCACATTGAGACAGACGTGCGGAGGAATTCCGAGCATCAGGACGGAGCCGCATGGCGCAAAGCAACGCCGTAGTGAAGCCTCACAAGACATGTTGGGGCATGTCCAGCTCATGCTCAATGTCTCGGATATTCACACGACTGAAAAGCAACCGGAAGCTGTCTGAAAGCTGTCCTGTGAGACCACCACAGAGGTGGTTTTGTCCCGCGCCAGCTGCTCATCGCGTGGCAACACAGCAAAACACCTCCGTTGGAAGTTTGAACATGCCCAGCTGTTAAACAATTTCTCGGATACTCACTCAACTGAAAGCCATTGAAAACCACCTGAATCTTACGAATGGTTATCAACATGGATGTGGCGCCGTGCGATGAGCGGCTGGGATCCGTCCGCAAGTCTTTCATTACAAAATCTCCTTTAACAGTGGAATGTCCGGATAAACTGCTGATCTCGACCTCTTCTGAAACTTCTCTGCTCTCTCACAACATCCTGGGTCAACAGAGGCTTAAATTTGGAAGTTTTCAGCTCAAAACAGGCTGACGACAGCGGCTCGGGGTGCGGCGCGCCGTCCGGCGCCGTGGGCTGTCCTTAAAGCGATAGTAACACTTTTTAATCTCTCATCAGCCGTTAAAATTTTCACCGAAAACCGCCTGAATTTCTCGAATGGTGTCCACTTGGATGTGCCTTACAGTTTCTGAAAAAATTTTGATCAAGCAAAGCGCCAGTCTCTCAGGAAGTTCTCAGAAAAAGGAATTCCGACGGGAGGGGTGGACCAGTGCTCACTCAAAGCCTGCCCACAGGCGAATGACGCAACCGACAGGCGTGAAAAAACTCACGCATGCACACGAGGGTTCAAGCTTGTCTGACGCAATCACACGTGATTCAAATC
The DNA here is from genome assembly GCF_902500255.1 of Thalassophryne amazonica. Taxonomy (NCBI): domain Eukaryota; kingdom Metazoa; phylum Chordata; class Actinopteri; order Batrachoidiformes; family Batrachoididae; genus Thalassophryne; species Thalassophryne amazonica. Next base: position 36,241,509 of record NC_047110.1, on the reverse strand, counting down.
CATATAGTTTTTGAAAAAAATAAGGTTGGATACTTCTCTAATAGACCTCGTATGTTATCCTTGCTCAGAGGTTGAGTCAACTTGTCTGAGCTCAGAGGCATCTAGGTTGAACCGTTATGCCGCGTTCACACCGGGCGCGATCAGACGCTACAAATTCACGTGGGTCGCCAGGCGACGGACGCGCCTCCTTCGCCCGGTGTGTTGCTCTGCTTGGGTGGACTTTCGCTGCGAAAATTCGCCCCGGTGCGTCATCAAATAGGAGGAGCTTCCATTCCGCTCGCCGGCTCCGGTTGTCAGTCAAGTTAACATGACGGACCTTGATCACACGGAGCGAGTTGTTGTGAAAAGCTCCCAATACAGAGAGTATCATTATTTGCTGCAGGAGCTGTGTCTGGGTGATTGCCGCTTTCAGCGGTCCTTCCACCTCTGTGGGACCCAGTTTGAGGATCAACTGTCCCGTTCGCGCGCGCACATGTAAACAATTAAAAAAAAAAAAAACTCCGCTGCTTGCTGCAGCTGGCTCTTCCCCCAAAAAACTCTGTCATAATTGTGTTTAGAAACCAGTCACCATTTGTTTTATTATACATCTGTGTAGTTAATTAATAAAATATTCTCTACAGATGATTCGCTCGCGCGCACGTAAAAAAAAAAGAAAAGGAAAAAGCTCCGCTCCCCGCTGCTGCAAGTAGGGCTGCTGCTCGCTCCAAAAACTGTCATAATTGTGTTTATAAACCAGTCACCATTTGCTTTATACAGGTGTGTAGTTAATAAGTAAAATAATCTCCAGGATGATTTGCGCGCGCACGTAAAATAAAAATAAAAAGAAACTCCGCTCCCCGCTGCTGTGGTGCTGCTGCTCGTTCCAAAAACTCTGTCATGATTGTGAAATAAAGGACAAAAGAGACATAAGTCCTGCTCACAGGCTGCTACCAGATACAGGACATGTTCACATCTTCAGTCAAACTCCAGACATCTCCACGTCACTACATATTCAGTCCCTGATTGGTCATCGCGGCGTGACGAGACGAAAAAGTTCAGATTTTTGAACTTGGGGAGGAGGGCAGTGCGACGTGAGGCGACGCAATATCGCACCACAAACGCGCAAAACGCTCAAAATCGCTTCACTCGCATCACTTCACTCGCCTCCATCGCGTTGCGCTGTGCGGTTTGGCGCCAAAACGCGTCCTTACATAGGGATTACATGGCAACCTGTGGCTGCAGTCGCTCGCGTCGCGCCCGGTGTGAACGCGGCATTACACTCTACATTGTATATTGTGAGTAGACAAACGAGTATTCCAGTTCTTTTTTGGTAGAAATGGATGTTGTGTTCTCCAGACCAAAGACAAAAAGGACCATCCAGACTGTTAGCAATAAGTCCAAAAGCCAGGGTCTGTCATGATATGACAATGCCTTTCACTCACTCACTCGCTCACTCACATGCCAGTCTGTCGCAGGGCCACATATCAACAAACAAACACATTCACTCCCACACCTATGGCCAATTTAAAGTTTCTAATTCACCTAACCTGCATGTCTTTGGATGTGGGAGGAAGCTGGAGCACCCAGAGGAAGCCCACGCCAACATGGGGAAAACATGCAAACTCCACACAGAAAGACCACAGGTGAGAATTGATCCCATGACCTTCTTACTGTGAGGCAACAGTGCTAACCTCTCAGCCACCGTGCTGCAACAAGACAATGCAAAACCATATTTTCCACACATTACAGAAGAAGGGATATGGGTGATGGATTGGCCTGCCTGCAACCCTGAAATGTCCCCAATGGACAATGTGTGGAGACTTCTGAAATTAATAACACAACAATAATGTTGTTGCACAGCTAAAGACATATTTGGAAGAAGAATGGGACAAGAGAACACCTGAAATGCCATCTACAATGATCTCCAATGCTTTAAAATGGACAAAAAAAAAAAAAAAAAACAGACGCGTGGAAGAAAATGGAAAACAACCATCAAAATGAATAGAAGAATACCCAGAATGGCAAAGGCTCACCCATTGATCAGCTCCAGGATGATCAAAGACAGTCTGGAGTTACCTGTAAGTGCTGTGACAGTTAGAAGACGCCTGTGTGAAGCTAATTTATTTGCAAGAATCCCCTGCAAAGTCCCTCTGTTAAATAAAAGACGTGCAGAAGAGGTTACAATTTGCCAACGAACATATCAACTGGCCTAAAGAGAAATGGAGGAATATTTTGTGGACTGATGAGAGGAAAATTGTTCTTTTTGGGTCCAAGGGCCACAGACAGTTTGTGAGACGACCCCAAACTCTGAATTCAAGCCACAGTTCACAGTGAAGACAGTGAAGCATGGTGGTGCAAGCATCATGATATGGGCAGGTTTCTCCTACTATGGTGTTGGGCCTATATATTGCATACCAGGTATCATGGATCAGTTTGGATATGTCAAAATACTTGAAGAGGTCATGTTCCCTTATGCTGAAGAGGATATGCCCTTGAAATGGGTGTTTCAACAAGACAATGACCCCAAGCACACTAGTAAACAAGCAAAATCTTGGTTCCAAACCAACAAAATTAATGCCTCGCAGATGTGAAGAAATCACGAAAAACTGTGGTCATACAACTAAATACTACTTTAGTGATTCACCTGATTGCTAAAAAAGCAGTTTGAACATAATAGTTTTGAATTTGTAGCGTCTACAGCAGATGCTACTATTATTGTGAACACCCCTTTTCTACTTTTTTTTTTTACTAATAGCCCAATTTCATAGCCTTAAGAGTGTGCATATCATGAATGCTTGGTCTTGTTGGATTTGTGAGAATCTACTGAATCTACTGGTACCTTGTTTCCCATGTAACAATAAGAAATACGAGGTCTATTAGAAAAGTATCCGACCTTATTATTTTTTTCAAAAACCATATGGATTTGAATCACGTGTGATTACGTCAGACTTACTTGAACCCTCGTGGGCATGCGAGAGTTTTTTCACACCTGTCGCTTACGTCATTCGCCTGTGGGCAGTCTTTGAGTGAGGAGTGGCCCACACTCTCGTCGATTTTTTCATTGTTTAGGAATGGCTCAGAGACTGCTGCTTTGTTTGATAAAAATTTTTTCAAAAACTGTAAGGCACAACTGAGTGGACACCATTCGATAAATTCAGCTGGTTTTCGGTGAAAATTTTAACGGCTGATGAGAGATTTTGGTCTGTTAGTGTCGATTTAAGGACGGCCCACGGTGCCTGACGGCGATCTGCTCTCCGAGGCGGCATCGTCTCGCTGTTTCAAGCTGAAAACTTCCACATTTCAGGCTCTGTTCACCCAGGTCGTCGTCAGAGAACAGAGAAGTTTCAGAAGAGGTCGGCATGAGGAGTTTATGCGGACATTCCACTGTTAAAGGAGATTTTGTAATGAAAGAACGTGCGGGGAGATTTGCATGTCGGACCAGACCCGACCGCGGGGGGGTCGCGACAGGAAAAACACCTCCGTTGGAAACCTTAACGGACAAGTTGGAACATGCCCAAGCTGTTAAACAATTTCTCAGATACTCACTTGTTGAAAGCCATCAAAAGCCGCCTGAATTTTACAAATGGTTTTCAACACGGAGGTGTTTTTCCTGTCGCGGCGCAGATGGATTTGCGTCGTCGTCACGGAACCGACTCGGCGAATTTGCCCGCACATTCTTTCATTACAAAATCTCCTTTAACAGTGGAATGTCCGCATAAACTCCTCATGCCGGCTTCTTCTAAAACTTCTCTGTTCTCTGACGATGACCTGGGTGAACAGAGCCTTAAATTAGGATGTTTTCAGCTCGAAACAGCCAGACGGACGCCACCTCCGACCGCGCCGCGCCAATCCACTTTGTAAGCTGTCCTTAAAGCGAAAGAGACTCCACAATCTCTCATCAGCCGTTAAACTTTTCACGAAAACCAGCTGAATTTCTCGAATAGTGTCCACTCGGATATCCCTCACAGGTCCTGAAAAAAGTTTTGATAAAGCAACGCGTGCCGTCTCCAGCAGAGCCTCAGACAAAGGATGTCAGCCGAGAGGGCTTGACCAGTGCTCATTCAAAGCCTGCCCACAGGCGAATGACGTCACCGACACGTGTGAAAAAACTCACGCATGCGCACGAGGGTTCAAGCATGTCTGGTGTAATCGCACGTGATTCAAATCCATATCGTTTTTTTTTTTTTTTTTTATAAAACTGTCGGTTAGTTTTCTAATAGACCTCGTATACTCAAAACCTGGATTAATCTTTATTCTGAACACTACTGTACACTGTGTATAAACACAGTTCAAATAAGTTTTAAGATTGACCTTATATATTTCTAGTGAAATGGGAAATACATTTTAATGTATTTTGCCTACATCTACTGCTAACAAAGCAGCCAACAAAAATCATGAGCTGCTTTATGAAACCAAAATTCTATTTTTTTTAAAGCTTAAAACAGTTCTTTTGAACAAATCTCATCAAAGCCAGGATTGTGGGTGACTGTTTCAGTCGAGGGCAGAAAAACAGCAGCAATGGATTTGGCCTTCAACCTTTTTGTGGAACAACGCTGAATGACAAACTTGTTTTCTAACGATCTGCTATTCTGCATGCAACATATCGTACATCGGCCATCATTGCTAATGCCCTCCATAACAGCGAGCAGAAAGAGACAGGTGGCCAGTGTGACCTGTGAGAGCAAGTCCCCCTGGATACTGCTTGATGATGGCAAAAACATGGATGGGCATTGTATTAATCCAATTCTATGGTAGTAATGTGGAAAATCCAGCAGCTGTCTGAGCTTTATATAGAAGAGCCTAGGGCATGAGAAAACTGCAGTGATTCAAATGGCACAAAGGCACTAGGCTTGAAATGCAGCACGCCTCCCCTGGCATATAGATCTCCTCAGCTTCGTTTGCCTTTCTCTCCTCCTCTCAGGACCTCTGTTTAATTTGACTTACCCTCCAATTTCCTCATTTGCTGTCTCTTATACTCTCATAGTCCTTCTTATTTCTCAGCCTACTATTCCTGTCTTTGATCCTTCCCCTTACAGCCAAATTCCCCGGGCAGTTTCAGTTCAAATCCTTCCAATCCTCCCCCTCCGTTGGCTCATTCACTCCTTCAACTTGTCTCACGACCGTGTCTTTGCATTCGAGCTTTTCTGTGTTTAGAAACCAGTCACCATTTGTTTTATTATACATCTGTGTAGTTAATTAATAAAATATTCTCTACAGATGATTCGCTCGCGCGCACGTAAAAAAAAAGAAAAGGAAAAAGCTCCGCTCCCCGCTGCTGCAAGTAGGGCTGCTGCTCGCTCCAAAAACTGTCATAATTGTGTTTATAAACCAGTCACCATTTGCTTTATACAGGTGTGTAGTTAATAAGTAAAATAATCTCCAGGATGATTTGCGCGCGCACGTAAAATAAAAATAAAAAGAAACTCCGCTCCCCGCTGCTGTGGTGCTGCTGCTCGTTCCAAAAACTCTGTCATGATTGTGAAATAAAGGACAAAAGAGACATAAGTCCTGCTCACAGGCTGCTACCAGATACAGGACATGTTCACATCTTCAGTCAAACTCCAGACATCTCCACGTCACTACATATTCAGTCCCTGATTGGTCATCGCGGCGTGACGAGACGAAAAAGTTCAGATTTTTGAACTTGGGGAGGAGGGCAGTGCGACGTGAGGCGACGCAATATCGTGCCACAAACGCGCAAAACGCTCAAAATCGCTTCACTCGCATCACTTCACTCGCCTCCATCGCGTTGCGCTGTGCGGTTTGGCGCCAAAACGCGTCCTTACATAGGGATTACATGGCAACCTGTGGCTGCAGTCGCTCGCGTCGCGCCCGGTGTGAACGCGGCATTACACTCTACAGATGTACCGTATATTGTGAGTAGACAAACGAGTATTCCAGTTCTTTTTTGGTAGAAATGGATGTTGTGTTCTCCAGACCAAAGACAAAAAGGACCATCCAGACTGTTAGCAATAAGTCCAAAAGCCAGGGTCTGTCATGATATGACAATGCCTTTCACTCACTCACTCGCTCACTCACATGCCAGTCTGTCGCAGGGCCACATATCAACAAACAAACACATTCACTCCCACACCTATGGCCAATTTAAAGTTTCTAATTCACCTAACCTGCATGTCTTTGGATGTGGGAGGAAGCCGGAGCACCCAGAGGAAGCCCACGCCAACATGGGGAAAACATGCAAACTCCACACAGAAAGACCACAGGTGAGAATTGATCCCATGACCTTCTTACTGTGAGGCAACAGTGCTAACCTCTCAGCCACCGTGCTGCAACAAGACAATGCAAAACCATATTTCCACACATTACAGAAGAAGGGATATGGGTGATGGATTGGCCTGCCTGCAACCCTGAAATGTCCCCAATGGACAATGTGTGGAGACTTCTGAAATTAATAACACAACAATGATGTTGTTGCACAGCTAAAGACATATTTGGAAGAAGAATGGGACAAGAGAACACCTGAAATGCCATCTACAATGATCTCCAATGCTTTAAAATGGACAAAAAAAAAAAAAAACAGACGCGTGGAAGAAAATGGAAAACAACCATCAAAATGAATAGAAGAATACCCAGAATGGCAAAGGCTCACCCATTGATCAGCTCCAGGATGATCAAAGACAGTCTGGAGTTACCTGTAAGTGCTGTGACAGTTAGAAGACGCCTGTGTGAAGCTAATTTATTTGCAAGAATCCCCTGCAAAGTCCCTCTGTTAAATAAAAGACGTGCAGAAGAGGTTACAATTTGCCAACGAACATATCAACTGGCCTAAAGAGAAATGGAGGAATATTTTGTGGACTGATGAGAGGAAAATTGTTCTTTTTGGGTCCAAGGGCCACAGACAGTTTGTGAGACGACCCCAAACTCTGAATTCAAGCCACAGTTCACAGTGAAGACAGTGAAGCATGGTGGTGCAAGCATCATGATATGGGCAGGTTTCTCCTACTATGGTGTTGGGCCTATATATTGCATACCAGGTATCATGGATCAGTTTGGATATGTCAAAATACTTGAAGAGGTCATGTTCCCTTATGCTGAAGAGGATATGCCCTTGAAATGGGTGTTTCAACAAGACAATGACCCCAAGCACACTAGTAAACAAGCAAAATCTTGGTTCCAAACCAACAAAATTAATGCCTCGCAGATGTGAAGAAATCACGAAAAACTGTGGTCATACAACTAAATACTACTTTAGTGATTCACCTGATTGCTAAAAAAGCAGTTTGAACATAATAGTTTTGAATTTGTAGCGTCTACAGGAGATGCTACTATTATTGTGAACACCCCTTTTCTACTTTTTTTTTTTACTAATAGCCCAATTTCATAGCCTTAAGAGTGTGCATATCATGAATGCTTGGTCTTGTTGGATTTGTGAGAATCTACTGAATCTACTGGTACCTTGTTTCCCATGTAACAATAAGAAATACGAGGTCTATTAGAAAAGTATCCGACCTTATTATTGTTTTCAAAAACCATATGGATTTGAATCACGTGTGATTACGTCAGACTTACTTGAACCCTCGTGGGCATGCGAGAGTTTTTTCACACCTGTCGGTTACGTCATTCGCCTGTGGGCAGTCTTTGAGTGAGGAGTGGCCCACACTCTCGTCGATTTTTTCATTGTTTAGGAATGGCTCAGAGACTGCTGCTTTGTTTGATAAAAATTTTTTCAAAAATTGTAAGGCACAACTGAGTGGACACCATTCGATAAATTCAGCTGGTTTTCGGTGAAAATTTTAACAACTGATGAGAGATTTTGGTCTGTTAGTGTCGATTTAAGGACGGCCCACGGTGCCTGACGGCGATCTGCTCTCCGAGGCGGCATCGTCTCGCTGTTTCAAGCTGAAAACTTCCACATTTCAGGCTCTGTTCACCCAGGTCGTCGTCAGAGAACAGAGAAGTTTCAGAAGAGGTCGGCATGAGGAGTTTATGCGGACATTCCACTGTTAAAGGAGATTTTGTAATGAAAGAACGTGCGGGGAGATTTGCATGTCGGACCAGACCCGACCGCGGGGGGTCGCGACAGGAAAAACACCTCCGTTGGAAACCTTAACGGACAAGTTGGAACATGCCCAAGCTGTTAAACAATTTCTCAGATACTCACTTGTTGAAAGCCATCAAAAGCTGCCTGAATTTTACAAATGGTTTTCAACACGGAGGTGTTTTTCCTGTCGCGGCGCAGATGGATTTGCGGCGTCGTCACGGAACCGACTCGGCGAATTTGCCCGCACATTCTTTCATTACAAAATCTCCTTTAACAGTGGAATGTCCGCATAAACTCCTCATGCCGGCTTCTTCTAAAACTTCTCTGTTCTCTGACGATGACCTGGGTGAACAGAGCCTTAAATTAGGATGTTTTCAGCTCGAAACAGCCAGACGGACGCCACCTCCGACCGCGCCGCGCCAATCCACTTTGTAAGCTGTCCTTAAAGCGAAAGAGACTCCACAATCTCTCATCAGCCGTTAAACTTTTCACGAAAACCAGCTGAATTTCTCGAATAGTGTCCACTCGGATATCCCTCACAGGTCCTGAAAAAAGTTTTGATAAAGCAACGCGTGCCGTCTCCAGCAGAGCCTCAGACAAAGGATGTCAGCCGAGAGGGCTTGACCAGTGCTCATTCAAAGCCTGCCCACAGGCGAATGACGTCACCGACACGTGTGAAAAAACTCACGCATGCGCACGAGGGTTCAAGCATGTCTGGTGTAATCGCACGTGATTCAAATCCATATCGTTTTTTTTTTTTTTTTTATAAAACTGTCGGTTAGTTTTCTAATAGACCTCGTATACTCAAAACCTGGATTAATCTTTATTCTGAACACTACTGTACACTGTGTATAAACACAGTTCAAATAAGTTTTAAGATTGACCTTATATATTTCTAGTGAAATGGGAAATACATTTTAATGTATTTTGCCTACATCTACTGCTAACAAAGCAGCCAACAAAAATCATGAGCTGCTTTATGAAACCAAAATTCTATTTTTTTTAAAGCTTAAAACAGTTCTTTTGAACAAATCTCATCAAAGCCAGGATTGTGGGTGACTGTTTCAGTCGAGGGCAGAAAAACAGCAGCAATGGATTTGGCCTTCAACCTTTTTGTGGAACAACGCTGAATGACAAACTTGTTTTCTAACGATCTGCTATTCTGCATGCAACATATCGTACATCGGCCATCATTGCTAATGCCCTCCATAACAGCGAGCAGAAAGAGACAGGTGGCCAGTGTGACCTGTGAGAGCAAGTCCCCCTGGATACTGCTTGATGATGGCAAAAACATGGATGGGCATTGTATTAATCCAATTCTATGGTAGTAATGTGGAAAATCCAGCAGCTGTCTGAGCTTTATATAGAAGAGCCTAGGGCATGAGAAAACTGCAGTGATTCAAATGGCACAAAGGCACTAGGCTTGAAATGCAGCACGCCTCCCCTGGCATATAGATCTCCTCAGCTTCGTTTGCCTTTCTCTCCTCCTCTCAGGACCTCTGTTTAATTTGACTTACCCTCCAATTTCCTCATTTGCTGTCTCTTATACTCTCATAGTCCTTCTTATTTCTCAGCCTACTATTCCTGTCTTTGATCCTTCCCCTTACAGCCAAATTGCCCGGGCAGTTTCAGTTCAAATCCTTCCAATCCTCCCCCTCCGTTGGCTCATTCACTCCTTCAACTTGTCTCACGACCGTGTCTTTGCATTCGAGCTTTTCTGAAACGTGGGTTAACTGCCTCATTCTGTGGGTCGTCACAGTGTATGTTACTGGATATAATGGTTAGAAATACTTTTTTCATGTGTTCTGTTTATTGGGTTCTGTAGGCTTGTGGAATAATACTATTGTTCAAATAATTATGAATGAATGAATGTATTCGGCACATACAGACTTAAAATAGCAAGGAAAACTCATAGAAAACAATTTAACAATGTATCCATGTGCCCTAAAGGGCGTAGGCAGTTACAAAAGCTTATAAACTCCCACCACTTTAACCAAATAAAAATGTATACATACCATCCCTGGTTCTCAAGACCAGGCACCTAAGTAGCTCTACTCGACTCTTTTCTACTCTTCTATTATACTCTTCCTTTGTAGATATTTAGATATACCTTAGTATACTAGCATAGTTTCAACTTAGAATTGGAATATAATACATAAGATATACATACTGAATTTTCATATGTATATAAAAAGTATACATATACCCATGATAACAAATACAAAATATAAATTAATCACTGAACTAAAGTTTCAAACCTGAAACATGCAAACAGTGGTACACCATGTACAAACTCAAAAATAAAACAAAATTGAGAAACCCAATTCATCATGCTATAACAAGTAATTAAATAATTTTTATAGAGCCTTTTAAAGCCAATCACATTTCCAAATGATTTAATGTTATCAGGACATGTATTCCAAATATTAACACATTTAACAGAAACAGGTCCTGGACATGTTGTGGTAAAAATTAAGTTTTACTTTAAACATAATTTTCATTATGACATAATCAATCAAGTCGCAAGACTAATAACGGATTCGTTGGCTCACGATATGGTTTATTACAAGTAATTCTTATAGCTTTCTTTTGTAGTGAAAATATTGGATTTGTATTAGTTTTATAGGTAGTTCCCCAAACTTCAATACAATAAGTCATATGCGGAACAAGTCATGAATGATATAAGGTCACTAATGAGTGTTGGGAGAGGAATTGGATTAATTAATTTATAAGGTGTCAAGATGACAAGCTTTGTTTTCATGCAAATCTTCTGAACACACAGACTAGCAAAGCAAATGTCCATAATCACAGCATTTTTCCTCACAATTTGGTGAAATACATTTTAACACAGTGGATAGAAATTGAAGCTGAAGTCAAAATGCCGTTCCTGTATTTCCATGCAAGTCAATGGATATACATATAGTCTGCTTAAAAAAAATCTTAAAAAAATTTTTTGGAAATATGCATAAATAATAAATCTCCCAAACACATATTTTAAAGAGATGCTCTTCTCCTGGCATTCTAAATAATCTATCTTTGAATCGGGGAGCTGGGTTTCATCCTTCGCACTTCTTGTGGGGAATAAGGTCATCTCCTGGGTTGAAGTATATTTAGGGGTGTCATACTGCTCTCTGTGATGGGGGAGGTGCTTGCAAGGATTATACATACTAGAATTCCATCCCATTTACTTGGTGCTCACCAACTTTACAGTCTGGTTTCACATACAAGAAGGCAACCATCCACAACAGCTTTAGGAATACTTATTAAATGCAAGTGTGAATATTGGCGGTGTTTCTTTGCAGCCCATGCTGATTTTCACTGGGTATTGTTTTGGCAAATTTTTCCCAGTGAATACAGGCATAAGTCAGGGATGCCTTCTGGGCCTTGCACTGTTCAATGTTTATATGGATTGAGTAGGGTTGTGAAAACTAGTGCCTTAGGTGCACTTTTGTTTTGGCGGGGGGGTTAACTGACTGTACGTTTTGGGATGATGTTGTGATCTTTGCAGAATCAGTGACCTACAAACTTGCAAAATTTTCCAGCATCTTCCCATGATAACATACATTAAGCTAGCTTTAAATGCTTAGCTGCAAGCATAGCCTAGAACTATTCAAAGAGTAGAGTCGAGTCTATGACATTCCTCAGAAGATCACCACATCATCACTTTTGGATTGAAATGTAATCCAAAAGTTATCAGATTACAAGTAAACCAAATGTATGTACATACATACATGTAATCCACATGTATTCTTTCAAAGTAATCCTACCCAACCTTGATTATCAGTAATTGTATGATGGAGACTTAAGCCCCGGTCACAACCTACCGTACGTTTTTTTTTTCGCCGTACGTTTTCTGTGAATGCCACAGCCACTACGTTTTTGTGAAAACGTACGGAGGCAGTAGCAAGAGGAGAGAGGGAGTACATTCAACGCACGTCTCTAGGAGCGTAACGATAAAGAGAGATGACAATAATGCAGTGTGTGTGTGTGTGTGTGTGTGTTGGGGGGGGTGTCGCTTTTCTTTTTTATGAGCGGGACCGGAGCGGCAGGTGTTTTTCGGCGTTGGCGATGCATGACCATGTCCAGCCTGCAGCGGTCAGTTGTACGAGTGTTTACTTGCCTCAAAAAGTTACAGCTAGTTACTGAAGCTGTGGAGTGTGTGTTGCTGATGTTTGGAAATAAAGTCCAAGTTCAAGTGAGAAGCTGCGTTGTGCATGCAAGTCTGTCGGCCTAATTCAATAGTAATTGAATGAAAATGTGCCACTTTGAATCCGTACTGAGGCAGTACTCACAACGTGCATCATCTGCACTGCTGGTGAATCCGCAGCCTGACCGCAGCGAAAGTTCTGCATGCGCTAAAACCTCTACGGCATGTCTGCGTGTGTCGGCGTGCTCCTAAATTCGTACTGAGGCAGTACTTACGAAGTACGGATCTCCAAATTTAGCCCACGTTTTTGCAAGTAGACTGCACGCACGTGCAAGTACGGTGGGTTGTGACCACGGCTTTACCCATATGGCATGGTGCTATGTTAGCATTTGTTTGCAACAACTTGAGGACAGCCATCTTAGTAGCAATGCTATTCTGTTTATTGGTTTTCTTGTCCTGCTTGAGTGCAAGGCTAAATTCTGTAGCATTCAGTGACTGGTTTCTGCTGTAAATCCTTAATATCTGACTTCAAATAGTCTCGGTAAGGCAGGTCAACAGCCACAGTTTACACCTCAGTAAGTGAATACACCTATAATGTATGTAGCATTTCTGCTCTTTTATAGGTGTCTGTGATGGAACTCTTGCAATTTCATCTGTTTCGTGAATTTTTAACTCATGATGATTCTGTAACAAGGTGAAGTCCAGACTGACAAGATGTTTTTAATCATTTCGCCTTTGGCTGACCTGGTAGTGTTCAGGTTTTGAACCCAACTGTAGCTACAAAGATATGTTGAATGGTAACAACTGCATACCATCACTGGTTCTCAAGACCAGGCACCTAAGTGGCTCTACTCTACTCTTTTCTACTCTCCTATTTTACTCTTCATTTTTAGATATTTAGATATACCTTTGTATACTGGCATAGTTCCACCTTAGAATTGGAATATAATATATAAGATATACCTTGCTGAATTTTCATGCACTACTTCCTGTTTGCACTGTCACCTCAGTGTTTGATCGATGGGGAAAATGGACAAGAACTGCAAAGACACACTTGAAGCTAATTTTTCATCAAATAGTAAGCATTTTAGCAGAACCTAAGGGATAAAGGTCATGAACCATCATTTTGCATAGCCAATAAGCACAACCATTGACAGCTATTATTACACTATTTTCTCTTTTTATTCAAAGCCACTTGGAGCTTTACATAGAAACGTACAATGTCCTCTTTCCTCATTCTGTCACTTCCTTCTCCCCTGCCAACAGTCATGACCTTTTATCTTACTATACCAATAATTGCAGCGCCTGAGGTACTGCGCTTTAACGGCACAGAGTCGGAATGAGAGAATAGAGTGGGGAAAAAAGAGGACAGACTAAAGACCAGACACAAGAAATAGTTGTCACCTGAGCCCTGAACACTTGCTTCTACCACCCCAGGGTCACTTCTGTCCCCCTCACAAATCCTTATTTTTGATTGAAGGCTAACATTCAAGTCCCACATGTCTCAGTGTTGCTCTGATTTGCCCTGTAGCAACAAAGACTACTCATTCCCTAGTAGAACAAAAAAGGAATCCACACACGAAAACAAATAAAGAAAAGGTTAATATATTCCAGAACCCTTATCTACATAGAAAATCGACACGCCAGCTCGAGAACACAGTCCCTCTGTAAGTCTGAACTCCGACAAGCAGACAACACCCCGGCTCTCGTTGCTTATTTAAATTAGGCGCTCGGAGAGCTCTAATGCAATGACTGTTTTCCCTTGTCACTGGACCATAGTGAGCCTATTAAAATCACATTACGACTCACATTTCTCTACAATGTGCCTCTCATTAAAAGCCCTTGGCGGCATTAAATGAACAGGCCTGTAGACAATGCTGAGAATTCATAGATTTAATGCAAGTTGATTATAATATCTGAAATGGCTTCCTAAAAAGAACCCAGGACCAATGGTCGGTGAATGGAGTCATCAGGCCCATCATACTTTAGCACATTTCATAAAGCAACGTGAGGAAAGTTGAGAGCCAGTCTGGGTGGAGCTGCATTAACTCAGAGAAATTACAACTACATCTCCAAGAGAATTATCACTCGCTCCAGTATGTGTGGGTGCTCACGGTGAGCTGCCAGGCACAAATGTGTGGGTTGCCAGGATCCACACACAGCAGTTGGTGATGAGGGTTGCCCAGCGATGTGACACAGAAGAGTGCAGGTTTCTTTTGTTGACATGCCATGGAGAAGTGGGAATTACACAACTCAGAGTTCACAAGAACAAAGAAATACGAAGAAGACACAAAGAATTTTTTCCCCTCCTTCATTATTTAGATTCATGTCAGTCCACATTTGAGAGAAGGGGTTAGAATTTGATTTGATGTACAGTCAGGACTTCCACATAAAACTTTCAGTGGAAAACAGGAAGGTAACAAAGCCACTAAGGAACCATAGAACCAGAGGGGTTGCAAGATCAGGTACTCAAGGCTGTATAATTCAATAGCAGTTTTTTTTTTTCTGATCATGGTGCAGTTTGCCCATCACTGGCACTGGAGGAAGTAAGTGAAAAATGTAAATCTTCCTTGATGTGCGTCAAAATGGAAATGATTCCATTTCAAGTAGTAGTAGCTACAAACAAAAGACTTTTACTATGAAAAACACAACCCAACTAGCTTATATTCAGTGGCGGGCACAGATAACCAAAAAATTAACTTTGATAACAGATAATCAGATAACTGAAAAGTTATCTTTACTAAAAATAAACCGATAAACCACACAAAAATGTATCGGAAGATACAGATAACCGATAACCAATAAATTCCAGTGTTGTCTCTGGTACATTTGCAACTACTAACAAGCTGAATTTGAGTTTTAACACCATGATCGCTTTTGAAAGCGACAAAAGACTCAATGAGTCAGCATTTCTATGTCTGAGCATGCTGCCCCCTGCTGGGAGCTACACATCTACAGCACTGAAGCCCCCGGAGAACAGTCACAAAGCCAGCTCTCTACCAATCAATGCTCCAGTCAGGCGGAGTCTTGAAAAATAAAGGCATCCTGACTTATGGTTTTGTGTGAATACTGATAGAATAACGCCATTAATGTCAATTCTGTTATTTGTACAAAGTTAAAATATAACATATATCTTTTAATGTTGAATAATGCACTAATTCTGAGGTTTTGTAACACACACAGACAGATCACAAAGGATTCTGGGTAAAATGTGCCTCTGCTAAACACTGATTTGTTCAATCATTCATTATGTAAACCAACACGTTAATGTGACGTGTGTCATGTGTTGGTGTTTACAGATAATTGAGATAAATGTACTTTAGTAAAATATTCCATTTTTATTTGTAAAAACAGGCATTTTTACGGAGCCCTGGAAGTGTCATCGCAAAATGTTTTACATGTGGAGAGAATGTGCGCATGTTTTATGATGTTGTAAAACGTGCACTCAATATTGTTGACACATAAATGTTGGCTTTACACTGTGCGAGAGAATTTTTTGGACCGAGTTTCAGGTGAATCATGCGTCCTGCATCGTGTAGTGTACATGGAGTAAGAAGCTGCGTTTAACATCTGACGGCCACCTCCTGATCGCCGATCGTATGGTCGAATGAAAATCAAACCTGTTTGATATTATTCTGGTCAGCCGTCGTGAGGGTATCCTGCTGCTGCAGAGCTACAAGTGTCCAACCGCTCGCACTGTGCCTGTGCAAACACAGCAGAGCTGTCTTGTAATGTTTTGTTGTTTTGTTTTTAAACTTAATTTGTAAAAAAAAAAAATAATAAAAATACTGCCATGAACACCACTGGCCAGTAGATGGCAGTAGAGGCCTTGAAATCTTTCCAAAACAAAATCCCAGATAATCTGTCTGCTACATTTAAGATGCGTGGAATTTAACAAATGCAAATACAATAACATCTATATACCCAGATAATATATTCACTAGAGTTTTAGGCACTAGAGTTTAATGCTGCTGTCCATGGAGCCTGAACAGAGTATCTGAAATGCATTTGTCCTGTCATGAACACCCTGTCCTACCCATAATGCACTGCTGGGCTCAGCATGTGCTCACAAAACCTTAAAAATTAGCACATTATTTTAAAACTAAAACATATATCTAATATTTTCACTTTATAAAACTTCAGACATGACAGTAATTTTAAATAACTTGTCCAAATGTTTTGTTAAAATTTGAACCATAAGTTAAAAATGTATGCCTCTGGATGACTTGGGTGATGTTGCCAGTGTATCAGTATGGTGTTAAAGGAAGTTATTATTTTATTATTATTATTATTATTATTATTATTATTATTTTTTTTTTTTTTTTTTGGTGACTAGTTCTCCTTTGCCTGCAGAGGTAGAATGGTTTTTCCTGGAAGTATCTCTCTACTGTTTGCAGAGGGTAGAACTATATACATCTGTTAGGAAACTTTTAACAGATAGGTCTCAACTGTTTTTAAATTTTAAAAATGTTTGCTGTTGTTCAGCTGGGTTTACTGCGTTATTGGTCTAAAAGTTATCGGAGGACAATTCATTGGAAGATAATTAGTCCGATAATGGTTTTTAAAGTTATCTAAAAAGATAATCTGATAACGAAAACATTATCTTCGATAATTATCTGTTATCGGATTATCGGAAGTATGCCCACCACTGCTTATATTTAAGTTCATAAAACAAACACAAAACTATGGCATTCACATTTTGTCTGGCTGTCTTTTACAAACATAATATATGCAATAGATGGTCTTGACCAAAGATAATAGAATTGGCAAATGTCACCATTTTCCATGCAAAAATGTGTACTCAATAAGTCAAAATGAACAAAAATGGGAAAATATCAAATATCAGCTACCAGAACATACACATTTGACTTGATATGATTTATTAGAAGGATATTCATTAACGTAAGTGTTAGATCATATCTGAGCTAATTCCTTATTTTATGTTAGGTATCAAGTATTTGCTTGTTATTTCTTTAGATGTGTCTGGAACCTGGTTCTAACTGGTTCAAGGGTTCAACAGAATAGTTAAGTTTCACTGTCATCATGCATGCACAAGCGTTAGATATAGGGAGGGCTTCCTTCTGTCTGTGGGGAGCCAGTGGTTTGAGAGCATTGCATTCCAACATGATGGCATCTGTGGGTGAGTGTGAGGCATCATTGTAAAGTTCTTTGAGCATCTGTTTCAGATAGAAAAATGCAGTTCATTTATTTTTCCACAGGATAAATGTATCTGGTAATATCTGAAAACTGTCTTCTGCTGAAGAGAGCAGCATGCCAATATTATATTTCCAAGGGAAATTTTACGAGGTCCGCGAACAGTGTGGCAGAGACCAGTGCATCCTGCTGCAATGAAATCACCCACCATTCACTCAACAATAAATAACCCACACTCTAAATAATGAACTGCTGTTTCAATGCTCTCAATCCACCCACTGTACCGCCAACAATGTCTTGTATAAAAGTCATATGTCAACCATGTTCAGGGTCTCTCAGAATATAGAGTCCCGTATGGACTGTGTGTCTGGGGACCCGGGCCGGGTTTTCAGCGTGACTTTCAATAAATTCAAATTGAGGAATATATCGATTTTGTTCTTTGTAAGGGGCAGTATTACAAAAAGAACCGGGAGGATTAAAAATAGGTAAGAATAGATATCACCCACAAACACTGCAGGAATACTGATGGAAATAAGAAATCAGAAGACAATGATTTCAGGTTTTCTTTCTCTTCACATTCCAATTTGGTCACCAAATTACTTGAATATGCTACAATCATGTATTTTCACTTGGTGCACTCTAAGTAACATCACACTTTCCAGCATTTCATTATTTTATAAACCTAATCAGTTAAATGGATGTTTGGGAACTCTACCACATTAAGTCCTAGTTTATTAGGTGGTCTGTAATTTTGGGAATGAGTAGTCCAAATGATTGCCAGTTTTCAAGAATAACTATTCCAAATTCTGCTCAATAGAGATTGTGGAAACCTGAAAAATCTGAGTCTTCATACAAAGCCCTCACACATCCCACCATATTACCTCATAACAACTAGTTAATAGCAGCCCACCTATGTAGCGCAACTTTTAGCTTCTTAGATCTGTGTACCTTCTATTCAGCGGACTTATTTGGCATCCTGTTTTTACATTCCAGGTTTTCTGGTCTTTTACTTACATTAGTTACTAATCTATTTGAGTTATCTTAATGTTTTGTATGTTGTAGTATAGTTTAATTTATGACATACACATTCTCATTCCCAGCTCATCACATTTTTACAGTTGGTCAATGTCCCTTTTTGTTACAATGTTACATGGTAGGTAACGTCATTGCATCATTGAGTGATGGGTGGCAAGATGCATCTTTTGACAAGTGTGTCATTTCTCTCCCACAGTGCACAGAACTATTTGCCTCACATCGGGGAACATTCAGCTGTGATTTTGCTATGATTATAGTTATGGTTAAGGTCAGGGTAAGTGTTAGGGCTTCCCCGCATGTCATATAGTGATATTGCAGCAAAATGGGATGACTTGGGTGTGAGATTTTGTTGATCTGACGGTGTGGAAGTTGCATCCAACCCGGACTGCACAAACCACCTAATTTACTTTATTTTTTACAGGTGGCTTTGTTATTTTGTCATTAGTGCTTCTTGAAATAAATCATTTCTGCATGATTTGGATTTGGTTGCTGAATTATTTTGATGTCAGGCTACAAGAAGAAGACAAAATTAAACTACATTGCAGATTGTGCACTCTAAAAAAGGAACTGCTGTCTCAATGAGAAAAATTTATGTAACAATTTGCATATCTTTTAAAGTTATTTCAAGTCAGTTATTACAGCTTTCAACTGAGTTAATGCCATGACTTCTGTAATTAAGTTGAAATAACTTAAAAAAAACTATCCAAATTGTTACATCACTTTTCTCATTGAAACAGCGGTTCATTATTTAGAGTGTGGGTTATTTATTTATTGTTGAGTGAATGGTGGGTGATTTCATTGCAGCTGGTTCCACTGGTCTCTGCCACACTGTTTGCGGACCTTGTAAAATTTCCCTTTGAAATATAATATTGGCATGCTGCTCTCTTCAGCAGAAGACAGTTTTCAGATATTACCATATACATTTATCCTGTGGAAAAATAAATGGACTGCATTTTCTATCTGAAGCAGATGCTCAAAGCACTTTACAATGATGCCTCACATTCACCCACAGATGCCATCATGTTGCAATGCAATGCTCTCAAATGCTTGGGGATGAAAAACCTTACCAAAGGTCCCTTTACAGTTTTCCAGTCTGACAGGGATTTGAACTGAGGATCCTTGAATCACAAGCCCATGATTTTAACCTCTAGAACATCGGTTACCCAACTTCCAAGAAAGTCTTGTTGTAACCATAGATGTTACATCACAGACCCCACACAGTAATGACCTGCACATGTCCAGAAGATTTTGTGTTATGGGGCTGCAACCAAAATAACTTGTGGTCAGCACAAATCTGTTGTATATTTATATGACACACAACTTTAGTCTGCCATTGTAATAAATTTTATACAATTTTCAAATTTTTGGAATCAGGAAAGTAATTGGGGCCATAAATCTGCAGTGGGAGACAAGCTTTAGTCTGCATCCATGACAGTTGCCATCCTTGATGTACTGATGCCTCTCTCAGCTTTTCAACATTCAGACTCTGATGTCAGATGATAGAGAAATCATAGAAGAAGGATGAAAATAAATAAATAACTAAGTAAATGAAACAAGAACTAAACAAATTAATTACGTGAATTCATTTTTCCATCATAACCAAAATATAATCAGTGTCCTTAGTGGCAAAATACAACTCCAGAGAAAATGTTTTACACTTCCATTCACAAATTCATACACATTAAACAGACTATCAGAGAATTCTTCTTGAAGCCAGTCAAATACAGTTTTTTTTAAATTGCTATTAGGAAAAATTAGTTAAATTGCTTCCACTTTTTATTTATTGTTTATTTTTAGGTTTTAGTTAGATGGAAATGAAAATTTTCTGGTGTACTTTTTTATTTGCATTTTTCTGATTTAATATGATATAATGAAAACTTGGGTATGTTTAGTAATGACTTTCCAATTCACAGACCAACAAAAGCCATTGTGGTCTGTCCACTGTCTGTTAGTTGTAATATTTTCCTGTTTTGCATACTTTAGCCTTTCTTAAGTTCCACTTTTGTTCTCAGAATTTATTCCTTAGTTTCATTCTCAGTTACTTTGTGGTTCCCCTTTTAGTTTGAAAATTATTTATGGTGTGATTTAGGTTCTACTCACCCCCAGCACTCTTGTCATGTGTGTTTGTAGGCATGGCTCTGTGACTTGGCATTCCTTCACAAGTGTGTCTCATTGCAATCACCCCATCTGTTTGTTGTCTTCTCGTTATTTATCACTATTTAAGTTAGTCACTGTTCTTCCCTTACTTGCTGGGTTATTCTGTTTTTGTTGTGCTCCTGCCTGGTTTTGATAGTTATGTTTGTTCTTCTTCACTTGCCCTGGTGCTGCTGCCAAACTCTCCTCCTCTTTTCCTGTCTGTTTTTTTTTTTTTACCTTTATTTAACCAGGTTAGTCCCATTGAGATCTACAGTTGTGCTCAAAAGTTTACATACCCTGGCAGAATTTTTGCTTTTTTGGCCATTTTTAAGAGAATATGAATGACAACACAAAATCTTTTTTTTCACTTATGGCTAGTGTTGGGTGAAACCGTTTATTATCAAACAACTGTGTTTCCTCTTTTTAAATCAAATTGACCAAAGAACTACCCAAATGACCCTGATCCAAAGTTTACGTACCCCTGTTCTTAATACTGTGTATTTCCCCTTTAACATCAACGACAGCTTGGAGTCTTTTGTGGTAGTTTTGGACGGGGCTGTCTGATGGTAAAGCTGCCACTGAATATGTCTTGGACTTTATTTACATTAATTACAAAGAAATACAAACAGTATTGCTCTTTATGGTACATCTGCATGGAGTAGACAGTTCTCAAAAACTGAGTGACTTTGCAAGAAGGAGAAGAGTGAGGAAAGCCACTAAGACAACCAGACAACCCAGGAAAAGTTATGGGCTTATGTGGCTGTGATTGGAGAAATTGTGCACAGTGCAAGCTTTGCATTTTGTATCACTACTCTTAGCTTCATAGTGGAGTAGAGCAGAGAAGGATTTTCTTTCACCAAAACAGATCAAATCCAGACTTGTATCTCAGATGTACCTTCTGGCAATTTGTAGCTAAACGTTCAGGTCTTCTTTTTAAGAAAATCCTCCTCTATACCACTTCATCATGAAGAGGGATAATTGGTGATACAAAATGCCAAGTTTGCACTGTGCATAATTTCTCCAATCACAGCCACATAAGCCTATAGCTTCTTCTGGGTTGTCTGGGTGTCTTGGTGGCTTTCCTCACTCTTCTACTTCTTGCACAGTCACTCAGTTTTTGAGAACTGTCTACTCCATGCAGATTTACCATAAAGTGCCATACTGTTTGTATTTCTTTGTAATTAATGTAAATAAAGTCCAAGACATATTCAGTGGCAGCTTTGCCACCAGACACCCTCGTCCACAACTACCACAAAAGACTCCAAGCTGTCAGTGATGGTAAATGGGGCAATACACAGTATTAAAACAGGGCTATGTAAACTTTTGATCAGGTTCATTTGGGTAGTTCTCTTGTCATTTTGATTTAAAAAGAGGAAACACAGTTGTTTGACAATAAATGGCTTCACCCAACCACTAACCATGAGTGAAAAAAGTTTTTGTGTTGTCATTCATACTCTCTTAAAAATGGCCAAAAAAGCAAAAATTCTGCCAGGGTATATAAACGTTTGAGCACAACTGTAGATCTCTTTTGCAAGGGAGACCTGGACAATTATAAAGTTTCCAGTTCACCTAACCTGTGCTGTAAATAAAACAATTGGCTTTTTTTTTTTTTTTTTTTTTTTTTTGATACTCCTGCCTGATCCCGGTCTGCATTTTTGGGTTCCATCCTGCCTTTAAATACAACAGAACCATACAAACCAAACTGACAATGTAGATCCTTTCACCACCAAAATAAGTGTCACAATTTGTTTAAAAAGGAGAGAGGGGAAAACAACTCTCAGTGGCAAATGTGGTCATTCAGATTTGGCTTGTGCACTGTAATCAGTTAAATGGTAAGTACATTGGCCTGCACCATCTATATTAAAATAGCCAAGTGGCATCTGTGTGCATGTGTGCTGTGTGAGTGTGTATGGCTTCAATCACGGAGAAAACTGGGGAGAGTAGACATTTGCTGCTTTGCATGCTTATGTACACTCAACAAAATATAAACGCAACACTTTTGGTTTTGCTCCCATTTGTATGAGATGAACTCAAAGATCTAAAACTTTTCCACATACACAATATCACCATTTCCCTCAAATATTGTTCACAAACCAGTCTAAATCTGTGATAGTGAGCACTTCTCCTTTGCTGAGATAATCCATCCCACCTCACAGGTGTGCCATATCAAGATGCTGATTAGACACCATGATTAGTGCACAGGTGTGCCTTAGACTGCCCACAATAAAAGGCCACTCTGAAAGGTGCAGTTTTATCACACAGCACAATGCCACAGATGTCGCAAGATTTGAGGGAGCGTGCAATTGGCATGCTGACAGCAGGAATGTCAACCAGAGCTGTTGCTCGTGTATTGAATGTTCATTTCTCTACCATAAGCCGTCTCCAAAGGCGTTTCAGAGAATTTGGCAGTACATCCAACCAGACTCACAACCGCAGACCACGTGTAACCACACCAGCCCAGGACCTCCACATCCAGCATGTTCACCTCCAAGATCGTCTGAGACCAGCCACTCGGACAGCTGCTGAAACAATCAGTTTGCATAACCAAAGAATTTCTGCACAAACTGTCAGAAACCGTCTCAGGGAAGCTCATCTGCATGCTCGTCGTCCTCATCGGGGTCTCGACTGACTCCACTTCGTCGTCGTAACTGACTTGAGTGGGCAAATGCTCACATTCGCTGGCATTTGGCACGTTGGAGAGGTGTTCTCTTCACGGATGAATCCCGGTTCACACTGTCCAGGGCAGATGGCAGACAGCGTGTGTGGCGTCGTGTGGTGTGAGCGGTTTTCTGATGTCAATGTTGTGGATCGAGTGGCCCATGGTGGCGGTGGGGTTATGGTATGGGCAGACGTCTGTTATGGATGAAGAACACAGGTGCATTTTATTGATGGCATTTTGAATGCACAGAGATACCGTGACGAGATCCTGAGGCCCATTGTTGTGCCATACATCCAAGAACATCACCTCATGTTGCAGCAGGATAATGCACGGCCTCATGTTGCAAGGATCTGTACACAATTCTGGAAGCTGAAAATGTCCCAGTTCTTGCATGGCCAGCATACTCACCGGACATGTCACCCATTGAGCATGTTTGAGATGCTCTGGACTGGCGTATACGACAGCGTGTACCAGTTCCTGCCAATATCCAGCAACTTTGCACAGCCATTGAAGAGGAGTGGACCAACATTCCACAGGCCACAATTGACAACCTGATCAACTCTATGCGAAGGAGATGTGTGCACTGCATGAGGCAAATGGTGGTCACACCAGATACTGACTGTATCCCCCCCCCATAAAACAAAACTGCACCTTTCAGAGTGGCCTTTTATTGTGGACAGTCTAAGGCACACCTGTGCACTAATCATGGTGTCTAATCAGCATCTTGATATGGCACACCTGTGAGGTGGGATGAATTATCTCAGCAAAGGAGAAGTGCTCACTATCACAGATTTAGACTGGTTTGTGGTTTTTCATCACTACCAAAGAGAATCGCAACATCTTCAACTATGCCACCTCAGCTCTTGACACCAAGAAAATGTGTGGCCATTCACGCTATTTGCATGAAAATAGTGAGCAGACTACCACATTCGAGCTGGCTGTGAAATATAGCATCCCCCATGATATAAATATAGTGCCCCCACGAGTGTGGCGTTGAAAAATCAACACGTCTGACATCCATATGTATCACACGTGTACACGTAGGTCAGGCCCCTCGCCCCCCCAAAACACATGTGGTGTATGTGTGTTTCATGCCCCCCCACTCTCCCCCACACATGTGGTGTGTGGGGAGAGCACACTTGCATAAAATGCTGATATGTTTGTACAGACATGATCACATGGGGGCCAGACAGCCATGTCTGAGTGCACACAGCACGGGGAGGTGCCTGTCAGCTGACTGCAGCACACTGACAGCTGGATGACGGGTCAGTGCACACGACGGTTCACATTAAAAACACAGAGACCACGCCAGGACAGGTATATAAATAATTCCGACAAAAGCTACATATGCAATTACATAACAAACTAGAAGCACTTGGAGAGTGCAAACCTCCGCCAAGGCCATGGGATCACTGACGCCATAACATCTACACGCCGTGGAATCACTGAACCTGAAAAAGTCTAACAATGATGATTGCTAGTAAAAAAGTTTCATCTGCTGTGACTGGATAACATGTATCCTTAGCGCTTGGCATCACAGTTTATTGCAACTTGCACCTTTCCCAGAAGCTACTGTCATCTGAGCACTGTTATTAATATTGCATGTGCTTAAAAACAAATAAGGGACAAAATTAAATTTATTATTCAACTAAACTGCAAATATATAAATTTTTTAACATTTATGAAACACTTCTCTAAATAAATAACAGTAAATTCTGAAATAGAACTATTTTTTAAGTGTTGCATGTGCTACACAAGGCCATAGGGTCACTGACCCTAAAGAGATTCCCTCCTGGCACAGTGATCTATTCAACATTCAGTGTTACAACCACAAATATGATACATACACTTTTCTTTCCTTTATATTTGACATCCTTGACCATGAAAACATAGCACTAGAACTTGGAATCACTTTTATGTCTTTATTAGTTCAAAAGTTATTGTATAAAATCGATTTTTCGGTAATGGCGGTTTTCTTCTGGATCTAGCTCCATAACATTTGAAGCTACATCAAATCTGATGACACCTTACTGAATCAGTACAGATTCAGCTACAATTTGGTGTTAGTTGTGCATCTCTAGCTTAATTTGTCACCTCACACTGACACATTTTCTATTTTCCCTATATTTTTGCATATTCTGGATCACCAGATCCGGAATCCAGATCCGATCATCACCAAACTTTGTTGTTTGATAGAACATTTGACTATGTACACCCTAATTTTTTTCAAGCCTTTCTGCCTTGTTTTTGTGGAGTTATAAACTAGAATGTCAAAGTTCCCCCTATCCCGCAATGGTGAAGAATCCTTAAAAAATTCCTGGATCCGGATCGTGATCCGGATCACCACTAAAATTTAATCACTTGTTCCTCTTGTCATTCCAACCACTCCACAAATTTCATCAAAATCCATTCAAAACGTTTGAGTTATCCTGCTGACAAACAGACAGACAGACAAACAAACAAACAAACTCGACCAAAAACATAACCTCCTTGGCGGAGGTAATAACTAAATGAACTGACCACATAAAACAGAAACAGACTGACACATTAGTCTGGGCGCTGAATGTACAGGGGGGCGTGGCTGGCTGCTGCTGTTGAGATCTCTGCTCCTGGACGTCCCAGCTGGGAACACATACCATGATTTGAAGGACATGAACTTACAACTTTGCTCCATGAGGCGTTTATCTCTGCTTGCTGTCCTCATGTGGAAATATATAAAACATCTTTCACCTCTGCACCGGGCTGCAGCGGCCGCACACAGCACACCTTGGCAGGCTGTGGGCCGGCCCGACATGCGTGTCCATACATTGTCTAATTTCTTTTTTATAAACATACGTTTATCTTCTTGTGATTTTAAGCATTTCACACTGCTGTTATATGACAGCGATTGTAGTGCAGTGGTAAAGTTTCTGTCTGTTAATCACAGCTTTTGTAAATTGCAGGTTCGAATCCTGTGAGTGGCATTTCTTTTTATTTAACCAGGGTTATGTAACTGCAGGGTTCTGTATTGGGTCCTCTTCATTTATTTTTTTTATATCACCCCAGTGATTTTCACTAATTATACACCAATATCTCATCTATCTGTGTCCGGTGATTGTATACCCAGCAGGACATAATACAACATAATGACAGCATACTGCTTCTTTCATGTCATTTCATGACTGTACATCTTTGACCATGGGCCATATACAGAGGAACAGATGGTTCATGCTTGTCTTGTCCACTCGATAAGAGGGATTCAATCACAATACAGTGTTTTTTTTTAATGGGTATGTTTTTTTTTCTCCACAGCAGAGGTGTGATGTGGTGCAACACGTTCCAGCTGCACGCGCACAACTGTGCACGAAACCGTCACCAGTGTGTAGTGTATGCCTGTCGGAATGTGCGTTCCTCATGACAGCAGGAGGAATATTTGTGGTTCCCCATTTCATGTTTGGTTCGCGGATTGTCTTCCGGTTTCTGCGTCTTTCGTGTTATGTGTGAAACTGTCTTAACCTTCCACTTCACTCTTGCAGATATTCATCGATCACAGATCATGGTATAATAATCCCACCTCACCTTGAATGAGTGTGTCCTTGCGACTGCCCATCTCACCAATCACACGGTCCTTGTACATGTCCTGCACTACCCTCACATACTCTCTGCCACTCCAGACTTCCTCATACAATAACATAATTGTAAATACACTAAAAATACATGGCTGACACAAGAAAGTGAAACACTTATTTCCATTGTGGTCCATTTAAAAATCAAATGACAAAATAGAAGTAATAATAAAATAATCAGAATTCTGATAATAATATTAATAATCAATCAATCAATCAATCAACTTTTTTCTTATATAGCGCCAAATCACAAAAACAGTTGCCCCAAGGCGCTCCATATTGCAAGGCAAGGCCATACAATAATTATGAAAAACCCCAACGGTCAAAACGACCCCCTATGAGCAAGCACTTGGCAACAGTGGGAAGGAAAAACTCCCTTTTAACAGGAAGAAACCTCCAGCAGAACCAGGCTCAGGGAGGGGCAGTCTTCTGCTGAGACTGGTTGGGGCTGAGGGAAAAAACAGGAAAAAGACATGCCGTGAAGGGGGGCAGAGATCGATCACTAATGATTAAATGCAGAGTGATGCATACGGAGCAAAAAGAGAAAGAAACAGTGCATCATGGGAACCCCCCACAATCTACGTCTAAAGCAGCATAACCAAGGGATGGTCCAGGGTCACCCGATCCAGCCCTAACTATAAGCCTTAGCGAAAAGGAAAGTTTTAAGCCTAATCTTAAAAGTAGAGAGAGTATCTGTCTCCCTGATCTGAATTGGGAGCTGGTTCCACAGGAGAGGAGCCTGAAAGCTGAAGGCTCTGCCTCCCATTCTACTCTTACAAACCCTAGGAACTACAAGTAAGCCCGCAGTCTGAGAACGAAGCGCTCTAATGGGGTAATATGGTACTACGAGGTCCCTAAGATAAGATGGGACCTGATTATTCAAAACCTTATAAGTAAGAAGAAGAATTTTAAATTCTATTCTAGAATTAACAGGAAGCCAATGAAGAGAGGCCAATATGGGTGAGATATGCTCTCTCCTTCTAGTCCCGTAGTACTCTGGCTGCAGCATTTTGAACTGAAGGCTTTTTAGGGAACTTTTAGGACAACCTGATAATAATGAATTACAATAGTCCAGCCTAGAGGAAATAAATGCATGAATTAGTTTTTCAGCATCACTCTGAGACAAGACCTTTCTGATTTTAGAGATATTGCGTAAATGCAAAAAGGCAGTCCTACATATTTGTTTAATATGCGCTTTGAATGACATATCCTGATCAAAAATGACTCCAAGATTTCTCACAGTATTACTAGAGATCAGGGAAATGCCATCCAGAGTAACGATGGTTAGACACCATGTTTCTAAGATTTGTGGGGCCAAGTACAATAACTTCAGTTTTATCTGAGTTTAAAAGCAGGAAATTAGAGGTCATCCATGTCTTTATGTCTGTAAGATATGATATTATCTGATATATATATCATTATAATGATAATAATAATAAGTATATGATATCAAGAACCTAAGCAATTTATAAACACATGAAGAGAGTAAACTACCATTAAAAAAAATACTGAATTCACAGGAAATTAAAGGGTTGGTTTCTTCTTCTGGACTCACACACCATTCCAACTCATTCTACAAGCTTTGCATTATTTATTACCTTCCTTGAAAAATGCCAACTACCTACTCTATAAGCACTACCCCATCTAGAGCCTGGAGATCCCCACGGGCAACATGCTAGTTACCATTTATATCTCATAAAATTCTTTCATTTGTCATAAAGTTTGATTTTAACTTGTAAAAGTGGAACATCAATTAAGTAAAAATAAATACAATCCTGGTCCATGAGTGAAGCTACACCCCTCTAAATATAGAAAATATTAAAATCCTGATGCATGACTAAGAGATGAAAAAAATGTTTAAACTCAGTGGGCAGATTCAATGACTTAACAGGTCAGATTTAATAAAACGTGTTTATTAAATCATGGATTGAAAGGTCAGGATCCCCCATTACTTATTTATTTATTTATTTATTTTGGTGTTGTATGCGGTCATCATTTCTCCAGCAGGCATTATTTCAGAGATCTTTGGGATTACTAGGTGTAATGCATCTGAAAAAGATGGTATCCTTAAATAGTCTTTAGCCAGATTTTTTTTTCAAAATATAATTTGTGATCAAAGCAGCTGAGTGGATGAAAATTTAAATCTTGCCCATATACCAACATAAACTGCATTATTAGAATATATTTTACTGTATTTGAGTAACTAGGACATGATGCCTCAGAAGGATTATAGAAAGCATTGTTGCCATAAAAATTTTATTCTGACAAATTATTTCTCTCACAACAATTTAATTACTCAGTTATTAAGCAAAATAAAGTTATTGTCTGGAGTTTATTATGCTGTGCATTTTCGCAAGTCATTTATCTGGTGATTTTCTGTAAAGCTTGAAAATACACATTTGTAAACAGTTCAGAAATGGAATGGCAATGAACTCATTGGTATTCTTCATCAAAACTGACAGATTAGTTATGAAAACGAACCCATTTGGAAAAAATAAGAATATGCGGAAATAGATAACATACAGTGCGTGCAGAAGCATTCACAGTGCTTCACTTTTTCCACATTTGTTATGTAAACACTATTCCAAAATGGAGTAAATTAATTTTTTCCCTCAAACTTTTACTCACACCACCCACAATGACAACATGAAAAAGGTTTTTTGATTTCTTTGCAAATTTATTAAAAAAACAAAACAAAAATAAAACCTAAGAAATCACTGGTACCGACGATAACTTGGTACTGGCCTTGGCTTGGAAAGCAACCTGAGATGGACTGGTGTCACCATCTATAGTTATTGTAGATGCTCCTCCACTTCATAAGATGGTATCCAGGGATAAGCACCAGTCCAATGGCCCTCAGGGCCTGTATAGATGTAATACCTGGACAGGAACAATGAATATTGTTCACAAAATCCAACCCCTCATCAACATCATGACAACTGGGTAAAAGATCAAGTAGTGGATTGCCTGTTGGGCTCTAAAATGCTGGGATGATGCCCTGTGGTCACTAGGGTAACAATGAATTCACACTGCTTCACTTGTTCAATTTCAGTTTCAATTTATTTTCATTTATATAGCGCCAAATCACAACAGAACTGCCTCAAGGCGCTTCACATAAGTAAGGTCTAACCTTACTAACCCCCAGAGCAACAGTGGTAAGGAAAAACTCACTCTGAGGAAGAAACCTCAAGCAGACCAGACTCAAAGGGGTGACCCTCTGCTTGGGCCATGCAACAGACACAAATTACAGAACAATTCACAAAATGAATATACAGGAAATGCTGTTGGTGCACAGGACAGGAGGGTCGCCTGCACAAATACAACTCCCATCGCTGGATGGAGCTGCACCTTAAACAGAGAGAAAAAACATAATCAGGCATCAGAAAGATGAGAAATACTGTATAATTTGCCAGCATTAATCAACAAGAAAAACAGAAGAAATACTAAGGTGATCACCGGCCACTAGCCCTAAGCTTCACTATAAGACCCAGAATTTAGGTAAAGTTCAGGCCATGGCACGCTCCGTTTCCTAATAAAATGAATTAAAAGAATAAAAAGCATAAAACAACACTAACCAGTATGGTACCCATATGAAAGGGAAAATAAGTGCATCTTAAGTCTGGACTTGAAAGTCTCCACAGAATCTGACTGTTTTATTGATGCAGGGAGATCATTCCACAGAACAGGGGCACAATAAGAGAAAGCTCTATGACCTGCAGACTTCTTATTCACCCTAGGGACACAAAGTAGTCCTGCACCCTGAGAATGCAAAGCCCGGGCCAGTACGTAAGGTTTAATTAGGTCAGCTAAGTAAGGAGGTGCCAGTCCGTGAACAATTTTATAGACTAGTAGCAGAATCTTAAAATCTGATGTCACTGGGACAGGAAGGCAGTGAAGGGATGCCAAAATGGGTGTAATGTGGTCGAACATTCTGCTTCATGTCAAAAGTGTGGCTGCAGCGTTTTGAACCAATTAGACACCCTAATGCTAGACTGCGGCAAACCAGAAAATACAACATTGCAGTAGTCCAATCTAGTCCAACGAGATAAATGCATGAATCAGGGTCTCAGCATCAGCCATAGACAGGATGGGACAAATCTTCGTTATATTTTGCAGGTGGAAGAAAGCAGTCCATAATATTTCTAATGTGGAGGTCAAAGGACAATATAGGATCAAAAATTACCCTAAGGTTCCTCACTTTGTCAGTGTGATGTATGACACACGAGCCTAGGCTGAGCATTAACTGGTAAAATTGTTGCTGATGTCTCACTGGACCAAGAACCATAATTTCAGTCTTATCATAGTTTAAAAGTAGGAAGATTCTAGACATCCAACTTCTCACTGATGCAAAGCAATCTTCTAAGGATTTTATGTGAATGAGATTACCAGCAATTATCGGCATGTATAACTGAGTATCATCAGCACAGCAATGAAGGTAATCCCAAAACGCCATAATATGTGCCCCAGGGGGGGCTATATAAAGGGAGAAAAGCAGGGGGCCAAAGATGGCCCCTGTGGAAACCCAAATTTCATGTCACTAAGGTTAGAGGTAGTGTTATTGTACACAACACAGTGAGAACGAATGATCAGGTATGATTTCAACAATGCAAGCGCATTCCCAGTAATCCCAAAATGATTTTCCAGCCTATCGAGTAGAATATGATGATCCACGGTATCAAATGCAGCACTGAGATCTAACAGCACCAGAAACATAGTGGTGTCCAAATCCATTGTAAGCAGAAGATCATTCACCACTTCAGTGAGAGCCGTGTCTGTGGAATGATATTTTCTAAAAGCAGACTGTAGTGGCTCCAAGAGCTTATTCTCTGTAAGATAGTCTACGAGCTGCTGTGACACCACTTTTTCCAGAATTTTAGAGCAAAATGATAGATTTGATATCGGGTGATAGTTTTTCAATACACTAGGGTCAAGATTAGGTTTCTTATGGTTTAATCACTGCAGATGTGAAACATTTAGGAACAGATCCAGAAGCTAAAGAAAGATTAATAACTTCCAGCACAGTCGGCCCAAGAGTGGGCCACAGGTCCTTAAACAGTTTTGTTGGTATAGAATCAAATAAGCAGGTTGTGCTTTTGTTGATGTTATGAGTTTCGTCAGCATGCCTAGTGAGATACTATCAAATTCTGTAAATCTAGGTAAGACCTCAGTAATGGCGCCCACCTCAATAGCAGGGTGTAGTGGCTGGGTTAAGGCATGCTGGGATATGTTTTACCACGTCTTCTATTTTCTTCCCAAAGTAATCCAGGAAATCTTGTGCTGTAAAAGGAAACCGAACTACAGGCGGTTGTCCATGTTTAAGTGTTGCCATTGTGTCGAACAACAGCTTTGAGTTATGCTTGTTTTTGTTGATCAAATCAGCGTAATAGGTCCGGTTTGTAGCCAGTAATGCATGCTTATAGTCTAAGATAGCATCACGCCATGCAAGGTGGAATACTTCTAATTTTGAAGCGCAGGTAATCATTGAACCAAGGTGACTGTGATTCGGGGGAGCATGGTTTTAACACAGGTGGCGCAATCATGTTGAGTGTAGTTTTGAGCACTGAGTTTAAACTATCCACAAGACTGTCTACTAATTGGGGATTTGCCATATGTGAAGCTAAGACATCAGACAGTCTAGCTTCGAGTTCAGTCTTAGTTGAGGAGTTGATGCATCACTGTAGTGATATATAAGGTTGTTGTTCCACTAAACATGGCAGCAAAATTGTAAACTTAATAATAATTCAATTCAACGCCATTGAAATTTTGTGGAGGGAGTTGAAAATCCATGTTGCCCAGCGACAGCCCCAACACATCACTGCTCTAGAGGAGATCTGCATGGAGGAATGGGCCAAAATACCAGCTACAGTGTGTGCAAACCTGGTGAAGACATACAGGAAATGTTTGACTTCTGTCATTACCAACAAAGATTATGTTACAAATATTGAGTTGAACTTTTGTTATTGATCAAATACTTATTTTCCACCATAATTTACAAATAAATTCTTTTAAAATCCTACAATGTGATTTCCTGGATTTTTTTTTCTCATTTTGTCTCATAGTTGAAGTGTACCTATGTTGAAAATTACAGACCTCTCTCATCTTTCTAAGTAGGAGAACTTGCACAATCAGGGACTGACTAAATACTTTTTTACCCTACTGTAGATTGCTGCAGAGATGGTTGTATTTCTGGAAGGTTCAATTCTCTCCACAGAGGAATGCTGGAGCTCTGACAGAATGACCATCAGGTTCTTGGTCACCTCCCTGACTAAGGCCCTTCTCCCATGATCGTTTAGATGGGCAGCTAGCTCTATGAAGAGTCCTGGTGGATCTGATCTTCCATTGTGGATGATGGAGGCCACTGTACTCATTGGGACCTTCAAAGCAGCAAAAATGTTTCTGTACCTTCCCCCAGATTTGTGCATCAAGACAATCTTGTCTCACAGGTCTGCAGACAATTTTTGACTTCATGGTTGGTTTGTGCTTTGACCAGAGGTGGGACGGAGTCACTGTTAAGTTGTGAATCGGCAAGTCCCAAGTCTCAACTGTAGTCTCAAGTCAGCTTGCACCAATTGGTGGTCATTATGACTTTAGACTTGACTTGGGACTTGTGACTTGCCAATTCATGACTTGAGTGACTTGCTGGTGACTTCGTACCACCTCTGGCTTTGACATGCACTGTCAACTGTGGGGCCTTTTATGTAGACAGGTGTGTGCCTTTCCAAATCATGTCCAATCAACTGAATTTACCCCAGGTGGACTCGAATTAAGCTGTAGAAATATCTCAAGGATGATCAGTGGAAACAGGATGCACCTGGGCTCAATTTTGATCTTCATAGAAAAGGCTGTGAATACTTATGTACACGTGAGTTCTTAGTTTTATTTTTGTTTATTTTTAACAAATTTGCAAAAATCTCACAAAACATTTTTCACATTGTCATTATGGGGTACTGTGTGTAGAATTTAGAGGAACAAAATGACTTTCATCTATTTTGGAGTAAGGATATAACATAAAGAATGTGGAAAAAGTGCAGTGCTGTGAATACTTGTGGATGCACCGTATATGTTCTGCAGCTTTTCTGAAACGTGGGTTAACTGCCTCATTCTGTGGGTCGTCACAGTGTATGTTACTGGATATAATGGTTAGAAATACTTTTTTCATGTGTTCTGTTTATTGGGTTCTGTAGGCTTGTGGAATAATACTATTGTTCAAATAATTATGAATGAATGAATGTATTCGGCACATACAGACTTAAAATAGCAAGGAAAACTCATAGAAACAATTTAACAATGTATCCATGTGCCCTAAAGGGCGTAGGCAGTTACAAAAGCTTATAAACTCCCACCACTTTAACCAAATAAAAATGTATACATACCATCCCTGGTTCTCAAGACCAGGCACCTAAGTAGCTCTACTCGACTCTTTCTACTCTTCTATTATACTCTTCCTTTGTAGATATTTAGATATACCTTAGTATACTAGCATAGTTTCAACTTAGAATTGGAATATAATACATAAGATATACATACTGAATTTTCATATGTATATAAAAAGTATACATATACCCATGATAACAAATACAAAATATAAATTAATCACTGAACTAAAGTTTCAAACCTGAAACATGCAAACAGTGGTACACCATGTACAAACTCAAAAATAAAACAAAATTGAGAAACCCAATTCATCATGCTATAACAAGTAATTAAATAATTTTTATAGAGCCTTTAAAGCCAATCACATTTCCAAATGATTTAATGTTATCAGGACATGTATTCCAAATATTAACACATTTAACAGAAACAGGTCCTGGACATGTTGTGGTAAAAATTAAGTTTTACTTTAAACATAATTTTCATTATGACATAATCAATCAAGTCGCAAGACTAATAACGGATTCGTTGGCTCACGATATGGTTTATTACAAGTAATTCTTATAGCTTTCTTTTGTAGTGAAAATATTGGATTTGTATTAGTTTTATAGGTAGTTCCCCAAACTTCAATACAATAAGTCATATGCGGAACAAGTCATGAATGATATAAGGTCACTAATGAGTGTTGGGAGAGGAATTGGATTAATTAATTTATAAGGTGTCAAGATGACAAGCTTTGTTTTCATGCAAATCTTCTGAACACACAGACTAGCAAAGCAAATGTCCATAATCACAGCATTTTTCCTCACAATTTGGTGAAATACATTTTAACACAGTGGATAGAAATTGAAGCTGAAGTCAAAATGCCGTTCCTGTATTTCCATGCAAGTCAATGGATATACATATAGTCTGCTTAAAAAAAATCTTAAAAAAATTTTTTGGAAATATGCATAAATAATAAATCTCCCAAACACTATTTTAAAGAGATGCTCTTCTCCTGGCATTCTAAATAATCTATCTTTGAATCGGGGAGCTGGGTTTCATCCTTCGCACTTCTTGTGGGGAATAAGGTCATCTCCTGGGTTGAAGTATATTTAGGGGTGTCATACTGCTCTCTGTGATGGGGGAGGTGCTTGCAAGGATTATACATACTAGAATTCCATCCCATTTACTTGGTGCTCACCAACTTTACAGTCTGGTTTCACATACAAGAAGGCAACCATCCACAACAGCTTTATGAATACTTATTAAATGCAAGTGTGAATATTGGCGGTGTTTCTTTGCAGCCCATGCTGATTTTCACTGGGTATTGTTTTGGCAAATTTTTCCCAGTGAATACAGGCATAAGTCAGGGATGCCTTCTGGGCCTTGCACTGTTCAATGTTTATATGGATTGAGTAGGGTTGTGAAAACTAGTGCCTTAGGTGCACTTTTGTTTTGGCGGGGGGGTTAACTGACTGTACGTTTTGGGATGATGTTGTGATCTTTGCAGAATCAGTGACCTACAAACTTGCAAAATTTTCCAGCATCTTCCCATGATAACATACATTAAGCTAGCTTTAAATGCTTAGCTGCAAGCATAGCCTAGAACTATTCAAAGAGTAGAGTCGAGTCTATGACATTCCTCAGAAGATCACCACATCATCACTTTGGATTGAAATGTAATCCAAAAGTTATCAGATTACAAGTAAACCAAATGTATGTACATACATACATGTAATCCACATGTATTCTTTCAAAGTAATCCTACCCAACCTTGATTATCAGTAATTGTATGATGGAGACTTAAGCCCCGGTCACAACCTACCGTACGTTTTTTTTTTCGCCGTACGTTTTCTGTGAATGCCACAGCCACTACGTTTTTGTGAAAACGTACGGAGGCAGTAGCAAGAGGAGAGAGGGAGTACATTCAACGCACGTCTCTAGGAGCGTAACGATAAAGAGAGATGACAATAATGCAGTGTGTGTGTGTGTGTGTGTGTTGGGGGGGGTGTCGCTTTTCTTTTTTATGAGCGGGACCGGAGCGGCAGGTGTTTTTCGGCGTTGGCGATGCATGACCATGTCCAGCCTGCAGCGGTCAGTTGTACGAGTGTTTACTTGCCTCAAAAAGTTACAGCTAGTTACTGAAGCTGTGGAGTGTGTGTTGCTGACGTTTGGAAATAAAGTCCAAGTTCAAGTGAGAAGCTGCGTTGTGCATGGCAAGTCTGTCGGCCTAATTCAATAGTAATTGAATGAAAATGTGCCACTTTGAATCCGTACTGAGGCAGTACGCACAACGTGCATCATCTGCACTGCTGGTGAATCCGCAGCCCTGACCGCAGCGAAAGTTCTGCATGCGCTAAAACCTCTACGGCATGTCTGCGTGTGTCGGCGTGCTCCCTAAATTCGTACTGAGGCAGTACTTACGAAGTACGGATCTCCAAATTTAGCCCACGTTTTGCAAGTAGACTGCACGCACGTGCAAGTACGGTGGGTTGTGACCACGGCTTTAACCCATATGGCATGGTGCTATGTTAGCATTTGTTTGCAACAACTTGAGGACAGCCATCTTAGTAGCAATGCTATTCTGTTTATTGGTTTTCCTTGTCCTGCTTGAGTGCAAGGCTAAATTCTGTAGCATTCAGTGACTGGTTTCTGCTGGAAAATTCCTTATATCTGACTTCAAATAGTCTCGGTAAGGCAGGTCAACAGCCACAGTTTACACCTCAGTAAGTGAATACACCTATAATGTATGTAGCATTTCTGCTCTTTTATAGGTGTCTGTGTGGAACTCTTGCAATTTCATCTGTTTCGTGAATTTTAAAACTCAGATGATTCTGTAACAAGGTGAAGTCCAGACTGACAAGATGTTTTTAATCATTTCGCCTTTGGCTGACCTGGTAGTGTTCAGGTTTTGAACCCAACTGTAGCTACAAAGATATGTTGAATGGTAACAACTGCTACCATCACTGGTTCTCAAGACCAGGCACCTAAGTGGCTCTACTCTACTCTTTTCTACTCTCCTATTTTACTCTTCATTTTTAGATTATTAGATATTACCTTTGTATACTGGCATAGTTCCACCTTAGAATTGGAATATAATATATAAGATATACCTTGCTGAATTTTCATGCACTACTTCCTGTTTGCACTGTCACCTCAGTTGTTGATCGATGGGGAAATGGACAAGAACTGCAAAGACACACTTGAAGCTAATTTTTCATCAAATAGTAAGCATTTTAGCAGAACCTAAGATAAAAGGTCATGAACCATCATTTTGCATAGCCAATAAGCACAACCATTGACAGCTATTATTACACTATTTTCTCTTTTTATTCAAAGCCACTTGGAGCTTTACATAGAAACGTACAATGTCCTCATTTCCTCATTCTGTCACTTCCTTCTCCCCTGCCAACAGTCATGACCTTTTATCTTACTATACCAATAATTGCAGCGCCTGAGGTACTGCGCTTTAACGGCACAGAAGTCGGAATGAGAGAATAGAGTGGGGAAAAAAGAGGACAGACTAAAGACCAGACACAAGAAATAGTTGTCACCTGAGCCCTGAACACTTGCTTCTACCACCCCAGGGTCACTTCTGTCCCCCTCACAAATCCTTATTTATTGAATTGAAGGCTAACATTCAGTCCCACATGTCTCAGTGTTGCTCTGATTATTGCCCTGTAGCAACAAAGACTACTCATTCCCTAGTAGAACAAAAAAGGAATCCACACACGAAAACAAATAAGAAAAGGTTAATATATTCCAGAACCCTTATCTACATAGAAAATCGACACGCCAGCTCGAGAACACAGTCCCTCTGTAAGTCTGAACTCCGACAAGCAGACAACCACCCCGGCTCTCGTTGCTTATTTAATTAGGCGCTCGGAGAGCTCTAATGCAATGACTGTTTTCCCTTGTCACTGGACCATAGTGAGCCTATTAAAATACATTACGACTCACATTTCTCTACAATGTGCCTCTCATTAAAAGCCCTTGGCGGCATTAATGAACAGGCCTGTAGACAATGCTGAGAATTCATAGATTTAATGCAAGTGATATAATATCTGAAATGGCTTCCTAAAAAGAACCCAGGACCAATGGTCGGTGAATGGAGTCATCAGGCCCAGCATACTTTAGCACATTTCATAAAGCAACGTGAGGAAAGTTGAGAGCCAGTCTGGGTGGAGCTGCATTAACTCAGAGAAATTACAACTACATCTCCAAGAGAATTATCACTCGCTCCAGTATGTGTGGTGCTCACGGTGAGCTGCCAGGCACAAATGTGTGGGTTGCCAGATCCACACACAGCAGTTGGTGATGAGGGTTGCCCAGCGATGTGACACAGAAGAGTGCAGGTTTCTTTTGTTGACATGCCATGGGAGAAGTGGGAATTACACAACTCAGAGTTCACAAGAACAAAGAAATACGAAGAAGACACAAAGAATTTTTTCCCCTCTTCATTATTTAGATTCATGTCAGTCCACATTTGAGAGAAGGGGTTAGAATTTGATTTGATGTACAGTCAGGACTTCCACATAAAAACTTTCAGTGGAAAACAGGAAGGTAACAAAGCCACTAAGGAAACCATAGAACCAGAGGGGTTGCAAGATCAGGTACTCAAGGCTGTATAATTCAATAGCAGTTTTTTTTTTTTCTGATCATGGTGCAGTTTGCCCATCACTGGCACTGGAGGAAGTAAGTGAAAAATGTAAATCTTCCTTGATGTGCGTCAAAATGGAAATGATTCCATTTCAAGTAGTAGTAGCTACAAACAAAAGACTTTTACTATGAAAAACACAACCCAACTAGCTTATATCAGTGGCGGGCACAGATAACCAAAAAATTAACTTTGATAACAGATAATCAGATAACTGAAAAGTTATCTTTACTAAAAATAAACCGATAAACCACACAAAAATGTATCGGAAGATACAGATAACCGATAACCAATAAATTCCAGTGTTGTCTCTGGTACATTTGCAACTACTAACAAGCTGAATTTGAGTTTTAACACCATGATCGCTTTTGAAAGCGACAAAAAGACTCAATGAGTCAGCATTTCTATGTCTGAGCATGCTGCCCCCTGCTGGAAGCTACACATCTACAGCACTGAAGCCCCCGGAGAACAGTCACAAAGCCAGCTCTCTACCAATCAATGCTCCAGTCAGGCGGAGTCTTGAAAAATAAAGGCATCCTGACTTATGGTTTTGTGTGAATACTGATAGAATAACGCCATTAATGTCAATTCTGTTATTTGTACAAAGTTAAAATATAACATATATCTTTTAATGTTGAATAATGCACTAATTCTGAGGTTTTGTAACACACACAGACAGATCACAAAGGATTCTGGGTAAAATGTGCCTCTGCTAAACACTGATTTGTTCAATCATTCATTATGTAAACCAACACGTTAATGTGACGTGTGTCATGTGTTGGTGTTTACAGATAATTGAGATAAATGTACTTTAGTAAAATATTCCATTTTTATTTGTAAAAACAGGCATTTTTACGGAGCCCTGGAAGTGTCATCGCAAAATGTTTTACATGTGGAGAGAATGTGCGCATGTTTATGATGTTGTAAAACGTGCACTTAATATTGTTGACACATAAATGTTGGCTTTACACTGTGCGAGAGAATTTTTTGGACCGAGTTTCAGGTGAATCATGCGTCCTGCATCGTGTAGTGTACATGGAGTAAGAAGCTGCGTTTAACATCTGACGGCCACCTCCTGATCGCCGATCGTATGGTCGAATGAAAATCAAACCTGTTTGATATTATTCTGGTCAGCCGTCGTGAGGGTATCCTGCTGCTGCAGAGCTACAAGTGTCCAACCGCTCGCACTGTGCCTGTGCAAACACAGCAGAGCTGTCTTGTAATGTTTTGTTGTTGTTTTGTTTTTAAACTTAATTTGTAAAAAAAAATAAAAATAAAAATACTGCCATGAACACCACTGGCCAGTAGATGGCAGTAGAGGCCTTGAAATCTTTCCAAAACAAAATCCCAGATAATCTGTCTGCTACATTTAAGATGCGTGGAATTTAACAAATGCAAATACAATAACATCTATATACCCAGATAATATATTCACTAGAGTTTTAGGCACTAGAGTTTAATGCTGCTGTCCATGGAGCCTGAACAGAGTATCTGAAATGCATTTGTCCTGTCATGAACACCCTGTCCTACCCATAATGCACTGCTGGGCTCAGCATGTGCTCACAAAACCTTAAAAATTAGCACATTATTTTAAAACTAAAACATATATCTAATATTTTCACTTTATAAAACTTCAGACATGACAGTAATTTTAAATAACTTGTCCAAATGTTTTGTTAAAATTTGAACCATAAGTTAAAAATGTATGCCTCTGGATGACTTGGGTGATGTTGCCAGTGTATCAGTATGGTGTTAAAGGAAGTTATTATTTTATTATTATTATTATTATTATTATTATTTTTTTTTTTTTTTTTTTTGGTGATTAGTTCTCCTTTGCCTGCAGAGGTAGAATGGTTTTTCCTGGAAGTATCTCTCTACTGTTTGCAGAGGGTAGAACTATATACATCTGTTAGGAAACTTTTAACGGATAGGTCTCAACTGTTTTTAAATTTTAAAAATGTTTGCTGTTGTTCAGCTGGGTTTACTGCGTTATTGGTCTAAAAGTTATCGGAGGACAATTCATTGGAAGATAATTAGTCCGATAATGGTTTTTAAAGTTATCTAAAAAGATAATCTGATAACGAAAACATTATCTTCGATAATTATCTGTTATCGGATTATCGGAAGTATGCCCACCACTGCTTATATTTAAGTTCATAAAACAAACACAAAACTATGGCATTCACATTTTGTCTGGCTGTCTTTTACAAACATAATATATGCAATAGATGGTCTTGACCAAAGATAATAGAATTGGCAAATGTCACCATTTTCCATGCAAAAATGTGTACTCAATAAGTCAAAATGAACAAAAATGGGAAAATATCAAATATCAGCTACCAGAACATACACATTTGACTTGATA
Source organism: Thalassophryne amazonica (assembly GCF_902500255.1). Classification (NCBI taxonomy): domain Eukaryota; kingdom Metazoa; phylum Chordata; class Actinopteri; order Batrachoidiformes; family Batrachoididae; genus Thalassophryne; species Thalassophryne amazonica. The sequence goes on along the minus strand of NC_047110.1, from coordinate 36,200,417 downwards.
TGATTTATTAGAAGGATATTCATTAACGTAAGTGTTAGATCATATCTGAGCTAATTCCTTATTTTATGTTAGGTATCAAGTATTTGCTTGTTATTTCTTTAGATGTGTCTGGAACCTGGTTCTAACTGGTTCAAGGGTTCAACAGAATAGTTAAGTTTCACTGTCATCATGCATGCACAAGCGTTAGATATAGGGAGGGCTTCCTTCTGTCTGTGGGGAGCCAGTGGTTTGAGAGCATTGCATTCCAACATGATGGCATCTGTGGGTGAGTGTGAGGCATCATTGTAAAGTTCTTTGAGCATCTGTTTCAGATAGAAAAATGCAGTTCATTTATTTTTCCACAGGATAAATGTATCTGGTAATATCTGAAAACTGTCTTCTGCTGAAGAGAGCAGCATGCCAATATTATATTTCCAAGGGAAATTTTACGAGGTCCGCGAACAGTGTGGCAGAGACCAGTGCATCCTGCTGCAATGAAATCACCCACCATTCACTCAACAATAAATAACCCACACTCTAAATAATGAACTGCTGTTTCAATGCTCTCAATCCACCCACTGTACCGCCAACAATGTCTTGTATAAAAGTCATATGTCAACCATGTTCAGGGTCTCTCAGAATATAGAGTCCCGTATGGGACTGTGTGTCTGGGGACCCGGGCCGGGTTTTCAGCGTGACTTTCAATAAATTCAAATTGAGGAATATATCGATTTTGTTCTTTGTAAGGGGCAGTATTACAAAAAGAACCGGGAGGATTAAAAATAGGTAAGAATAGATATCACCCACAAACACTGCAGGAATACTGATGGAAATAAGAAATCAGAAGACAATGATTTCAGGTTTTCTTTCTCTTCACATTCCAATTTGGTCACCAAATTACTTGAATATGCTACAATCATGTATTTTCACTTGGTGCACTCTAAGTAACATCACACTTTCCAGCATTTCATTATTTTATAAACCTAATCAGTTAAATGGATGTTTGGGAACTCTACCACATTAAGTCCTAGTTTATTAGGTGGTCTGTAATTTTGGGAATGAGTAGTCCAAATGATTGCCAGTTTTCAAGAATAACTATTCCAAATTCTGCTCAATAGAGATTGTGGAAACCTGAAAAATCTGAGTCTTCATACAAAGCCCTCACACATCCCACCATATTACCTCATAACAACTAGTTAATAGCAGCCCACCTATGTAGCGCAACTTTTAGCTTCTTAGATCTGTGTACCTTCTATTCAGCGGACTTATTTGGCATCCTGTTTTTACATTCCAGGTTTTCTGGTCTTTTAACTTACATTAGTTACTAATCTATTTGAGTTATCTTAATGTTTTGTATGTTGTAGTATAGTTTAATTTATGACATACACATTCTCATTCCCAGCTCATCACATTTTACAGTTGGTCAATGTCCCTTTTTGTTACAATGTTACATGGTAGGTAACGTCATTGCATCATTGAGTGATGGGTGGCAAGATGCATCTTTTGACAAGTGTGTCATTTCTCTCCCACAGTGCACAGAACTATTTGCCTCACATCGGGGAACATTCAGCTGTGATTTTGCTATGATTATAGTTATGGTTAAGGTCAGGGTAAGTGTTAGGGCTTCCCCGCATGTCATATAGTGATATTGCAGCAAAATGGGATGACTTGGGTGTGAGATTTTGTTGATCTGACGGTGTGGAAGTTGCATCCAACCCGGACTGCACAAACCACCTAATTTACTTTATTTTTTACAGGTGGCTTTGTTATTTTGTCATTAGTGCTTCTTGAAATAAATCATTTCTGCATGATTTGGATTTGGTTGCTGAATTATTTTGATGTCAGGCTACAAGAAGAAGACAAAATTAAACTACATTGCAGATTGTGCACTCTAAAAAAGGAACTGCTGTCTCAATGAGAAAAATTTATGTAACAATTTGCATATCTTTTAAAGTTATTTCAAGTCAGTTATTACAGCTTTCAACTGAGTTAATGCCATGACTTCTGTAATTAAGTTGAAATAACTTAAAAAAAACTATCCAAATTGTACATCACTTTTCTCATTGAAACAGCGGTTCATTATTTAGAGTGTGGGTTATTTATTTATTGTTGAGTGAATGGTGGGTGATTTCATTGCAGCTGGTTCCACTGGTCTCTGCCACACTGTTTGCGGACCTTGTAAAATTTCCCTTTGAAATATAATATTGGCATGCTGCTCTCTTCAGCAGAAGACAGTTTTCAGATATTACCATATACATTTATCCTGTGGAAAAATAAATGGACTGCATTTTCTATCTGAAGCAGATGCTCAAAGCACTTTACAATGATGCCTCACATTCACCCACAGATGCCATCATGTTGCAATGCAATGCTCTCAAATGCTTGGGGATGAAAAACCTTACCAAAGGTCCCTTTACAGTTTTCCAGTCTGACAGGGATTTGAACTGAGGATCCTTGAATCACAAGCCCATGATTTTAACCTCTAGAACATCGGTTACCCAACTTCCAAGAAAGTCTTGTTGTAACCATAGATGTTACATCACAGACCCCACACAGTAATGACCTGCACATGTCCAGAAGATTTTGTGTTATGGGGCTGCAACCAAAATAACTTGTGGTCAGCACAAATCTGTTGTATATTTATATGACACACAACTTTAGTCTGCCATTGTAATAAATTTGATACAATTTTCAAATTTTTGGAATCAGGAAAGTAATTGGGGCCATAAATCTGCAGTGGGAGACAAGCTTTAGTCTGCATCCATGACAGTTGCCATCCTTGATGTACTGATGCCTCTCTCAGCTTTTCAACATTCAGACTCTGATGTCAGATGATAGAGAAATCATAGAAGAAGGATGAAAATAAATAAATAACTAAGTAAATGAAACAAGAACTAAACAAATTAATTACGTGAATTCATTTTTCCATCATAACCAAAATATAATCAGTGTCCTTAGTGGCAAAATACAACTCCAGAGAAAATGTTTTACACTTCCATTCACAAATTCATACACATTAAACAGACTATCAGAGAATTCTTCTTGAAGCCAGTCAAATACAGTTTTTTTAAATTGCTATTAGGAAAAATTAGTTAAATTGCTTCCACTTTTTATTTATTGTTTATTTTTAGGTTTTAGTTAGATGGAAATGAAAATTTTCTGGTGTACTTTTTTATTTGCATTTTTCTGATTTAATATGATATAATGAAAACTTGGGTATGTTTAGTAATGACTTTCCAATTCACAGACCAACAAAAGCCATTGTGGTCTGTCCACTGTCTGTTAGTTGTAATATTTTCCTGTTTTGCATACTTTAGCCTTTCTTAAGTTCCACTTTTGTTCTCAGAATTTATTCCTTAGTTTCATTCTCAGTTACTTTGTGGTTCCCCTTTTAGTTTGAAAATTATTTATGGTGTGATTTAGGTTCTACTCACCCCCAGCACTCTTTGTCATGTGTGTTTGTAGGCATGGCTCTGTGACTTGGCATTCCTTCACAAGTGTGTCTCATTGCAATCACCCCATCTGTTTGTTGTCTTCTCGTTATTTATCACTATTTAAGTTAGTCACTGTTCTTCCCTTACTTGCTGGGTTATTCTGTTTTTGTTGTGCTCCTGCCTGGTTTTGATAGTTATGTTTGTTCTTCTTCACTTGCCCTGGTGCTGCTGCCAAACTCTCCTCCTCTTTTCCTGTCTGTTTTTTTTTTTTTTACCTTTATTTAACCAGGTTAGTCCCATTGAGATCTACAGTTGTGCTCAAAAGTTTACATACCCTGGCAGAATTTTTGCTTTTTTGGCCATTTTTAAGAGAATATGAATGACAACACAAAATCTTTTTTTTCACTTATGGCTAGTGTTGGGTGAAACCGTTTATTATCAAACAACTGTGTTTCCTCTTTTTAAATCAAATTGACCAAAGAACTACCCAAATGACCCTGATCCAAAGTTTACGTACCCCTGTTCTTAATACTGTGTATTTCCCCTTTAACATCAACGACAGCTTGGAGTCTTTTGTGGTAGTTTTGGACGGGGCTGTCTGATGGTAAAGCTGCCACTGAATATGTCTTGGACTTTATTTACATTAATTACAAAGAAATACAAACAGTATTGCTCTTTATGGTACATCTGCATGGAGTAGACAGTTCTCAAAAACTGAGTGACTTTGCAAGAAGGAGAAGAGTGAGGAAAGCCACTAAGACAACCAGACAACCCAGGAAAAGTTATGGGCTTATGTGGCTGTGATTGGAGAAATTGTGCACAGTGCAAGCTTTGCATTTTGTATCACTACTCTTAGCTTCATAGTGGAGTAGAGCAGAGAAGGATTTTCTTTCACCAAAACAGATCAAATCCAGACTTGTATCTCAGATGTACCTTCTGGCAATTTGTAGCTAAACGTTCAGGTCTTCTTTTTAAGAAAATCCTCCTCTATACCACTTCATCATGAAGAGGGATAATTGGTGATACAAAATGCCAAGTTTGCACTGTGCATAATTTCTCCAATCACAGCCACATAAGCCTATAGCTTCTTCTGGGTTGTCTGGGTGTCTTGGTGGCTTTCCTCACTCTTCTACTTCTTGCACAGTCACTCAGTTTTTGAGAACTGTCTACTCCATGCAGATTTACCATAAAGTGCCATACTGTTTGTATTTCTTTGTAATTAATGTAAATAAAGTCCAAGACATATTCAGTGGCAGCTTTGCCACCAGACACCCTCGTCCACAACTACCACAAAAGACTCCAAGCTGTCAGTGATGGTAAATGGGGCAATACACAGTATTAAAACAGGGCTATGTAAACTTTTGATCAGGTTCATTTGGGTAGTTCTCTTGTCATTTTGATTTAAAAAGAGGAAACACAGTTGTTTGACAATAAATGGCTTCACCCAACCACTAACCATGAGTGAAAAAGTTTTTGTGTTGTCATTCATACTCTCTTAAAAATGGCCAAAAAAGCAAAAATTCTGCCAGGGTATATAAACGTTTGAGCACAACTGTAGATCTCTTTTGCAAGGGAGACCTGGACAATTATAAAGTTTCCAGTTCACCTAACCTGTGCTGTAAATAAAACAATTGGCTTTTTTTTTTTTTTTTTTTTTTTGATACTCCTGCCTGATCCCGGTCTGCATTTTTGGGTTCCATCCTGCCTTTAAACACAACAGAACCATACAAACCAAACTGACAATGTAGATCCTTTCACCACCAAAATAAGTGTCACAATTTGTTTAAAAAGGAGAGAGGGGAAAACAACTCTCAGTGGCAAATGTGGTCATTCAGATTTGGCTTGTGCACTGTAATCAGTTAAATGGTAAGTACATTGGCCTGCACCATCTATATTAAAATAGCCAAGTGGCATCTGTGTGCATGTGTGCTGTGTGAGTGTGTATGGCTTCAATCACGGAGAAACTGGGGAGAGTAGACATTTGCTGCTTTGCATGCTTATGTACACTCAACAAAAATATAAACGCAACACTTTTGGTTTTGCTCCCATTTTGTATGAGATGAACTCAAAGATCTAAAACTTTTTCCACATACACAATATCACCATTTCCCTCAAATATTGTTCACAAACCAGTCTAAATCTGTGATAGTGAGCACTTCTCCTTTGCTGAGATAATCCATCCCACCTCACAGGTGTGCCATATCAAGATGCTGATTAGACACCATGATTAGTGCACAGGTGTGCCTTAGACTGCCCACAATAAAAGGCCACTCTGAAAGGTGCAGTTTTATCACACAGCACAATGCCACAGATGTCGCAAGATTTGAGGGAGCGTGCAATTGGCATGCTGACAGCAGGAATGTCAACCAGAGCTGTTGCTCGTGTATTGAATGTTCATTTCTCTACCATAAGCCGTCTCCAAAGGCGTTTCAGAGAATTTGGCAGTACATCCAACCAGACTCACAACCGCAGACCACGTGTAACCACACCAGCCCAGGACCTCCACATCCAGCATGTTCACCTCCAAGATCGTCTGAGACCAGCCACTCGGACAGCTGCTGAAACAATCAGTTTGCATAACCAAAGAATTTCTGCACAAACTGTCAGAAACCGTCTCAGGGAAGCTCATCTGCATGCTCGTCGTCCTCATCGGGGTCTCGACCTGACTCCACTTCGTCGTCGTAACTGACTTGAGTGGGCAAATGCTCACATTCGCTGGCATTTGGCACGTTGGAGAGGTGTTCTCTTCACGGATGAATCCCGGTTCACACTGTCCAGGGCAGATGGCAGACAGCGTGTGTGGCGTCGTGTGGGTGAGCGGTTTTCTGATGTCAATGTTGTGGATCGAGTGGCCCATGGTGGCGGTGGGGTTATGGTATGGGCAGACGTCTGTTATGGATGAAGAACACAGGTGCATTTTATTGATGGCATTTTGAATGCACAGAGATACCGTGACGAGATCCTGAGGCCCATTGTTGTGCCATACATCCAAGAACATCACCTCATGTTGCAGCAGGATAATGCACGGCCTCATGTTGCAAGGATCTGTACACAATTCTTGGAAGCTGAAAATGTCCCAGTTCTTGCATGGCCAGCATACTCACCGGACATGTCACCCATTGAGCATGTTTGAGATGCTCTGGACTGGCGTATACGACAGCGTGTACCAGTTCCTGCCAATATCCAGCAACTTTGCACAGCCATTGAAGAGGAGTGGACCAACATTCCACAGGCCACAATTGACAACCTGATCAACTCTATGCGAAGGAGATGTGTTGCACTGCATGAGGCAAATGGTGGTCACACCAGATACTGACTGGTATCCCCCCCCAATAAAACAAAACTGCACCTTTCAGAGTGGCCTTTTATTGTGGACAGTCTAAGGCACACCTGTGCACTAATCATGGTGTCTAATCAGCATCTTGATATGGCACACCTGTGAGGTGGGATGAATTATCTCAGCAAAGGAGAAGTGCTCACTATCACAGATTTAGACTGGTTTGTGGTTTTTCATCACTACCAAAGAGAATCGCAACATCTTCAACTATGCCACCTCCAGCTCTTGACACCAAGAAAATGTGTGGCCATTCACGCTATTTGCATGAAAATAGTGAGCAGACTACCACATTCGAGCTGGCTGTGAAATATAGCATCCCCCATGATATAAATATAGTGCCCCCACGAGTGTGGCGTTGAAAAATCAACACGTCTGACATCCATATGTATCACACGTGTACACGTAGGTCAGGCCCCTCGCCCCCCCAAAACACATGTGGTGTATGTGTGTTTCATGCCCCCCCACTCTCCCCCACACATGTGGTGTGTGGGGAGAGCACACTTGCATAAAATGCTGATATGTTTGTACAGACATGATCACATGGGGGCCAGACAGCCATGTCTGAGTGCACACAGCACGGGGAGGTGCCTGTCAGCTGACTGCAGCACACTGACAGCTGGATGACGGGTCAGTGCACACGACGGTTCACATTAAAAACACAGAGACCAACGCCAGGACAGGTATATAAATAATTCCGACAAAAGCTACATATGCAATTACATAACAAACTAGAAGCACTTGGAGAGTGCAAACCTCCGCCAAGGCCATGGGATCACTGACGCCATAACATCTACACGCCGTGGAATCACTGAACCTGAAAAAGTCTAACAATGATGATTGCTAGTAAAAAAAGTTTCATCTGCTGTGACTGGATAACATGTATCCTTAGCGCTTGGCATCACAGTTTATTGCAACTTGCACCTTTCCCAGAAGCTACTGTCATCTGAGCACTGTTATTAATATTGCATGTGCTTAAAAACAAATAAGGGACAAAATTAAATTTATTATTCAACTAAACTGCAAATATATAAATTTTTTAACATTTATGAAACACTTCTCTAAATAAATAACAGTAAATTCTGAAATAGAACTATTTTTTAAGTGTTGCATGTGCTACACAAGGCCATAGGGTCACTGACCCTAAAGAGATTCCCTCCTTGGCACAGTGATCTATTCAACAATTCAGTGTTACAACCACAAATATGATACATACACTTTTCTTTCCTTTATATTTGACATCCTTGACCATGAAAACATAGCACTAGAACTTGGAATCACTTTTATGTCTTTATTAGTTCAAAAGTTATTGTATAAAATCGATTTTTCGGTAATGGCGGTTTTCTTCTGGATCTAGCTCCATAACATTTGAAGCTACATCAAATCTGATGACACCTTACTGAATCAGTACAGATTCAGCTACAATTTGGTGTTAGTTGTGCATCTCTAGCTTAATTTGTCACCTCACACTGACACATTTTCTATTTTCCCTATATTTTTGCATATTCTGGATCACCAGATCCGGAATCCAGATCCGATCATCACCAAACTTTGTTGTTTGATAGAACATTTGACTATGTTACACCCTAATTTTTTTCAAGCCTTTCTGCCTTGTTTTTGTGGAGTTATAAACTAGAATGTCAAAGTTCCCCCTATCCCGCAATGGTGAAGAATCCTTTAAAAAATTCCTGGATCCGGATCGTGATCCGGATCACCACTAAAATTTAATCACTTGTTCCTCTTGTCATTTCCAACCACTCCACAAAATTTCATCAAAATCCATTCAAAACGTTTTGAGTTATCCTGCTGACAAACAGACAGACAGACAAACAAACAAACAAACTCGACCAAAAACATAACCTCCTTGGCGGAGGTAATAACTAAAATGAATGACCACATAAAACAGAAACAGACTGACACATTAGTCTGGGCGCTGAATGTACAGGGGGGCGTGGCTGGCTGCTGCTGTTGAGATCTCTGCTCCTGGACGTCCCAGCTGGGAACACATACCATGATTTGAAGGACATGAACTTACAACTTTGCTCCATGAGGCGTTTATCTCTGCTTGCTGTCCTCATGTGGAAATATATAAAACATCTTTCACCTCTGCACCGGGCTGCAGCGGCCGCACACAGCACACCTTGGCAGGCTGTGGGCCGGCCCGACATGCGTGTCCATACATTGTCTAATTTCTTTTTTATAAACATACGTTTATCTTCTTGTTGATTTTAAGCATTTCACACTGCTGTTATATGACAGCGATTGTAGTGCAGTGGTAAAGTTTCTGTCTGTTAATCACAGCTTTTGTAAATTGCAGGTTCGAATCCTGTGAGTGGCATTTATTTTTATTTTAACCAGGGTTATGTAACTGCAGGGTTCTGTATTGGGTCCTCTTTCATTTATTTTTTTATATCAACCCAGTGATTTTCACTAATTATACACCAATATCTCATCTATCTGTGTCCGGTGATTGTATACCCAGCAGGACATAATACAACATAATGACAGCATACTGCTTCTTTCATGTCATTTCATGACTGTACATCTTTGACCATGGGCCATATACAGAGGAACAGATGGTTCATGCTTGTCTTGTCCACTCGATAAGAGGGATTCAATCAAATACAGTGTTTTTTTTAATGGTGTATGTTTTTTTTTTCTCCACAGCAGAGGTGTGATGTGGTGCAACACGTTCCAGCTGCACGCGCACAACTGTGCACGAAACCGTCACCAGTGTGTAGTGTATGCCTGTCGGAATGTGCGTTCCTCATGACAGCAGGAGGAATATTTTGTGGTTCCCCATTTCATGTTTGGTTCGCGGATTGTCTTCCGGTTTCTGCGTCTTTCGTGTTATGTGTGAAACTGTCTTAACCTTCCACTTCACTCTTGCAGATATTCATCGATCACAGATCATGGTATAATAATCCCACCTTCACCTTGAATGAGTGTGTCCTTGCGACTGCCCATCTCACCAATCACACTGTCCTTGTACATGTCCTGCACTACCCTCACATACTTCTCTGCCACTCCAGACTTCCTCATACAATAACATAATTGTAAATACACTAAAAATACATGGCTGACACAAGAAAGTGAAAACACTTATTTCCATTGTGGTCCATTTAAAAATCAAATGACAAAATAGAAGTAATAATAAAATAATCAGAATTCTGATAATAATATTAATAATCAATCAATCAATCAATCAACTTTTTTCTTATATAGCGCCAAATCACAACAAACAGTTGCCCCAAGGCGCTCCATATTGCAAGGCAAGGCCATACAATAATTATGAAAAACCCCAACGGTCAAAACGACCCCCTATGAGCAAGCACTTGGCAACAGTGGGAAGGAAAAACTCCCTTTTAACAGGAAGAAACCTCCAGCAGAACCAGGCTCAGGGAGGGGCAGTCTTCTGCTGAGACTGGTTGGGGCTGAGGGAAAAAAACAGGAAAAAGACATGCCGTGAAGGGGGGCAGAGATCGATCACTAATGATTAAATGCAGAGTGATGCATACGGAGCAAAAAGAGAAAGAAACAGTGCATCATGGGAACCCCCCCACAATCTACGTCTAAAGCAGCATAACCAAGGGATGGTCCAGGGTCACCCGATCCAGCCCTAACTATAAGCCTTAGCGAAAAGGAAAGTTTTAAGCCTAATCTTAAAAGTAGAGAGAGTATCTGTCTCCCTGATCTGAATTGGGAGCTGGTTCCACAGGAGAGGAGCCTGAAAGCTGAAGGCTCTGCCTCCCATTCTACTCTTACAAACCCTAGGAACTACAAGTAAGCCCGCAGTCTGAGAACGAAGCGCTCTAATGGGGTAATATGGTACTACGAGGTCCCTAAGATAAGATGGGACCTGATTATTCAAAACCTTATAAGTAAGAAGAAGAATTTTAAATTCTATTCTAGAATTAACAGGAAGCCAATGAAGAGAGGCCAATATGGGTGAGATATGCTCTCTCCTTCTAGTCCCCGTCAGTACTCTAGCTGCAGCATTCTGAACCAACTGAAGGCTTTTTAGGGAACTTTTAGGACAACCTGATAATAATGAATTACAATAGTCCAGCCTAGAGGAAATAAATGCATGAATTAGTTTTTCAGCATCACTCTGAGACAAGACCTTTCTGATTTTAGAGATATTGCGTAAATGCAAAAAGGCAGTCCTACATATTTGTTTAATATGCGCTTTGAATGACATATCCTGATCAAAAATGACTCCAAGATTTCTCACAGTATTACTAGAGATCAGGGAAATGCCATCCAGAGTAACGATCTGGTTAGACACCATGTTTCTAAGATTTGTGGGGCCAAGTACAATAACTTCAGTTTTATCTGAGTTTAAAAGCAGGAAATTAGAGGTCATCCATGTCTTTATGTCTGTAAGATATGATATTATCTGATATATATTATCATTATAATGATAATAATAATAAGTATATGATATCAAGAACCTAAGCAATTTATAAACACATGAAGAGAGTAAACTACCATTAAAAAAAATACTGAATTCACAGGAAATTAAAGGGTTGGTTTCTTCTTCTGGACTCACACACCATTCCAACTCATTCTACAAGCTTTGCATTATTTATTACCTTCCTTGAAAAATGCCAACTACCTACTCTATAAGCACTACCCCATCTAGAGCCTGGAGATCCCCACGGGCAACATGCTAGTTACCATTTATATCTCATAAAATTCTTTCATTTGTCATAAAGTTTGATTTTAACTTGTAAAAAGTGGAACATCAATTAAGTAAAAATAAATACAATCCTGGTCCATGAGTGAAGCTACACCCCTCTAAATATAGAAAATATTAAAATCCTGATGCATGACTAAGAGATGAAAAAAATGTTTAAACTCAGTGGGCAGATTCAATGACTTAACAGGTCAGATTTAATAAAACGTGTTTATTAAATCATGGATTGAAAGGTCAGGATCCCCCATTACTTATTTATTTATTTATTTATTTTGGTGTTGTATGCGGTCATCATTTCTCCAGCAGGCATTATTTCAGAGATCTTTGGGATTACTAGGTGTAATGCATCTGAAAAAGATGGTATCCTTAAATAGTCTTTAGCCAGATTTTTTTTTCAAAATATAATTTGTGATCAAAGCAGCTGAGTGGATGAAAATTTAAATCTTGCCCATATACCAACATAAACTGCATTATTAGAATATATTTTACTGTATATGTGAGTAACTAGGACATGATGCCTCAGAAGGATTATAGAAAGCATTGTTGCCATAAAAATTTTATTCTGACAAATTATTTCTCTCACAACAATTTAATTACTCAGTTATTAAGCAAAATAAAGTTATTGTCTGGAGTTTATTATGCTGTGCATTTTCGCAAGTCATTTATCTGGTGATTTTCTGTAAAGCTTGAAAATACACATTTGTAAACAGTTCAGAAATGGAATGGCAATGAACTCATTGGTATTCTTCATCAAAACTGACAGATTAGTTATGAAAACGAACCCATTTGGAAAAAATAAGAATATGCGGAAATAGATAACATACAGTGCGTGCAGAAGCATTCACAGTGCTTCACTTTTTCCACATTTGTTATGTAAACACTATTCCAAAATGGAGTAAATTAATTTTTTCCCTCAAACTTTTACTCACACCACCCCACAATGACAACATGAAAAAAGGTTTTTTGATTTCTTTGCAAATTTATTAAAAAAACAAAACAAAAATAAAACCTAAGAAATCACTGGTACCGACGATAACTTGGTACTGGCCTTGGCTTGGAAAGCAACCTGAGATGGACTGGTGTCACCATCTATAGTTATTGTAGATGCTCCTCCACTTCATAAGATGGTATCCAGGGATAAGCACCAGTCCAATGGCCCTCAGGGCCTGTATAGATGTAATACCTGGACAGGAACAATGAATATTGTTCACAAAATCCAACCCCTCATCAACATCATGACAACTGGGTAAAAGATCAAGTAGTGGATTGCCTGTTGGGCTCTAAAATGCTGGGATGATGCCCTGTGGTCACTAGGGTAACAATGAATTCACACTGCTTCACTTGTTCAATTTCAGTTTCAATTTATTTTCATTTATATAGCGCCAAATCACAACAGAACTGCCTCAAGGCGCTTCACATAAGTAAGGTCTAACCTTACTAACCCCCAGAGCAACAGTGGTAAGGAAAAACTCACTCTGAGGAAGAAACCTCAAGCAGACCAGACTCAAAGGGGTGACCCTCTGCTTGGGCCATGCAACAGACACAAATTACAGAACAATTCACAAAATGAATATACAGGAAATGCTGTTGGTGCACAGGACAGGAGGGTCGCCTGCACAAATACAACTCCCATCGCTGGATGGAGCTGCACCTTAAACAGAGAGAAAAAACATAATCAGGCATCAGAAAGATGAGAAATACTGTATAATTTGCCAGCATTAATCAACAAGAAAAACAGAAGAAATACTAAGGTGATCACCGGCCACTAGCCCTAAGCTTCACTATAAGACCCAGAATTTAGGTAAAGTTCAGGCCATGGCACGCTCCGTTTCCTAATAAAATGAATTAAAAGAATAAAAAGCATAAAACAACACTAACCAGTATGGTACCCATATGAAAGGGAAAATAAGTGCATCTTAAGTCTGGACTTGAAAGTCTCCACAGAATCTGACTGTTTTATTGATGCAGGGAGATCATTCCACAGAACAGGGGCACAATAAGAGAAAGCTCTATGACCTGCAGACTTCTTATTCACCCTAGGGACACAAAGTAGTCCTGCACCCTGAGAATGCAAAGCCCGGGCCAGTACGTAAGGTTTAATTAGGTCAGCTAAGTAAGGAGGTGCCAGTCCGTGAACAATTTTATAGACTAGTAGCAGAATCTTAAAATCTGATGTCACTGGGACAGGAAGGCAGTGAAGGGATGCCAAAATGGGTGTAATGTGGTCGAACATTCTGCTTCATGTCAAAAGTGTGGCTGCAGCGTTTTGAACCAATTAGACACCCCTAATGCTAGACTGCGGCAAACCAGAAAATACAACATTGCAGTAGTCCAATCTAGTCCAACGAGATAAATGCATGAATCAGGGTCTCAGCATCAGCCATAGACAGGATGGGACAAATCTTCGTTATATTTTGCAGGTGGAAGAAAGCAGTCCTCATAATATTTCTAATGTGGAGGTCAAAGGACAATATAGGATCAAAAATTACCCTAAGGTTCCTCACTTTGTCAGTGTGATGTATGACACACGAGCCTAGGCTGAGCATTAACTGGTAAAATTGTTGCTGATGTCTCACTGGACCAAGAACCATAATTTCAGTCTTATCATAGTTTAAAAGTAGGAAGATTCTAGACATCCAACTTCTCACTGATGCAAAGCAATCTTCTAAGGATTTTATGTGAATGAGATTACCAGCAATTATCGGCATGTATAACTGAGTATCATCAGCACAGCAATGAAAGGTAATCCCAAAACGCCATAATATGTGCCCAAGGGGGGGCTATATAAAGGGAGAAAAGCAGGGGGCCAAAGATGGCCCCTGTGGAAACCCAAATTTCATGTCACTAAGGTTAGAGGTAGTGTTATTGTACACAACACAGTGAGAACGAATGATCAGGTATGATTTCAACAATGCAAGCGCATTCCCAGTAATCCCAAAATGATTTTCCAGCCTATCGAGTAGAATATGATGATCCACGGTATCAAATGCAGCACTGAGATCTAACAGCACCAGAAACATAGTGGTGTCCAAATCCATTGTAAGCAGAAGATCATTCACCACTTCAGTGAGAGCCGTGTCTGTGGAATGATATTTTCTAAAAGCAGACTGTAGTGGCTCCAAGAGCTTATTCTCTGTAAGATAGTCTACGAGCTGCTGTGACACCACTTTTTCCAGAATTTTAGAGCAAAATGATAGATTTGATATCGGGTGATAGTTTTTCAATACACTAGGGTCAAGATTAGGTTTCTTATGGTTAATCACTGCAGATGTGAAACATTTAGGAACAGATCCAGAAGCTAAAGAAAGATTAATAACTTCCAGCACAGTCGGCCCAAGAGTGGGCCACAGGTCCTTAAACAGTTTTGTTGGTATAGAATCAAATAAGCAGGTTGTGCTTTTTGTTGATGTTATGAGTTTCGTCAGCATGCCTAGTGAGATACTATCAAATTCTGTAAATCTAGGTAAGACCTCAGTAATGGCGCCCACCTCAATAGCAGGGTGTAGTGGCTGGGTTAAGGCATGCTGGGATATGTTTTACCACGTCTTCTATTTTCTTCCCAAAGTAATCCAGGAAATCTTGTGCTGTAAAAGGAAACCGAACTACAGGCGGTTGTCCATGTTTAAGTGTTGCCATTGTGTCGAACAACAGCTTTGAGTTATGCTTGTTTTTGTTGATCAAATCAGCGTAATAGGTCCGGTTTGTAGCCAGTAATGCATGCTTATAGTCTAAGATAGCATCACGCCATGCAAGGTGGAATACTTCTAATTTTGAAGCGCAGGTAATCATTGAACCAAGGTGACTGTGATTCGGGGGAGCATGGTTTTAACACAGGTGGCGCAATCATGTTGAGTGTAGTTTTGAGCACTGAGTTTAAACTATCCACAAGACTGTCTACTAATTGGGGATTTGCCATATGTGAAGCTAAGACATCAGACAGTCTAGCTTCGAGTTCAGTCTTAGTTGAGGAGTTGATGCATCACTGTAGTGATATATAAGGTTGTTGTTCCACTAAACATGGCAGCAAAATTGTAAACTTAATAATAATTCAATTCAACGCCATTGAAATTTTGTGGAGGGAGTTGAAAATCCATGTTGCCCAGCGACAGCCCCAACACATCACTGCTCTAGAGGAGATCTGCATGGAGGAATGGGCCAAAATACCAGCTACAGTGTGTGCAAACCTGGTGAAGACATACAGGAAATGTTTGACTTCTGTCATTACCAACAAAGATTATGTTACAAAATATTGAGTTGAACTTTTGTTATTGATCAAATACTTATTTTCCACCATAATTTACAAATAAATTCTTTTAAAATCCTACAATGTGATTTCCTGGATTTTTTTTTCTCATTTTGTCTCTCATAGTTGAAGTGTACCTATGTTGAAAATTACAGACCTCTCTCATCTTTCTAAGTAGGAGAACTTGCACAATCAGGGACTGACTAAATACTTTTTTACCCTACTGTAGATTGCTGCAGAGATGGTTGTATTTCTGGAAGGTTCAATTCTCTCCACAGAGGAATGCTGGAGCTCTGACAGAATGACCATCAGGTTCTTGGTCACCTCCCTGACTAAGGCCCTTCTCCCATGATCGTTTAGATGGGCAGCTAGCTCTATGAAGAGTCCTGGTGGATCTGATCTTCCATTTGTGGATGATGGAGGCCACTGTACTCATTGGGACCTTCAAAGCAGCAAAAATGTTTCTGTACCTTCCCCCAGATTTGTGCATCAAGACAATCTTGTCTCACAGGTCTGCAGACAATTCTTTTGACTTCATGGTTGGTTTGTGCTTTGACCAGAGGTGGGACGGAGTCACTGTTAAGTTGTGAATCGGCAAGTCCCAAGTCTCAACTGTAGTCTCAAGTCAGCTTGCACCAATTGGTGGTCATTATGACTTTAGACTTGACTTGGGACTTGTGACTTGCCAATTCATGACTTGAGTGACTTGCTGGTGACTTCGTACCACCTCTGGCTTTGACATGCACTGTCAACTGTGGGGCCTTTTATGTAGACAGGTGTGTGCCTTTCCAAATCATGTCCAATCAACTGAATTTACCCCAGGTGGACTCGAATTAAGCTGTAGAAATATCTCAAGGATGATCAGTGGAAACAGGATGCACCTGGGCTCAATTTTGATCTTCATAGAAAAGGCTGTGAATACTTATGTACACGTGAGTTCTTAGTTTTATTTTTGTTTATTTTTAACAAATTTGCAAAAATCTCACAAAACATTTTTCACATTGTCATTATGGGGTACTGTGTGTAGAATTTAGAGGAACAAAATGACTTTCATCTATTTTGGAGTAAGGATATAACATAAAGAATGTGGAAAAAGTGCAGTGCTGTGAATACTTTGTGGATGCACCGTATATGTTCTGCTTGGAAATGATTCCCAAAGGCAAAAAATAAAAATGTTAAGGGTGGGATGGGAAAACAGCTCTTAAAAAAACAGAAGACTCACTACCAGAGAATACAAACAGAATTACAATGGAAAGGTTTGAGTTGTGTTGGATTCTGTGTGCAGTCACTCTCCTGTAGCCTTCACATCAAAGAAATTACTAAAATGTCTTGAAGAGAGCAGAAAAAAGTAATTCTTTTTAGTTTTGAAACATGACTTGAAATTAAATTCTTGTTTGCAGCATACACACACATTATTCGTCTGGCCTAGTATCTCAGTATTAATATCAATGTCAGTCTGCACACGCATACATTGTGACGTCTGTTGAAATGGACATGTGTCTGCAGGCGTGCACATACGCTGCAACTGTATGAATATAAAACATCTAGTGTCAGCTAAATCAGAAGTGATGACACAGAAAAGGGCACGGATGCACAAACCGCATACTTTACAGATGGTTGGTGTTGTGACAGGGTGTAATGAAGGGAATTCATTAAGCACCTGTCACTTCACAGGACGATGGGATGGAGAGAGACATGCTAAAGGTGAAGACGGTGTCTGGAGAGCGGAGGGAGCTGGCAGAGCAATGACAGTGTGAAACCTGAGCTGAGAAATAACCTCAAATGAGTCTACAACACCTCAGACACTTTTACATGACTGTGTCTAAAGCTGGAATGAACAATTAGTCATTATTCGATGAGTGCTGAGGTGTGCCGTTCTCCCTTATACAGTAAAATGATTGTTCTTGTGTCTAGATACATGGGCTACACTACAACTCAGAGATGATACTTTTTCATGATAAAATTAGTGAATTCAGTGTGCCAAAGTGGCTTTCCGTACCTTCAAATACATACAGTATTTCATGAAAAAATTGAGACTTTACTCGGATTCCTTTTCCTACTGTAGTTTAGGAATGGTTAAAGCCCATTGTGCAGTACTAGTGCAGGAGATAACTGCAACAATCCTTCAAATGCTGATGCAAGCACCAAACTCAGCACAAATAGCCCTTAGATTTATTTGCCACTCAAATTCTCCTCGAATTCTGTTGCGTTTTTGGTAAACTGTCTGCAGGAAGTAAAAACTTGGTTGGCCCAAAACTTTTTATTTCTCAATGAGAAGAAACTGAAATTGTTGTTTTTGGTCCTATATTGTCTGCTGGCTCGAATGATGTGCTTGGTCCTTTGTCTCCCTACATACATGACTCTGTTAGAAACCTGGGGGTAATTTTTGACAGCTCCTTTAAAATAGACAAGCAAATTAATTGTGGTTCAGGCCAGTTTTTACCAACTCATGTCAAGGCTGGTGATGGTTTGATGCAAGAAGCAGTAAGAGACCAATGCAAACTCGCAGACATGGTTGATTGTGGAGGATAAGAGAGTGACAGAAAAACTAACTGTGAGAAACATGACGTGTGCAAAAAATGAATGTGAGCAAACCAAAAAAGGGGAAAAAACTAAGAACTACTGTAACAAGAGGAAAACCAGGAAACTACTGCCTAAAACTAAAACTGGAATGGAACTGGTCCAGTAAAAATGGCAGAACAAACTATGGAATGAACAAAAAACAAAACAGGTGACAACTGAATAATACAATAAACAACAAATGGAACGTAAACTGATAAGCAACATCAAAGATAAATAATAACAAAACCTATGACTAAGCATATGCAATAAATGTGATAAACAGAACAAAACTAAAGAAACCTAAAGGACCACGACAAACAAATACAAATTATAGAATAAATAAATGTGAAACAAAATAATAAGATAAAGAATGGAATCAGTGACTACCTAGAAAGCAAAGCAAAGCATTAAATAGAACCACACTGAGATTTACAAGAGAAAGAATAAACAAATGAAAACAAAACTATAAAACCATAAAGGACATAGTGCCAAAATCAGGACCTAAACCCTGAGCCGGGGCCAAGCATGACAACTCAGAATCTTAAGTAAAGTCAAGACCTATCTTCCAGCTTGTGTTTTTGAGCGAGTTATTCATTTCTTCATAACATCTCGTTTAGATTACTGTAACTCGCTCTATTGTGGGCTGGACCAGTCCTCTCTAAAGCATCTTCTGCTCACAGGGACGAGGAAGCGGGAGCATGTTACCCCTGTGCTTGCCTTGCTCCAATGGCTCCCAGTCACATTTTGGTTTGATATTAAGATTCTGTTGTTTAAGTGTTTAAATGGGTTGGCTCCTGAATACATCTCTGAGCTTTTGACTCTGTATATATCATTCAGATCAGTGAGGTCTGAAAACCAGCTTTTATTAAATGTGCCCAGATCTCGATTAAAGACTCGAGGTGATCAGGCCTTTTCGGTGGCTGCGCCCAAACACTGGAACAGCTTTTGCCTTTAAATATCAGAGCTGCTCCAACTCTAGAGTCTTTTAAATCTGCTCTTTAGACATACCTTTTTGCTTTGGCTTTTAAAACAATTTAAGCTGTATGTGTGTTTTTTTTACTTGTTTTTTGTTTATCTGGATTTTAATTGTCCTGTTTTTGTAATGTTTTTTGATAGTTTTTTTTTAACATGTGAAGCACTTTGGACAGCTTGTGTTGTTGAAAATGTGTTTTATAAATAAAACTGACATTGACATTAGACATTACTCTTTTGAAAAAGTAGATGGACCACTTGAATTTCCAGTAGGCAGCCAGGTAGGGGTCAATGAAGGATTAAACAGACCAAAATGTAAAAATCCTCCAATCATACTGAAAATATACAATATTATTTGAAGAAAAGATTCCAAAAAGGTATAGTTTGGACAATCTGCGACTGAATGTTATTGGGTAAAAAACAAGAAAAATGGTGACAGGTCACTTTCAGTTTGTACAGGGATCAAAAGCTAAATTTTCTCTAAATTTGGTAAAAAGTGATGCATATTATTGATTGAGCTAATAGGATTAATAACTAGGGATGGGTATTGATAAGATTTTATCGATATCGATGCCATTATCGGTTCTGCTTATCGATCCGATTCCTTATCGATTCCCTTATCGATACCTTGTGAATTTTGTACTAAAAGTAGGCTTTACAGGTTTTCTATGTTTTTCATTGAGTCTTAAAGTAAATAAATATGAAATTGGTCACTGTATCCTTGATCTCATAAATAAAAATAAACAAAATGGTGTTTCGCTTTGAAGTTATTAATTCCGACTGGATTCTATCGTTCTAACTTGACTCGGCAGAGAGCCACGCAGTGTTTGGAGCTGTGTGAACAGAACGGAGGACGATTCTCGTTTCTTTCTTGCAACAAGACAGGAGTCCCAGTTAGTAACTTTAATCTGCACAAAAGTGACTCACGATTGACATATTCAGGGATGAAAGTGGTGAAAAACAAAAAAAGCTGAAACCCAAAATTACCCCCCAACACCACCTACACAAAAATGTTTGAATTCTAGAAGCTCTGAAATGCAATCTGGGACTATTCTAGACAATAAACTGCAGTGAGTGCAGCATCCATTTAGTGAGGAAAAAACCCCAACTTTCCTTATTCAAATTCATTCCAGTAGTATTCTGCTCTTACTAGGATGCAGAAGTTTTCTAGTTTGGCAGATAGTTCTGCAGGAAATTTATTTATTTATTTATTTCACTGAAGAAATTAACACATTGGAAATATGGTTTGACTGAAACAAACTGTCATTAAACTTAAATAAAACAGGGATGAAGTGGAGGTGTAAGAGTCACTAGGTGTTCACAGGAAACAATTATTTCTATATACATTTATTTTCATTGTTAGTTGGTTTTATATTTTCTGTTGTGTTTCTATTCAGGTTCTTTTTGTCTCTTTCTCTAAAATTGTATATAATAAGTATATATTGTATATAATAATCATTAGATTATTAATATATAAACACAAATAAATTTTAAAAATATTACAATTTGAAAACAAATGCACCCGAACGTGATGACAGCTGCAACTGCTTAATGCTAACTTTTAACATTGAAAATGCCATAGATATGCTAACGCGTTGGCATCGCTCCCGTTTTTAAGTTATAAAATACATTTATCAACTGTTTCAGAAGACCATAACAGGTCGGTTTAACATAAAAAGGTAAATAATACTCACAGATGTGTGCTCTTTAGGGTTTTAGCGGGGGAAAATTAAGCGAAAGAAAGAATAAACGAAGCAATAGACTGAAGCGCTGCTTCAATCTGCGAACCACTGCTTCGATTGGTTCAAGGTTCAAAGCAAAGCCGCGCTGCAGAAAAGTTGATTACGGACCCGCTGCAGGGTCTGTAATCAGTGTAGAGAAATGATCATTTTCCTGACAAACACCCCCCAAAACAACGGCCACTCTGAAGGCCCGATAACAGAATAGTTAAGCAAAAACCTTATTGATATCGGTGAATCAAATCATTTCTTAACGATACCAGAAAGGAACCGGTTCTCGATACCCATCCCTATTAATCACTGGATAGTTTTTACTGTATTTTGTGTCCAAAGTCAAGGTCAAACAAGTTTGACATCCTTTGGATTCTATGGCATACATGGTGTAAACTACTCCTTTTAAAACCCTATTAACTCAACCAATAATTTGTATCACATTTTACCAAAAGTGGAGCAACTTTATCTTTTGAACCCTGTACAGATTGAAATTTACCTTTGTCAACATTTGGTATCAAGGTGTCTTTGTTTGTTGTAGAGGTGGGTGATACCGGGAATTTTGGTGCTGATCCGATACCAAGTAAATACAGGCCCAGTATCGCCGATATCGATACCAATACTTTTTCATATTTAAGCTTCATAGATCCAAAGAATCCAAAAGAGCCACGTGACTGCGCAACAACAAAAAGACCAGAGGGGGGAGGGTGCGCTGCTCCATGCTGTGTGACACAGTGCAGTGCTGCTCTTACAGACAGAGAGTAGACTTTGATGAATCTGCATGCGCAGCAGTCAGTGCGTGCAGGAGAGAAAAAAAAAAACTTGAGTATCGATCTTTTTACACGAGGATCGTTCAATATCAATACCAGCGTTGGTATCGATATTATCGATATTAGGATCGATCCGCCCACCTCTAATTTGTTGTGCAGCCAGCAGGAAGAACACACTGATACATACATAGACTTAAACACAACATGATCTTAAATATACAACATGATGACTCACCAGACAGTAGACATAATTATGCAACATAAAAGAATAAAAAAATAACTACTTAAAAAACACTCGTGATTTAAAAGAGCAATAAAAGTGCGTATAAAAGAAAACTTGTCCCTATTGGTCTTCCACCTGTTGGACACAAATCTATGACCAGACAGAAGCAGTTTGAACTCTGGGTGCAACAAGTGAGTGGGATCGTCCAGGTTCGACCATGCCTTCTTAACGGCTTTGTTTTTATTTATGGATGACAGGTCATTTAAAAAAGCACCAGCAATCTTGCTACACTCAATCACATGATACAGACTGTTTATGTTTTTCAAGGGTAAAAACACATGCCAGCAAATAAACGAAAAGGTAAGAACAGATTCACTAAAACAACAATAAAACATCTTCATAAAAGTGCTGTCCACATTAAAATGCCTGTGTTTATGATAAAAATACATATGTTGGTGAGCTTTCTTACATACCTGGTCAATCTGATGCACAAAGGTTAGTCTATTGTCAGTAAAAGTCCCAAGATATTTGTAATTCTGCACAATTTCCACGTCCAGACGATTAATAACTAAAGGAGAGATGGCATCCTGATTTTTCCTAAAATCAATTATCTCTTTGGTCTTGATCACATTGATATCTAAACAGGACAAATTCAGACACCACATGGCCATGGTCTTGGTCATATGAATTTAAAAGAGACACAATGACAGAATCATCAGCAAATTTAACAATAAATCATCCTTGTTATTGACTTCAGCACATGTTGTCATATAAAACAAATAAAAGAAGGGAAAGAACACAGCCCTGTGGTGAACCAGTGGAGGAAATAAGAGCATCAGATAATATATCATTGAATCTAACACAATGAGCTCTGTCAGCTAAAAAAAAATCATTAACCAGCATAAAATTCCTGGGTCAATGTTGTGTTTTTTAATGTCTCTGCTAAAATGTGTGGCTGCATACAATTAGAAGCAGAAGAAGAAGAAAAAAAAAATCAATAAATATAAGATGTGCAAAGGTTTTAGCCCCCTCTTGATGTCCAAGTACCATGTTCAATAAAGTGCATAGTGCATAGTCCCCCTACCAGACTGATATGCAAATTGGGGAGAATCTAGATCATTTTTGACAGAGTTTAAAAGAGCATTTTCCACAATTTTTTCAAATATCTTCATCACTAAAGGAGGTAAGTGCGACATGCCTATAATCGTTGAGCTGCTTTGTTGCACTGAGTTTTGGCACAGGAACAATTGTGGTGTCTTTCCACAAATTAGAGACTTTGTGGAGATAGAGATAACATCTGAAAATAAAAGAAAAGATCTCTGCCAGCTGGTCAGCACAGTTCCTAAGGATGCAGCCACCAGTGCCACTGGGGCCTGGACTTTTCCTTGTCCTTGTGGCCCTGAAAAGCCTCTGGACCATGCCCTTGCTGATATGGCTGGAGTTCTGCCCAGGTGTTGCAACCTTGAAACGGGGCTATTCTTTAGAAGACTCTAACAGTGCAGCTCAGGGCTGGCAGCAGAGATGAGGCAGTGGTGTCAGCCACAAACAAGACAGCAGCACAGGAGTAAAAAATGGACATTTAACCAATGGTTCAACACACATTTCCACTCTGTACTGACCTTTGAATGTTTACAAGCGCTTGAATCACTCAATTCATAATGTTAAAATCAAACCATCATTCTGTTCATGGTGCATTTGCATTATGAAGACTGGTCATGTCATTGAAACTTTGTTGAAAAATCACAATTCACATGTTCAACGTATGATTTCAAAAAACTGCATGCTTAAGTTTGTGACATTTTGACGTTAACATTTTTTTGTGCTAAATTTCTTAAGATTTGTTTCACACATTCTTATAAATCTGGACATATTCTTTATTAATATTCACATATTACATTTGCAGATGCTTCTGCACAACAGATGAGAGGGCTGGAAGCATATAACTAAATAGATAAAAGAATATATTGTTTCCTTCATACTCAGCAGCAGCGTCTGACATATAATCATTCGTGAAAATGCTCAGTATGTATGTAGCAGCATATGTGTAGACAATTAATCCAAGTACTTTCAATGAAAATGCAGCTTAGAAGATTTTGTGAGAAAGCTATTGACATTATGGAAACATTCATCATCCAACAAAACACACAGCGTGTTACAAAATATCAATTTTTGGCCTTCCAAATTGTAGCTATCAAAGATGTTTTCATGGACTTTCTTCTTAAAGATACGGTAATGTCTGCTGTATATTTGTTGATGCTGGTGCACTTTATATTTCATGTCATTTGTGCTTTTCCTTGACTGAATCAGGATATGCTCAGAAGCAGACAAAGTAAAAACAAGCAATTTGCATATCCTCAAAAAAACATTCACTCTTAATGCTTAAGATTTTCCAATCCAACAAATATAAATGGAAAATGGAAAACAACAACAAAAAAGACCTTATAATGAATACTGCCTTGTGAGTGCAAATTATACATTCGTCAAATTATAAAACAACCATGACCTTTGGATTCTTCATGTTTTTAAATCTGAAAGTTAAATTTGCAGCTTTTTTTTTGTTGTTCAAAGTGTTTTTTTTATTGAAACTTCAATCACAAATGCTAATACAGTACAATACAACTTTTTTTTTTAACCCCCCACAATCCACCCACCCACCCTGTTGCAGTTGTAAAAGAAAATTGTAAAATAGAACCATGAGTTACAAATACAAAGGAAACATTAGTCCTTTATGATGAGTAAGGGATCCACCTCTTTAACCTGATCTAATATGGGTTGCCAGATACTAAAAAACTTTTTGGCACAGCCCCTAGTGGAGTATTTTATTTTCTCCAATGACAAGTGGTGTAAGAGATCCACAAGCCAAAGTTTGAAAGATGGAGGGTGTTTTTCTTTCCATCTAAGCAGTATAAGTCTTGGAGCAATAAGTGTGGTAAATGCCACCACTTCTCTCTGTTGTGAATAAGTACTGGGAATCACTGGTGTAACACCAAATAATGCAATACTAGCTTCTGGCTCGATATTAATTCTCAAGGCTTTTGAGATAAATTTAAATACAGACTGCCAAAATTTAATTAATTTTGAACATGACCAAAACATATGAGACAATGTTGCCGGTTCTTTTTCACAGCGGTCGCAGTTGGGATCCAACTCAGGTTTAAATTTAGCCAGTTTCACTTTAGACCAATGGAGTCTGTGAATGACCTTGAACTGGATTACCCTATGTTTTAAACAGATTGAAGATAAATAAATATTGTTAATCACAGAGTGCCATACGAGGTCTGTTAGAAAAGTAACGGACCGTTTTATTTTTTGCAAAAACCATATGGATTTGAATCACGTGATTGCATCAGCCAAGCTTGAACCTCCGTGCGCATGCGTGAGTTTTTTCACGGCTCTCGGTTGTGTCAAAAGCCTGTGAGCACGGTTTGTGGGAGGAGTGGTCCAGCTCCCTCGGCGGATTTTCATTGTCAGGAAAATGGCTGAGTGACTGCCGCTTTGCTGCACCAAACTTTTTTCAGAAACTGTGAGAGACAGCCAGGTGGAAACCATTTGGAAAATTCAGATGGCTTTCGGTGAAGATCTTATGGGCATCACACAGATTAAGGAGCATTACAACCGGATTAAAGACGGCCCAAAGCGGCTGAGGCTGTGCCGCGCTTCGATCGGCCATCGACAGGCTGAAACAACCAGATCATTTCCAAAGTGAAGGCTGTGTTGATCCGGGACGTCGTCTGGCTATGTCCACCTTTTCTGCCATTTTTCTGGTAGTCAGACAATGTCTCGGATCAACACAGCATTCAGTTTGGAAATGATCTGGTCGTTTCAGCTTGTCGATCGCCGCTCGGAGCGCGGCGCGCCCTCCTCCATTGTGCACCATCTTTAAACTGGCTGTACCACTCCTTAATCTGTGTGATGCCCATAAAATCGTCCCTGAAAGCCATCTGAATTTTCCGAATGGTGTCCACCTGGCTGTCTCTCACAGTTTCTGGAAACATTTGAGGCAGCGCTGCTCCAGCCGTTCAGACATTTTCCTCACAATGAAAATCCAACGAGGGGGGAGGACCAGTGCTCACTCAAAGCCTGCTCACAGGCGAATGACGCAGCCGACAGGCGTGAAAAAACTCACGCATGCGCATGAAGGTTCAAGCTTGGCTGATGCAGTCACACGTGATTCAAATCCATATGGTTTTTGCAAAAAATAAAAAGGTCCGATACTTTTCTAACAGACCTCGTACATCATCAGTGATTTTAGTCCCAAGTTCCTCCTCCCACTTTGCTTTGGTACGCGCCACTGGTTCCACATCATGAGAGTTAATAACATCGTAAATTTTGCCAGTGACACCCTTTGCAGATATATTTGTGTCGAAGATGATTTCAAGGAGTTAGTCAGGAAACCGTGAGGGAAAGTAATTGAGTGAGGATGACACAAAGCTGCGGAGTTGAAGATATCTGAAGAAATGAGAGTCAGGAAGTTGGAATTTTGTTTTCACTTGCTGGAATGAGGCAAATAGTCCTTCAATGTACATATCTTTCAATAACCTAAGACCATGTGTAGCCCAAACTGTAAAAAAGTGATCACTAATGGAGGGAACAAACAAATGATTTTGTACTATGAATTGACAAATCGTTTAAACCAAAAGTTCTTCATCTGCACGACGCTGATGGCGCAGCAACAGCGCCTTTGTGTTGAAGCCTCACAGGACATGCCCTGACATGCCCAGCTCGTCCACCATTCGGAAGATTCAGACGGCTTTCGGTGGCTTTTCAGTCATGTGACTATCCGAGAAATTGTGGAAGAGGTGAGCATGTCAGGGCATGTCCTGTGAGACTTCAACACGAAGGCGCTGTTGCTGTGCCATCAGCGTCGTGCAGATGAATTTTGCTGCAACTCTTTTCATGGCAAAATCTTCTGTCACAGTGGAATGTGCTGAAAAAGTGCTGATGTCCACCTCTTCCACAATTTCTCGGATAGTCACACGACGGTCCCACATCACCACAGCCTTCACTTTGCAAATGATCTGGTCATTTCAGCATGTTGATGCCGCCCGGAGCACGGCGCGCTCTCCACCGCTGTGCGGCCATCTTTAAACCGGTTGTACCACTCCTTAATCTGTGTGATGCCCAGAGAATCATCACCGAAAGCCGTCTGAATAATCCGAATGGTTTCCACCTGGCTGTCGCCCAGTTTCTAGCAAAATTTGATGCAGTCGCACTGCTCCAGTCGTTCCACCATTTCCTTGCAAAGAAAAAATGCCGAGAGACTCCACCCATCCTCACACAAAGGCTGCTTACAAGCAAATGATGGAATCGACAGGTGTGAAAAAAATCACGCATGCACACGAAGGTTCAAGGTTGGCTCATGCAAGCACACGTGATTCAAATCCATCAGGTTTTTGAAAAAAAAATAAAAAGGTCTGATACTTTTCTAACAGACCTCGTATATATAAAAAATGTCTGAAATTTGGTTTGCATTTATTAAATTCCACGCACGTTAAAGATAGAGATTATTTGGAATATTTGTTTTAACAAGTGTTCAGGGTCTCATGCATGCAGTCTCTTAACGTGATGAAAAGCATAAAAAAAATGCATTTTATTAGTATAATATTAATTTGCAATTATTGTCATGTGGATTCTCTATGTATGTTGTTTAGGCTGCAGTGACTCTCTGGCACACAAGGGATTATGGGATATCTCCAGTGGTGGGCACAGCAAACCAAAAAGTTAGCTTTGATAACCATTAATCCACTAACTGAAAAGTTATCTTTTATAATGCTAAAACTGCTAAAAAAAAAAAAAAAATTATCGGACGTTACAGATAACCAATAACTTTTAGTACTGATTCAGACGTGGCCACATTAGATTACACTGTCGGCTTCTGATAAACCAGTTTCACTTTAAGCGCAGGGGCTGCTGGGTAAATTCAAAGATCAAGTCATTCCCAGGCAGGATCACAAACACAAAAGAGCGCACAAAAAATAAATGAATAAAAAAATAAAACCCCAAACATGGTCATCATCTTTCAAAAGCAGTAAAACACAGTATTAGAAGTTTATTTTGGTTATTATATACACTGTCATTTACAAACTAAATTCTGCTGCTTTTTTCACACGCCTTGAACTCTGCGGCTTAAACAACCGAAATACGTCCATTAATGCATTGATTGGCAGAGTAAAAGACACGTAGTAAATATAAATTCTTACCTGTTAGTTTTAATGGTATTCATTAAATTCTGAAGAAAAATAATAATTCACATAAAGGGTCCCGATTATCCAAAACGGTGTCTAAGCGGTGAAGAAAAGTCCCTCTGTAACACAGCTGCACCGTGAGATCTCCTCTCTCCCACCGAATCTTGATGATTAAATTATCCCGTCAGCCACAAGAAATAAAATGTTAAAATTAGTCCTTTTTTTTTTTCTGTGTCGAGCGGACGGTAATACTGTAACGTCCAAAGTGAACCTGAACTACACTACCCACAATGCTCCGTGCATCGACCGGCCAATCACGTCTTGTAATTAATGATGATGTCATCAGCAAGCAACAGCCAGTCTGCCACAAACATATGACAGAGACTAAAATGTTTAATTTAGGGTTTACAAATGTTTTTGACCGTTAAACTTTGCTCACTTTACCAGCAAAAAAATGTTGGTGGACTGAAAGTTATCGGAACTAAATTTATCGGAAGAATTGGTCTGCTGATGGTTTTACAAGTTATCTGAAAAGCTAATCTGCTAACAAAAACATTAGCTTCAATTGTTTAGCGGATTAGCTGAACTGTGCCCACCACTGGATATGTCATTAGAGCGAATGTGAGAAGGGTCCTCCCAGTATGCTGCCACCCTCTGAATGTACTTGCTGGGACTCCTAACAAAACTACATTATGCGTGAATTGAGAAGAAAATGACTATTTGACATCCCAGGTGTCAGACACATACGAGTTGCTGGGGAGCACACCAAAACAAAGGAAATGACCGGAGAGAAGTAGCCACTGCACGTGCTGTTGCAGCAGACTTCAGGACTCCCATCTGCATAATTTAGACTTATGCATTTAATATTTTGTTTTAAATTGAGAAGCACAATGAAAGTTGAGTTTAAAATCCTGCGGCTGTCTGATGGTTCATTCTGGGCTGGACAAAGATCACAAGCAGAGAACACCCTACAGCTGTTCCTGGTCATTCAGCATTGTGCGGATTTTATTTTTTATCTGGAGCGATATCTCTCTCTCTTGACCTGCACTGAGTACTTTAATGTCCCTGCTGAGAACACCACATGACCAGCGGATGCTTTTCATGCTTTCATTCTACAGCAAACTCCAGCAAATCATGACAGCAAACTTCTGTCATGACTGAGTCTGTAGGGAGTGTGTTGTATTATTTTTTCTCTGTTGGATTTTTTCCCTCACTGTTAAGGTTGCTTGGGGTTTTGGTGGAGGGACTTTTCTTGTCTGGTGTCTGATGCTTGGTGTTGGGCGTTCCCTTTCTGTCCTCTTTACTACTTGCCACGCTCCGTCACAGATCCTTCCTCACACACCTGTCTTGCATTTCCCTCTAATAACTTCCTCTATTTAAGTCTCACCTTCTACCCTACCTGTTTGTGAGATTGTTGAGCCTTGAGTCACTTTGGGGCACTTTCTTCTGAGTATTTTTGCCTCGTATTGTCTATCATTTTTTTGGCCCGCCTGCTTGTTTTGTGGACCCTGTCTCTGCCTCATGCTACGGTTAGTGTTATTTATCTCGACCTGCTTTTCTGTGTACCAAACCCAGCCAGAACTTTCATTAAACCCTGTTTCTCTGTTATCTGAATCCCGCACTTGTGTCCAGCCACTTTGTGCCAGTAAGCCTGACAGATCTTGCCAGCCATGGATACAGCGGGTTCAGATCCAACTCAGCTGACACTACATGCCCAAACACAACAATGAGGACAGCACAAAGATAAGCTAGCCTCTCACTGCTCAGGTCTCAGTGAACTGTCTCAGCATCAAGACCTACTGTTAACGTCAGTAACGCCAACGCCTGCCACAAACTCTAATGTGCATCCAGCTCATCCAATCAGAATGCTTCTCCAGTGAATCAGGTGATGTCAAGCCATTTTTAACCCAGTGTGAGCTACAAATCGACCTTATGTCAGCAATGTTTCCGTCCGATTGGATGAAGATAGCATTAATTTTCTCTCACCTGACTGTGCGGGCGGCAATCTGGGCCACCGACGAATGGTGCTGCTCAGAGACCTGCCAGTCTTTCCGCCATGCTTCAGCAGGTTTTCTAACACACATCTCTCTGCCACAAGGCAGTGAGGTCTATCATGAGGCTCCAGCAAAGCAGACAACGGGTAGCTGATTACACCATTGATTTCCGCATCTTCACCGCCAAAAGCGAATGGAACACTGTGGCGTTAACGGATGCTTTCGTCCAGGGCCTGGCTGATGAAGTGTTTTTGACCTGCCCACTTATTTTGTTGACCCTGTCTCTGCTTCATACTTGTTTATCTCGGTCTGCTTTTCTGTGTACTGAACCCAGCCTGAACTTTAATTAAACCCTGTTACTCTGTTATCTGAATCCTGCACCTCTGTCCAGCCACTTTGTGCCAGTACGACTGACACCTTCCTCCAGTGCACCTGTGTCTTTAAACTATGAAAATATCTTCTGTTCAATGCAGCTCTTGAGTGCTGCCGTGAAAATTTGACGTCATCTATCCATCAGCATAAAACACAGCAGGATGGAGGCAGAGGATGTCATGCACGATCTGTGCCAGATCAACACGCAGATCCAAATGGGATCTGCTGTAGTGACCCCAAGTGAGAAAAAACAAACAAAACAAAAAACACAAAGGAACAGCTGAAGGGTCTTACTATGTTATTGCTGAATAAATCGAATCAGAAGGACATACACTCCCAAAGCACTGGGTCAGAGATAAGTGGCTGCTCCAGTGTGAGGATGAGTGCTGCATGCGGATCTTAGAGGACATCAAGATCATATAAGTGGGGGATTGTGTACTGGCAACCCAAACTTATGCCATTTTGTGATGGCATCACAAAAAGTTCACATTTTTGCGCCACATTTTTGTGATGGTATCACAAATTCATTGCATGATGGTATCACAAAATGTGGTGTGAAGCTGGGGTGGGGGTCTGTGGAGGTTATGGTTAGAAATAGTAAATTAAATACGACCACGCCATGAAAATGTGTCATTTTGTGATGGGAGCACAAAAAAAGTGTAAGGCTGGAATGGTACTGGACATTTATGGGACTAGATCCAGCAGTAACATCATTCTGCAACTCTGTGAGTGCTCTTTCTTTTTTGTTCTTGTTTAAGCAGTTCTTTTCTCACGTCCTGTTAGCGTCATTGTTTTTAATCGTCATTTGTCACTGTCACAAAGTCTTGTTTGTCTCATGGTTCTTTTGTGTGCTACCTCATTAATTCATGGGGGAGGAGGGGGCAGCAAATACCCTTAAAGTCAATTTTGGGAGCCTGCACAGGTGTCATATCTTGCTGCAACCACCACACCATGGAACCACCCAGGTCCTGGATGACAACCACTCAGGCAGACATTTGATCCATCCCCAATTATAGTTGTCACAGCCAGGTGGAACACAGGCATCCACTTGATGTTCTCCAGTTGCTTGGGTTGTCAATACTGTGACACCTGCATGCTGGATCATGCACATATACATGTGGCACATATCCAAAATGTAGTTTCTCTTCCCTCATCTGAGTCTCCACAATTACAGAGTCATTCCAGCAGTACACAAAGATCTTAAGAAGAAACATTGGACCACCTTACATCACCGGTTATTGTTCAAGTTTCACAAGCATACAGCGAGAGAGGAAGCACTGGGACTCTGAACATTTGGACCATTGTTCTGTTGCAAAGGTATTGTCATTGCTGAACACCTATTTTCAGTGACCTTGTGACTCAAGCCCCATTTACACATAGACAGTAAGAGCTCCCGGAAGCGTCCCGGAAGAGATTTTGGCCGTCTTAAGGATCAAACGCCGTTGTTAACACCGGCACTAGGGGGCGTGGCTTAGTTTTGGCTTTACGTCAAAAAAAATTATTCAGCATGTCGAATAATTCCGGGAGCACTCCCGGAGAATTCACGTGACGACGGAGACAACGCGAACAACGGCGTTTGATACTTTATAATCGCCGTTTCATCCTGCCCCTTCCTGTAGTGCCACAGTTTACACCGCCGCAATTGGCGGCCGGCGTTGTATCCCTAATCAACGGCATGTAAAACGGCGATAGAGCCCACATTGGCGTCCTCAAGGGCGTTTTAACCGGCGACAGAGGCAGACAAAATGGCAGCGCTAGCGGACAGTACGCTGTTCTAAACGCCACCTCCCGGTTAACGGCGTTCCAAACGGCCGATAGGCTGCGGTCAGTATAAAAACGCTAGCGCTCTGCATGCAGGCCTCTCACTCGCGGCCAGCTCCAGATATTTTTGCAGAGAAGCTCCAGTATGCCTCCTAAAAGAAAACTGGCAGCGGCAAGGACTTACCAAGAGGTCTGGTTCTGAAGCAGAGGGCAGGCCTGGGGTGGAGACAGAGAAACACGTTGAGGAGGGTGAAAAGGAAGGAGAAGAAAAGGCTGAGGATGATCTCCCTCCCCCTGCAGTGACAGAGGCATGTATTCCTGCTGCTTCAGCCTATTATACTCTGGGGGCGGTGCCTATATGCAAAAGATCCTGGAGTAACGCAGGATTTGCCTGGATAAAACCAGCGGTACACAGGGCATTATCGGCAGCAGCAGAACACCACCGTTCTCACGCGCATCTTAACCTGCGATTGTAAAGGATAGAACTGGGTATTAACCCCCGTTGCCTGACATGTGCCGGATTCTACGGCGTCAAAACGCCGCTTTATTCGGCGGATTTAGCGGCGTTTTGTCCACGTATTTGCAGCTAGTACGGCGGTCAAAACGCTGGCAAAATGCTCTGCCCCTTTCCACCGCGAAAACAGCTGGAACTACCGCGAACTTCGGTCTACGTACTACCCGCCGACAAAACCGTCCATGTGTAAACGGGGCTTCAGTAAACTCTCCCCAGGCATCTCCTCATCTCAGAAGCAGAAGATCCAGAGACAGAAGACAGAGACAGAAGATCCAGAGACATGAATGTCACTGCTAAGATAAATAAATGTCTATATAAGTTTAACAATTTTGTCACATACAGATCCATTTCTGATGGCCAAGTCTAGGAAGTCACTGAAAGCCTGGATCTTAGACTTGATCCAGGATTTCTCCACCATTAAGAAACTTCTCAAATCCAGCAACAACACCTCTGCTTCCTTCACAGCTGACAAATGTAACACTTTCCTTTACTTTTTCCAAACAAAAATTTACACCATTTACAGTAACCTCAGTGCCTCCCTTGCTCTCTTCACACCCCCACCTCTTTCTCCTCCCTTTACCACTCAGCCCCTGTCTCCCGTGTGTCTCTCAGTGATCTCTGCAACCTCATGGCAAGTAAGAGAAGCTCCACATGTGTTCTGGACCCCATCCTATCCACTCTTGTTAAGGACTGTTTTCAAGTCATTTCCACACTCATCACAGATATCATCACTTGTTCCCTCAGCTCTGTTCTAGACCCTCAAACTTTCAAACTGGGTGCTGTCACCACCATTCTCAAAAACCTAGAGTCAATACAAATTTCCGGCCCATTTCCAATGTTCCCTTCTTATCAAAACTTCTTGAACATGTTGTCGCCTCCTAACTCAGGCCACCTCATTTCCAATGATCTGTTTGAATCTTTTCGATCCGGTTTTCACTCCCAACACAGTACTGAAATAGCCCTTCTCAAAGTCTCCAATGATCTCCTCCTTTCCTCAGACTCTAGCAAACTCAGCATTCTTGTCCTCCTCGACCTCACCGCAGCTTTTAACACTATTAATCGCACCATTCTTCTTTCCCACCTTGAATCTACCCTTAACATTACCCACACTGCTCTTACCTGGCTATGGTCTTATCTCACTAACAGACAACAATTTAAGAGCATCAATAACTACACCGCCTTTATCACCCCTTTGTCCCAAAAGGCTCCCCAGGGCTTGGTGTTAGGTCCTCTCCTCTTTTTCCTTTACATGCTTCCCCTTGGTAAAATTATACATCATCATGATCTTCATTTTCACTGTTATGCTGACAATGTCCATCTCTACATTTCCACCAAATCCATCACCCCTGCAACTCACTCCACTCTCACTAACTGCCTCACTGAGATCAAGTCTAGGATGGAAATGAACTTTCTTAAACTCAACTGCGACAAGTCTGAAATAATCATCATCAGTCCCAAATTGCTCACCCACACCACCCACAATTTCTGCCTCAACATTGATAACTCCACCCAGTTTCCCTCTTCTCACATCCACAACCTTGGAGTTATCTTTGTGGTCAAACTATCTTTTGAACACCACATCAATCACATCACTAGAACTGCTTTTTTTCACCTCAAGAACATTGACCGTCTGTGTCTGACACTCTCCTTTCCTGCTGCAGAAACCCTGATCCATGCCTTTATCACATCCAAGTTAGACTAGTGCAACAGCATCTTTTATGGTACATCTTCAAAAGTCCTCAATAAACTCCAGTACATTCGGAACTCAGGTGCCCGTTTGCCCACCTACACCTGTTCCTGTGAACACATCACCCCTTTTCTTAAGAACCATCACTGGCTTCCTGACCACCAGCGGATCCACTTCAAAATCCTCCTCCTCACACACAAAGCCCTTCACAATCAGACCCCCTCCTACCTCATGAGCATGCTCCACTATCACACTCCTATTATTGTTATTATTATCATTATTCTAACTGCAAATCCAGACACTTTAATTCTGAAGTGCTGCAATCAATTCACTGGTGCCACACCCTGTCTTCAAAGTCAAGGTTTAAATAAAGGTCCATATGCATCTGGATTGCACAACACTACCCAACACCAAGTCCGTCCATGCATTGGACAATGTAGGAACCAGAACACATCCCTGGCAGTCTTCACTGTGAAAGTTCTGAGTTTCCACCCGTTCCCTACAGTAATCACAGTATCTGTATACAGGATGTCCCAGAGAACAGTCTGATTATATGAATCAAATGCCTTGCACTTTACAATGAAACACTGCTGTTATTGCCTTCACCAAAGGCATTGGGCAGAGGTTATGTTTTCACCTGTTGGTTTATTTGTTGCTTATCTGTAACCCACAATTTTTCATATATCATTCAGTTTAAGGTCATGGGTCAAAAGGTCAACATCAGGAAAATTGGAAGAATCCCAACACTATAACACTGAACAAATTTTCAAAAATTCATAACTTTGTCAAAAAAAAAGATTAAAAATTTCTTTCATATTTCACAGTGTTATGTAGGTATTCTTTTTTGACTGACAACGTTTGACCGAACGGCCCCCCCCTAAAAATTGGTCCGGTCTGCCTTCACTGCACATGCATCATTTCAGACCACAAAAGTATGTCTGAGACTGACTCCCTACACCCAAAGCAATCAAAGGTAATAATGTGATTATTAACCATCAGATGACAAATTAAAATCTCTTAAATCATTCTAAAGTCATTTTTAAGCAGAAACGAGGAGATAATCGGTGAGTCACTACTGATGCTCCAAAATGATGTAGGCACAGCGGCATGCCAGATTCAGATGTGCTGCTGCTGCACTGTGATCGGTCCCCCGTCTTTTATTAAGAAATAATGCAGAATTTATGTGGAAATGATTGTTGTACAAAAGCTTCAGATATCTGTCGCTGAGATAGCTAATGACTGGAGTGCAGTTTTTGACAGAAATGAGGTGATAATCGGTGAACCGCAGTTGACGCTCAGAAATGACACTGCTGTGGTCCGAAATGATGCATGCACAGTGAATGCAGGACGGACCAATTTTTAGGGAGAGGGACCTTTTGGTTGGCAACATCGGATCTGATTTGGATTATGTGGACATTTTAATTTAATATTGAAAAGTTGGTGTACATTTTGCATTATATCTCAATCAAAAGTGCCTCAATACCTCTAATTTTTCTCTTATGGATTTACCTACACCACAGAAATTTGATGGGGGTTCCAATTTTATGCCTGTTTGTCTATCTTCCAGTTATCAGTCAGAAAGTGGCAAAAAGCATTGACAAATTCTGCATTGCAGAGACAACCAATGTTGTGTGAAAATGATCTGAAAACGAATTTAGAAACATAAAAAGTTGGAAAAAACCCTGACAACACCACAAAAACTTTGATTCAAGTGCATGAAACTCAGGACATTTTATCACATCTAATTTATCTTATGAAAAGCCAATTCTAACAGGACTTTGACCTTGAAATTTTTTTCCAAGGAAAAAATTTGTGAAATTGGAAACTTGTGTTGGAAGAGGTTTGCGCTCTATGACTGTGGTGCTCTAGTTCACTCTTGCATTCACTTGAGCACTCTGGGAACCACAATGCAGTCAATGGTTGACTCCTTGGGTGTGAAACCATACTGTTCCAGATGTTGAGTGGAAAGCAAAGGTACTGATTCCTCTTAACAAAAGCCTTGCAAGTGCCTTTCATGGCACAAAGAACAGTGTAATACCACTATAGTTGCTGCAGTTCATGTACTGCCAAGTCCTTTCATCTTGTCTGTAGGGTTGAGAGCCATCTCCCAGACTGAAACAATGATTGTTTTCAAAGCTAGGAGAACAGCATCTCCACACACCTGGAGGGGCTCACCTCTGATGCCTGCTTTCCCTGCAGCTTGACTAAATAGTAGGAGGGAGCTGTGACTCAGATGAGAGTGATATACACAGTTAATATAAAAAAAGTGTTTGTGAAAGACATTGGAGAGTCAATGCATGTCCTGCACGTACACACAACAATGTTCTGTTGGAGTATTATTGTCATTTGAATATAAAGGAGAAGTGGTAGTATGGAGACCAATAACTCAGATATGGTTAATATAGCCCTGGTTTGCAGAAATCCAGGAAATGTGTTGTTTGAAATACAACGGCATAGTTTCCTAACTGTTTAGTCATCATGTAATGACAAATTAATTGCTTTGGATTACCTTTCTAACTGTAAAGGTTGAAGGGATATTTGATGTGGTGACACCGGGAACTAGAGGACACAATTAAGCAATTGTAAATGCTTTATTTTAACAGTGATGATAGTTCTGGAGTGATGTGATGAGACCAGGAGGTGAAGACACTGGAGGACGGCTTGCAGGTGAGGTGAGCCAGGGGAGCTAGGGGTGGCTTTGGACTGCACAAAAAGACAAGTATAAATTAGATTCGGCCTTCAAACAGAAAACACAGATCGGGATAACAATGCAGTGTGGAAACCACTACTTGAGGCCAACATTACCACTCTGAATATGGAAAGATCTGGCGGCATCGTCTTGTTCAGCTGAGGCTTAAATAGCATGCACCTTATTAGAAGCAGGTGTGTAACAGCCACAGGTAGGCGATGATAAGCTCTACTGGCAAGAAGACGCAGGAAGAAGGAAAGAAACCCAGGAACAGACCAAACTGATCCAACAGACCATAACAGATACCCCAGAAAATGTATTTTTGGACTATACTTTTTAACTATATTGACTAGGGTTTTGTTAAAATGATGTGGAAATTCAGCTACAGTTTGCCAAGAAGATACACGGGAGACCCAAGCTTAGATTTGATCTTTTTTCTTGTCTTGAAATTATTTTCTGTACCACTCCATCATGAAGCTCTGACAGGTGGTGACAACAGTTTGTACAATTTATCCAATCAGCCATTGTCATGGCCTGAATCGGTAAGCACCAGGAGACATGGAACTAACAAACAAAAGGGTTTTATTTTACCCCAAACTCCAAGAGTGTTTACAAATCTCTATAATAATGTTCTGGCCCCATTTAAAAAAGGTAAAATACAGACAACTCAGCCTATACTATGAACCAGTGGTGGGCACAGTTCTACTAATCTGCTAACTACTAATTATCGAAGCTAATGTTTTCATTATCAGATTAGCTTTTCAGATAATTTTGAAAACCATGAGCGGACTAATAATCTTCCGATAAATTTTGGTCTGATAATTTTTAGATCGCTAACATTTATAAAGCCTGACATCAAAGATTTCAGTGTAGTAGATGGGTAGTTCTATACTCTGCAAACAGAGGACAGCTAGTTTGAGAAGAAACGTCTCTATCTTCTGCAGAGAACAAAGAACTGCTCACAGGCAAGCAAGCAAGCAAGCAAGCAAGCAAGCAAGAAAGAAAGAAAGAAACTCACTCACTTCTTTTGACCCCATACTAGTTTGCTTCCAATATCACCCAGGTCATCCAGAGGCATACAGTTTTAACTTATGGTTAAAATTTTAGCCAAACTAATTTCGGACACGTTATTTCAATTAACGTCATGTCTGAAGTTTTATAAAGTGAAATATGAAGTAATGCACCAATTTTGAAGGTTTTAGTGTGGACATGCTGTGCCCAGTGCATTATGGGTTATCTCAGTACATTCATGACAGGAGAAATGCATTTGAGACGATCTGATTAGGCTCTACACGGACAACAGCATTAAACCCTTTGTATATTGTGCCTAAAACACTCATGAATATATTCTCTGGGTTTATAGACATTGTTATTGTGTTTGTTCTTTAAAGTCTTGCTTTTGTCAACCACTGACTGTGCTCTTTGTTCCAGAGTAATATATATAAGATGTCTGAAATTCTGTTTGCATTCATTAAATTCCACGCATCTTAAACGTAGCAGACACAGACAGATTATTTATTTGGAATATTTGTTTTAGCACGTTTTCACGGTCTCTACTGCAATCTACTGGCCAGTAGTGTTCATAGCAGTATTCACCCTAAGTACTAAGTGTCTGAGCACCAGTAGATGGCAGTGTTCTATTTGTTTTGACACTGGTTATATATATAATCACAACTTGGCTTTGTTTTGCAAATGCCTTTAAAAAAAAAAAAAAAAAAAAAATGTCATATTTTACAAAAGCACAATTATATGTAAACACCAACACATACCTCACATTCTCTTGGTTTTTACATACAATGAATGAGTCAACCAATCAGTGTTAGCGGAGGCAAATTTTACCCATAATCCCTTTGGCATTTGTCTGTGTTTGTTACAAAACTTCAGAATTAGTGCATTATATTTAAAATTAAAAGATATATGTTATATTTTAAATTTGTACAAATGCCAGAACTGACATTAATGGAGTTATTCTATCCATATTAATTTTATTTATAAATCAAAACCATGAGTCAGCAATGCTTTATTTTCCAAGACCTCTGCCTCACGGCAACTTTGCTGCTCCTCTCAGCTGCTTCACTGCTGCAAGCTATGTATTAAACAGGAGCTTCCAGCAGTGGGCAGGGTGCAGAAAGACATAAGTGCTGACTTATTATTTGGGTCTATGGTTATCTTTGACTCTACCAGAAGTGATTCATCTTTTTAGTTGCAAGTGTACCGGAGACAATACTGTAAGTTTTTGGTTAGCTGTAGCTTCCGATAATTTTTTGGATGGT
Source organism: Thalassophryne amazonica (assembly GCF_902500255.1). Taxonomy (NCBI): domain Eukaryota; kingdom Metazoa; phylum Chordata; class Actinopteri; order Batrachoidiformes; family Batrachoididae; genus Thalassophryne; species Thalassophryne amazonica. The sequence goes on along the minus strand of NC_047110.1, from coordinate 36,160,996 downwards.
TTATTGGTTTGCTTCATAAAAGATAACTTTTCAGTTAGCTGATTATCTGTTATGGAAGCTAACCTTTTGGTTAGCAGGGCCCACCAGTGCTACGAACTCAACTTATCAAACCCACAACCACGCTCAACTAAAAATTAACAAATCCTGACCTCTCCCCAAACAGGGCAAAAGGTAATATTTATATAATGGCTGATCAAACCAGTTGCACACAAACACCATACCTACCTACAAAACAGCACAATAAATCCAACAGCTGAAATAAATATACTATCAGTCTTGTGGACAGTTTCAACTCAGCGCTCAAAACTACACTTGACATGATTGCTCCACATATATTAAAACCACACCCTGAAAAAAACAGTCATCTTGATTCAATGATTACTTGCGTGACCTCAAGTATAAGGGTAGAGATCTAGAATGAAAATGGTGTAGTTCAAGTCAGAAGTATTCCACCTCACATGGCATGATGCTATCTCAGACTACAAGCATGCACTACTGGCTACAAAGCAGGTCTATTACTCTGATATGATCAACAAAAACAAACATAACTCAAAGTTCTGGTTTGACAAGGTGGCAACACTTATTCACTTATTGTAAGTCCATCTCCTTGAACACCACAAGATTTCTTAGATTGCTTAGAGAAGAAAATAGATGACATTAGGTTAAACATATCCCAGTATGCCTTAGCTCGGCCACTCACTACACCCTGCTATCGAGGTGGGTGCCATTACTGAGGTATCACCTATAGAATTTTGATAGTATCTCACTAGGTGTCCTGATGAAACTTGTAAAGTTTACTAAAGGCACAACCTGCTTATTCGCCTATACAACAAAACTGTTTAAGGACCTGTGGTCCACTCTTATCACCAACTGTGCTGGAAATTATTAATATATCTTTAACTTTGGGATCTGTTCCTAAATGTTTAAAATCGGCAGTGATTAAAGCATTACTTAAGAAATCAAATTTTGACGCTAGTATATTGAAAAGCTATTGACCAAAATCAAATCTATCATTTTGTTCTAAAATTCTGGAAAAAGTGGTTTCACAGCAGCTTGTGGACCACCTTACTGAGAATAATCTTTTTGAGCCACTGCAGTCTGCTTTTAGAAAATATCATTCCACAGAGACTGTTATGGTTAGGTGTTAGGGTGGACCAAGTGAACCCCAGAGCAGGACACCTCAGGTGTGGTCGTGGCCTTCTTAAAAATGGTAAGTAGAACCAAGGAGTAGTCTTCAAAAAGGGGGTGTCTTCAAAAAGGTTTCTTCAACAGGGTGAGTTACCAAGGAGTAGCCTTTTTGCTGAGGAATCAAGTTTCATACAAAAGGTATAATAAACAGGAGTAAGGGATTAGACAAACAGGAATAGACTTCATATAAAAAAGGAGAATTCAACACAAATAGTCTTCCTTGCAGACTTAAACCTTCCATCCTTTAAAAGGAGGGTTCAAAATGCTGAGTCTCTTACTCAATAATGAGTGCACCAAAACACAGTCTCTTTCTCACAGGAGAGTTCCAAACATGAAATCTCTTACACAACTCAGTTTTTCCTCAATGTGCACATGCAGGAATGTGTCTTTATCTCAAAAAGGAGATTTCAAATAACACAAAGTGAAATGGGAGAATGGAAAAAAAAAAAACAAAAAAAAAAAAACTGGGAAAATCTTCCTTTCCAAAAGGTGAACTTACAGGTAAACACTTTAACACAAAAAATGCAGGAACAAAAGTCACAGGAGGGACATCTAAATGCAATACCAGGCTGATTACTCACAGCTTGCAGACACTGGAAGACATAAGGACAGGACACCACAACTCAAACCAACCAACTCTTCACTGGCTTCCTGTCTCTGTGAGATATTTTAAGCTTCTGCTATTAAGCTATAAAATTATTCATGGACTTTTCCTGTACAATCGTTTTGTAAATTGTTTAGTCAACTGTCTCGGTAGCATGGCCCAAGCAGATGGTCGCCCCTTTGAGTCTGGTCTGCTTGAGGTTTTTTCCTCAAATTATCAGAGGGAGTTTTTACCACTGTCGACTGTGTGCTTGCTCTAGGAGTTGGTAAGGTTAGACCTTACTTGTGTGAAGCGCCTTGAGGCAGCTTCGTTTTGATTTGCTGCTATATAAATGAAAATAGATAAATAATTAAATAATAAAACAAAACAAAACAAAACAAAACTGAAGATATACAAATACCCAGTGTTGCCGCCACAGTGGGGACCATAGAAGGCAACACCTGTTCAAATTCAAAGTAGAAAGTTTTGTACTCCCCTTAAATCTAAAACTTCCTCTTAAATTACATTCAATTATAAGATAAAATGTATTTAATAAATATATAATCAGGCAGCATCTGGTCATCTTGAGTGACAGTAGTGAGCCAAGTGAGTGGCGTAATGCATGCAGATTCAAAGCAGTAGTCAGTGTGGGTCCAGACTGTCTGTAATACTGTGGTTTTCTGTGTGATTAATTGTCTTAACAGACAGTGATGCCGGTCTAATCTGACCACTTTTTTTAGTAACGAGTAATCTAACGCGTTAATCTCTCCAAATCAGTAATCAGATTAAAGTTACTTCTCCAAGTCACTGTGCGTTACTATTATTTTTGCATTATGGGTCGATAGCAACTTGGTCTGTGGGCAAGGGGTCGGGTTCCCCTGAACTGCCCACTTTAAGCGAGCTGTGAGCTTTTCATCCGCGTTTTTCTGCAACAGCTACGACTCGTCCTCACCAGCACACCTGCACTGAGCTTTACAAAGACATTTTTATGCTTTTTTTTCTCCGAGCCGCTCCGTATCTGCTGCTAAAAACAGCTGATGCTCCGCAACGCGTCAACAACTAACACTATTTTCCACTCAAATGCACCTAAACTCTCTTTCTGAGGACCACATGATGTGAAAATGCAATAAAACTTTCTTACCTGTAAATCTGGTCATGTTTTCTGCATAAATAAATGTTATCCATTCTTTGTGCTCAAACACCAAAGCAGGGGCGAATGCAGATGGAATGGGGGCGTGGGGCAGGGATGTGCCCCCCTCACAACACCCCTATATTAAAGGTCCAGTTTTGAAGCCTTTTTTTTTTACTACAACTACTAATACTACTTAAAATAATAATAATTTCGACAAGTAAAATGTTTAGAGATAATTTAAATGTTAGAAAAATGTTAGAATGAATTTAATAGTTACATTTATAAACAATGTAGGTTAGAAATTGCAAGTTTTACTGTTACAGTGCTGTCAACAGTTAAATATGAGGTCAAGAAAGAGGTCTTTATTTTACTTTTTATAAAACAAGTATTTATTTTCATTGAAGCCAAGAAAGGGTGACTATAAAGTGAGTTTTGGCAAAACAAGTATCATTGTCATGTTGAGGTGGCAGAGGGTTGTTGTCAGCAGCTGGGGAAAGTAACTAAAAAGTAACTAGTAATCTAACTTAGTTACTTTTACAATTGAGTAATCAGTAAAGTAACTAAGTTACTTTTTCAAGGAGTAATCAGTAATCAGTAATTGGATTACTTTTGCAAAGTAACTGTGGCAACACTGTTAACAGATTATTAATGAGGTCTGTGCTCCAGTTTACCATTGAGAAATCTTCATGTAATTGTATGTTAGCAATGGTTTCAGCAATCGGTAGCTTGGTGATGTTAGTTTACTGTTATTCCACTGTTGGTGAAGCCTCATGTGATAAACATAAGGATTCACAATGGATTATCAGTTTTGACAGTGGAACAGGATTAAAATTCAACTGAGGACTAATATGAGGCAAACAATTTTCTTGCATGGCTGATGTGAGGTGAAAAATACACTGGATTTTTTGCTGATATGGATGTTCATTCTTTTTATATAAAGGCTTATTCCAGTTAACCCTTTGGGGTCCGAGGGCATTTTTTGGACAGTTCACTCGCCTGGCATAAATGTTTTATTATTGCTGTTAACAGCACTCCCTGCATTCCACAATCAAGTTTTATCTCTCTTTTTCAGGACAACCTGTACTTTCAGAATATATATGCCATAGTTGTGTTTTAGAAGTGTAATAAAGGTTTACAATCAGAAATAAGAAAGGAAAAAGTAAAGCAAAAATAATTTTCCACACACATTTACTCAAAACACACAGTAAACTATAATAAACAACTGTTTTGACACTTTATAAAGGTAATTTGGGCTCTTGTGTGAAAGACTGTACAACAAAAATGTTCAAACAATAAACACAAATGCACATTTTGAACAATATATACAAAATGGTCTATGCGTTTTATATATATATATATATAGATAGATAGATAGATAGATAGATAGATAGATAGATAGATAGATAGATAGATAGATAGATAGATAGATAGATAGATAGATAGATAGATAGATAGATGCATTTTATTTGTCTTCATCTCAAAGCAATTTCTGTCTGCTATTACACAAAGGTCACATCACAAACTTCTACTTCTACTGTGTTTTGGAGTGTTCTGTCCTGCTCTGAAAGCAGCTTTTACACTTTGGCCCAGTTACACTCTGAGGAGCGGCCCCTCCGCCTTGCTCCATTGATATGGTAATCAGTGCTTTACGCTGGAGCGAGAGAAGCTTGCCACAGGCTTGTTCAATAACATTCACGGGTAATGAGGAGTGGAGCATCTCATTACTCAAAACTCACACAATCTCTGTTTGAGCACATGAGATTGTCATCAGAGGCCCTCCGTCTGCTCACTTTCACTGATCGTTGTGCGTAATGGCGCAGGGCGCATTGGAGCGAACAGCCAGATGGCTATTCAAACGGGCTAATGAGTAACACATCACTGCTAAAAAAACGATCTTTGGCTTTTCATGGGAGGTAAATCTGCCCTACGATTGGATTTTGGAAAACAATGTGATGGTGAACCAATTCTGATTGGACACTCACATTGCGCACATCATCACACAGCTTCTATGAGGAGTACAAAGATGGCCGATGGCTGACTCGAAAGTCTGCGGAGTTAACTTTCCAGCAAAAAAAGTAAGTTTCTATCTCATATCATTAAAAAGTTATTTATAATTTAGTAAAGCTTGTTCTCAGCCATCGTATACAACGGCGCTGGCCCCTGAGAGTTAAGGGTGACAGGGGTGGCGGTGGCAAATTCTTGCTTCACATACTAGGTAAAAAGTGCCAACCCGTTAAAAACTCTGTGCCATGAACACATTGTTGGTGCCTGCATTTTACAAGCTAACAGTTTTGGAATCCATGTGTGCTTAAACCCAGCCTCATACATTGGAGTTTTCTTCTTCAAATTTTCACCTGACTGAATGGCTGAAGGCATTTGTTGCCCCCCACAGGAAGCGAAACAGCACATCAGTTGCTTCCGTGAATTATTAATTTGACAACACACATTGGCAATTTGTACACACGTTAATTTTTCCCCTGAGTCTTGCTAGGATGCATACAAGACTCTCAAAATTCTGTTAATTTAGCCCCTGTTGCAATGAACCACAGATCAAACAAATTGCATAGTTGGATCTGTTGAGGTTTTCCACTCCTTCAGCCCACCATTATGCTGTGCAGATTTGATTAAATGTGTCTGATTTCATTATTACATCCTTCAGTCTCTGCATGTACATCTTGTGTCAATGTTTAATAAGACAGAATAAATGGCCAAGTGGGTAGCAACACATTAACTATGTTTGTTGCAGAAACAATGCCAGTGACTCGTGTTGACACCAACTTTGCGGGCATCATGCATATGTCAAAAATCTCCATGGCAACAAAGCAAGGCGCCTTCAGCAATTCACAGCATGCAATTAGCAAAGACTAACAATGCCATGTGGCATTTCATTAGCAACAAGGATCACTCATTAGAGCACCATGGCATCAACAAAGAGCAAGAAAGTCAATTTAACCCCATAACACCAAGTGCATCATATTTGATACAGGATTTTTTGAGATGTCTACATCATCAGTGTGATATTTCTCCCTCCCAAAAAACTATCGTATACAATGAGAAAGTTGTAGTGCACAGGTAAACCACCAGATGTCAGTATCTTATGCATCAGAGGCCTTCAGATGAGACATTCAAAATGGCTGTCTGCAACAAGTGATCCACAGCAATTTCTTAAAATTTTATGCTAGAACACCCAATGTAGCAAATATGATACAAATAAAAACTCATATATGCAAAATATTAATTATACTTTTTATTTTTATTTTATTTTTTTTTTGGTGGGTTTGTTCAAAGGTACAATAAAGACTCCTGTTTCAAAAAATTTTAATTTTCTGGCAATTATTTCATGGGGTGGGTTTTATAGGGTTAAGACAGAGAAGACAGTCGTATGGCAATAAAATATGTGGGCTCTGAGAGTAGGGAGGGGTGTTATTTCAAAAAATTTGGAAATCTATAAATGTTTGCATGGAATATGGAAATATACACGGAATAAACCATAGCAGGATAAATTTTGGGTCATTTGGTTCCAAAAACCCATATGGACGGAGCCAATGAAGATATTGGGTTCAAAAATCGCCAAAAATATTGACGAAAATGTCATATCTTGAGAACCGCTGCACCTAGAGACATGAAATTTGGCTCCAACTGTTACTTGACCCCAAGTTTATATTCAACTTCTATAGTAACAGTAAGCCTATCTGGTGTTTTTTAAGAGTAATTGACAAAAAAACTAATTTCAGTACGTTACGATCAATTGTAACAAACAAAATCTATGTAGTTTTTATTTCAGGAACATCAATTGAGTATAATCATCACATGTAAAGAATGACATGGCCACAATGAACTAATTATAAGCAGCAGAATGGTTTTCTACGTCAACAGCACATATACGACACGTGTTACTTGAAATTTTCAAACGCTCTGTCCATATGGTTTTTTGGAACCAAATGACCCAAAATTTATCCTGCTATGGTTTATTCCATGTATAGTTCCATATTCCATGCAAACATTTATAGATTTCCAAATTTTTTGAAATAACGCCCCTCCCTACTGGGAGCAGTCTGACCTCATAACCAATAGAAGTGGCTAGAAAGTCAAAGTTGTCGGGAGACAAAAAAAATAAATAAATAAAAAAGTCTATTGTTTCTTTGTTTGCATCAAGAGGAATTTGTCTATTGAAGCTGTTTTAATTGCCCCTTTTCTTTACTGTTTGTTCTACAGTTAAACCCAATTTGGCTAATCCGGAAGAACCTTGGCCATGTTCTCCCAGAACAAACGCAGAGGTTGCAGTAAGCTTGTTTTCACATTAACCTCAGTGATGGTGTCACAAAAATATGGTAAGAAAGAGTCATCTTGATGTTGAGCTGCCTTAAAATCAGGGCACAGAACAAAAGCAGCATAAGTGGAGGGATTCTAATTACTTTCATTGTTCAGAAAAACTTGTGCGGGGACCCAATGAGCCATTAATTCACCTTAAGTATTTATTTTATAACAAAACTTAGAAAAGCTCAGTTACTGGCTCAAACGTTTACAGGGACTGATTTTTGTGAAGAATATGAAGAAATTCACACTTGCTGGGAGGAATACAAACTTGAAATAACCATTTTCTTCTGTTTTCAACAATTTAACTTCACACTTTCGGTACTGATGAATGTTGAGTCACAATAGGGAATGAGAGCACCTAAATTATTTACTCGCTGTCATGGGAGTGACTAAAAGTTTAGTGCCATGGCTACATTAGCTGAAGAAAGATGGTCATGCAATTTTTTCAGACTCCACTATTGTTAACAGGTAGGAACAGAACTGTTTTAAGCACAATATACAGTGTATCCGGAAAGTATTCACAGCACTTCACTTTTTACACTTTTTTTTTTAGGTTACAGCTTTATTCTTAAATGGATGAAATTAAATTTTTACCTCAAAATTCTATGCACAATACCCCATAATGACAATGTGATTTTTTTTGTTTTGTTTTTAGATTTTGCATATGTATATATAAAACAACAAGAACAACTAAAGAAAAAAAAAGAAAAGAAAAAATCGCATGTACATAGTTGTCACAGCCCTTGCCATGAAGCTGAGTGGCCCAGCCAGAGCCCAGACCTTTAGATTGAACATCTCTGAAGAGATCTGAAAATGGCTTTGTACCGACGCTCTACATTGAGTTTGATGATGCTTGAGAGGTGCTGCAAAGAGGAATGGGCAACACTGCCCACAGATAGGTGTGCCCAGATTGTGGCATCATATTCAAGAAGATTTGAGGCTGTAATTGCTGCCAAAGGTGCATCAACAAAGTACCGAACAAATGGTGTGAATACTTACAGTATGTGCAACCCCAATTCCAGTGAAGTTGGGACGTTGTGTAAAATGTGTAAAAACAGAATACAATGATTTGCAAATCCTCTTCAACCTATATTCAGTTGAATACACCACAAAGACAAGATATTTAATGTTCAAACTGATAAATTTATTGTTTTTGTGCAAATATTTGCTCATTTTGAAATGGAAGCCTGCAACACATTACAAAAAAGCTGGGACAGTGGTATGTTTACCATTACTATTAACTCAACCAATAATTTGCATCACATTTTACAAAGATTGGAGTAACTTTAACTTTTGACCCCTGTACAAACTGAAACTGACCTTTGTCACCATTCTTGCTCCTTTTACCTCATAACTCCATAACATTCAGTCATAGATAGTCCAAGCTATACCTTTTTGGAATCTTTCTGATCAGGCACATAATGTGGTACAGCTTTCAATATGATTGGAGCATTTTAAAATTTTGACCCCTGTGCAATTCTCCTTTGACCCCTACCTGGCCGTCATATTGGGTTTTCAAGTGGCCCACACTTTTTTTTATCAAACACTGATTTCTGAAGAACATTCAAGCCAAATCTGATGCTTGTATCACCAAGTGAACAATTCTGGCTAAAAATCAAACTTATCTGCTCCACTATATGGGTCCAGTGCCTACATGTGATGACAAAATGACCTTGGCCATATGTGGCATCCTGAGCAGAGCAGAGAGTCAAATGTCCAAAGCATTTATACTGTAGACCCCCAAGAGCAAGTAAAGCCCCTTTCACACCAGGGTTGCTACGAGTTGCTTCATGTGGCGTCATGACGATGCAGGAATGTCTGCATCAGGTGGGGCAGCAGGGGGGAGAGAGGAGGTGAGGACGCAGCCTGCAGGTCCTCTGCGCAGAGAAATCAGCGCACAGTTTGGCTGCAGCCAGACTGTGCACTCTGATTTCTTTTCTAGTTTATATTTGTTCTTGTGCAGGGCTGCAGGGCTGCAGGGCTGCAGGTCTGCGCTCTGAGTTCTGTTATAGTTTTTCTTTCTTCCTTTGACCGTGAGCTGTGCATGTGCGCGTGCGAATGAACCATCCGTGAGTAAATGTGGAGATATCACGCGCGAAGGAATCGTGAGTGGACTGGAGATGTCTGGACTTTTTACTGGATGTAGACATGTCCTGTCTCTGGCAGTCAGTCTGTGAGCAGGACTTTTGTGGACTTTATTTAAACACAGTTGTGAGAGAATTTAAGAGCGAGGAGCAGCAGCAGCTGTTAGGCTGCAATCAGTATTTTTTTTCTGTGCTCTTTTTGAGTGTGTAGTTTTTACTGCATTGTGTACACGGTATAAAACAATCCTGCGTGATTTATACTTCGGGAACAAAGGAACACAGCAGGAATCATAAATTGGTGTCGGATAACATTGTATTGTGAGGGTGTGGCTTCCAGTCATGTTGAGTACCGTTGCGTTGCTCTGACTTGCGCTGAAACCACTTAATTTCTGCGTCCTGTGCTCGATGCAGAAAAAAATTAAAATGTTTAAATTTTGGTGTCCGATTCGCTTCATCCTTTGCGTCCATCACGGTGTTCTGGCATTGAGCTACATCGTCTCAGCACTGGGTTGCTTCCACGTGGCGTCATCATGACGCTGCACAACACAAGGGGCTTAAGTGAAAGGGGCTTAACAAAACCCAGATTTATGATAAAAGTAACAACTCCGCCTTTAATTGGAAGACAATGGTAGTTTCAGCCAGGTTTCACATAAGCCGATCATATCTAGGTCAGAGTCTGTTGTTAGATCATTTATCAACAGTGATTTTGAGAAACATTACCTTATATCAGGGGTGCCCAAGTTCGGCCCTCGAGATCTACCTTCCTGACACTCTTAGTTGTCTCCCTGCTCCAACACACCTGAATCCAATGAAAGGCTCATTAAAAGCCTGCTAACAAGTCTTTCATTGGATTTAGGTGTGTTGGAACAGGAAGACAACTAAGAATGTCAAGAAGGTAGATCTCGAGGACCGAACTTGGGCACCCCTGCCTTATACAAATAAGACCCAAACTAAGGACCTCACTATGGTTGGCATTTTGACTGTTTGGATTCGGGGGTGGTTCCAAAGTAATATATGTGTAATGCTTTAGATTAGGTTTTTGAAGTTCCACACAGGCTGAAGACAGCAGACATGGAATATTTGACATTGCAGAAACAGCCAGTGGGCACCCTCAATTTTAGTGTTATCCAGTGTAGTAACGGGCATTAAATTCTCAAACCATATCCCACTATACATTTTATGGGTACCTCTGTGGAAACAGGCCACAGTCTCAACTTTAAAGATTTTGCTTACTGACAAAACTACACTGTCTGTTATGTGTCGACGCGGGTTGAGGAGCGGACCTGCGTCTGACTGAACCCAGCGCTAAAATAACCAGAAAGCGGTTCCAATAACAAAACAATTTATTTTCCCCCTTTTGTGCAATACTCGGTGTACAAACATAAAACGCGTCTGTCTGGCGGAGTGAAGGACAGCGCGCTCTCCAGCGCCCAAAGGGATCGAAGCCCGGCGTCTCTGGACCCACGTTCACCACCAAACACCCCCCAGGTGGACACGACAAACCGACTCTGTGAAGGATAGAAAAGGTGAGGTAAGTCAGCAGCTACAACTAATATCCTTCAAAGGCACACACTATCAGCAACACATTCAGGTCTGAATTTCAGCTTTATGTAAATGAGCAGCTTCTCACAACAGGTGGAGGATCATCTGTCCGCACGCCACGACCGTGAGAAGCGAGCTGCACAACTCTCATCAATATTCACATATACTGCGTAACAAAATACCAAATTACTGTTAACAATTATTCAGACAATCAAATCACCTCTGATGTGTGCTGACAGCATGTGTCCCTCACCCGTCCTCCTTCACAGGCACGATGTGTCAAACCCAGGCGCGGTCCTCAGCATCTCACAAACGAACATCACAAGGTCGAGTTCCCGGCAATTCTGCTTGAATCACACATGGCTTAAATGCAGAACGCCATCTCATTATCTGCTTCAGCTGAAAGTCTTTAAGGTTGCACGTGAGCATCATCCACAGGTGCTGCATATCACATTGATGAGGGTGAAGGACTCTTCTGCCAGCACCTTCTCCACAGACAATAAATCAGTTTGCATACCACCTGGAGAGCAAAGAAAAGAAAAGAACACCAAAATGTCCAGCCAAACCCCCCCAACACACAACACTGTCACCATAGTGTATTCCTGGACTAATTTCCCTGCTATGCTAATGGCCTCAATACACATTAATATGAGGCCCTGTGGGCTTTCTATTCTCCTGCTCTGTGGCCTGCTGTTGAGTCTTAATGTTACCCTCCCTGTAGAACTGAAATGTGGATTCATCAGACCACAGCACACTTTTCTACTTTGCTTCTGTCCATTTCAAATGAGCTTGGGCCTAGAGAAGGCAGCAGCATTTCTGGATGTTGTTGATGTGTAGCTTTCGCTTTGCATGGTAGAGTTTTAACTTGCACTTTTACATGTAGCGATCGAACTGTGCTAACTGACAATGGTTTTCTGAAGTGTTCTTGAGCCCACACGGCAAGATCTTTTACACAATGATATCGGTTTTTAATGCAGTGCCACCTGAAGGATCGAAGGTCACGTGCATTCAATGTTGGTTTTCGGCCTTGCTGCTTACATGTAGAAAGTTCTCCAAATTCTCTGAATCTTCTGATTATATTATGGACTGAAGATGATGGAATCCCTAAATTCCTTGCAATTGAACATTGAGAAACATTGTTCTTAAACTGTTGGACTATTTTTTCACACAGTTGTTCACAAAGAGGTGATCTTCGCCCCATCTTTGCTTGTAAATGGCTGAGACTTTTGGGGATGCCCCTTTTATACCCAGTCATGATACTCACAGTTAGTGTTCTCAGTTCCCAAATGCTTATTGAGTGTTGTTAGAAGGAAAGGTGATGTAATACAGTGGTAAACATACCACTGTCCCAGCTTTTTTGAAACGTGTTGCAGGCATCCATTTCAAAATGAGCAAATATTTGTATAAAAAAATAAAGTTTAGCAGTTTGAACATTAAATATCTTGTCTTTGTGATGTATTCAGTTGAATATAGGTTGAAGAGGATTTGCAAATCATTGTATTCTGTTTTTATTTACATTTTACACAACGTCCAAACTTCATTGGAATTGGGGTTGTAAATTGTGTGGGCTTTACAAACCTTTGCATGTTTGGGTGGAGAATGTTTTTGCTGATGAGTTCCTAAGAATGACTATGCACATGACAGAGAGTGGGAATATGACTTAACCAGCAGTATGTAAATGACGGTTTTCACAAAGTGGTGATCCTCGCCCCATCTGTGATTGTGAATGGCTGAGCCTTTTGGGGATGCTCCTTTTATACCCAGTCATGACACTCACCTGTTTCCAATTAATGTGTTCACTTGTGGAATGTTCAAAAAGGTGTTCTTTGGGCATTGCTGCCCCTGTCCCAGCTTTTCTGAAATGTATTGCAGGCATCCATTTCAAAATGAGCAGATATTTGCACAAAAACAAAAAAGTCCATCAGTTTGAACATTAAATATCTTGTCTTTGTGGTGTATTCTAATGAATATAGGATGAAGAGGATTAGCAAATCAATGTGTTCTGTTTTTATTTACATTTCACATAACGTCCCAACTTCATTAGAATTGGGGTTGTACATGTGATTTCTTTGATTTGTGATTTCTTTGACATTTGATTTCTTGTACATGTGATTTATAAAAAAATCAAAAATATACTTTTCATGTTGTCATTATGGAATTTTGTGTCGAGTTTTGATGAAAAAAAATTTATATATTCCACTTTGAAGAAAGGCTGTAACAACAAAATATGGAAAAAAAATGTATAGCACTGTATATATTTGCCAATGACAGCTGTTAATAATAATTACATTTTTAAAGAGGATAAATATTAATTAATAATTAACGACCATCCTTGTATTGGACTAATAACCAGACTTTTTAAAAAAGCATTCTCAATATAGAGTTCACTTGGAATCGGTAATATCTGGGGATATTGTTATCGGCACCTTCACTTGAACAGTGAGAGATTTAAGTCCAAGCAATGACCGCCTCAATCAGCTGTTATCTCAATAAAATACACCAAAATAATAGTCTGCTTAGCATATAAGAAATACCAGCAGGAGTGCTCGCAAGCTGTTTCGCATTAGCTCTTGTAATTATGTCCACATTTCAAGAGAATACTTTGCTTCCAATGGTCCTACTTTGTGAACAAAATTAATGTCAACCTCTGCCAGGACACAAATCCAAAACTACAAATCCACTCCAGGAGTAGGTTCCCCAACCCCCATAACTGTTAGTTGTTAATCTACTGAAGTGGATTTGTGGTTTGGTTGGACTTCAGCATAGTCCTGTTCCAAAAAGTGATGCCTTTTTTTCTTGCAGTCACAGTGATCCAAACCAGGTCAGTCTTCATGAACAGTGGGGCAGGGCACTGGATGCAAGAGGTCTGTGGCTCTGCCTGTGCTAGTTGTAGGCTCATGGCCTGATGACTTTTTGGTACCAAAGTTTTGAATGGGTTTCCTTATACCACCATCACATATATGCCAATTGAGACCGAATGGCATCAGAATGACATATCTTGCCACAATCGGGAAGTATTGAAGTACTGTTCTGAAGACCAATGGACAGCCATCTCAGGGCAGTCTACACATTTGGTCCCATTTGCTTGGCTGTCTCGAGTGTGTTGTACAGTTCAAAACACTCTTGGTGCTGTCAAGATGGGAAGCACATCTGAGAGCGGTCTATGTGTAGTTTGTGCATCATCTGAATGCAGTCTACATATTCTGACGGCATCATAACAGTATTTGAAATGATCCAATTCTGCCTGATTGAGCTCTGAGATGGATGGCAAATGTCATGTATGTCCACCTCCACTGGACCCCGACCAGGAAGTGCAAAGGAAATGTTGATATGTAATAACATGTATGTGGCACGCATTCATCATGTACAGTGAATGTGAACTATCAAACCAAAAGCACTATGCACCACTGTGCAGCGCATGCTGCCGCAAATCTGAACAGGCTGTTATATCCATAACAGACCTTACAGTAGATATACTATCTCCATTTATTACCATGGGTGATGTAAATAATGTGAAATATTATGTTCATCATATCTGTAAATACCATGGACAGCTGCGCATCTCCATGGTCTCATGCACTGTAATGAGTCATTGCGTCAGGCTTGGAGCTGAACAGATCTCACTGCTGTAATATACATATTATTACTTGATTACCTTCTAACTCTGTAGTAGATATGATGTGGAACTGTTTTGCCAGGCCATGACAACATTAATAAACATGAATCTCACCTCCAGCAACAGCCCCGGAGTGTTTCACAGTGCAGGGTGGACGTGGAGCTGGTACCACGGCCTGTGGTTAAAATCCTCTCACCCGGCTGCTATGTGCTGGACTCAACCGCAGCAAAAATAAATCCCATGTGGTAATCCAATCGTTGCAGTGTACAGAGTTGAGCTGTATCAGGCTGGATGGTCAGGAATTGCTGGACACAAATGCACGGCTCGAACAAACAGCTCTGGAATTTAGAAGGCTTTACTGAAGTGGATTGCAGAAAAGCAGCAGTACAAAAATCATCGGGCAGAAAGGCATGGTCGATGCCACAGGCTGGAGGTCAGGAACACACAAGGAGGCAGGCAGGACTATGGAACGCAGGTACAGAGCTGGAAGGCACAAGGCATGACAAACTGGCAAGGAACTAACACACCCAGTTAGCTTATATAACCCCAGGTGACAATCAGCAAATCAGAAACAGGTGTGCACAGAAAGCACCAGAACAAGGGGGTGGCCAGAGAGAGGGAAACACCCATCATCAAGAACCAAGAGGAAGACAAGGGAAGCAGAAACAGACACACCCAAGTAGAAAAAACCCAGCAAGACACTAAACAAAAAAACAATGAAATATGAAATAACAAACAGATCCAAAGAAAGAAATAAAAACAGATAACCAAACAAAACTCAAACCCTGACACATTGTGCTGCTGAAGAGAGCCAAAATACAAAAAAGAAATCAAAGTTCCCTAGAAAGGCTTTGTCTGACACATGGGACAGCATGGGCCACTGCCAACAGTGTTCAGTAGCTGACGATGGCACGCACGTGCTCCCCGTGCACACACGCACACGCATAGCGGCTCATTCAGCCATTATGATGAACACACACACACACACACACACACACACACACACACACACACACACACACACACACACACACACACCACACACACACACACACACACACACACACACCCAGCAATCATGTCATCAGTCCAGCACTTGCTCTATGCATGCACACACACACATGCAGAGGTCAGTAGCGGTGGGAAGGGGAAGACAAGCGGAAGTGTAATTCCATGACTGAGTGAATGACCGCCGATGCCGGCTTGGACACATATGGCATGAGTCCGGTCCATACATTGGTTGTACTCCAGTGTCCAGTACCTGCAGGGACTGTGCAAAGTGAGGAACACAGCGCTCCCTCCCACTCCGGTCCCGTGTTTGCCATCCAGACGTTTGGACATCGGGCAATCTTCAGTGCCTTTTATGGCCGTCTGACAGCAGTCTCTGTCATCTAACTGTTGTCTACATATGCTTTGGATGTGATCGTGTAGATGTGGATGTGGTCGTCTGGATGTTTTCTGACACGGCTGACCACGCCTCTTTCCCTCCCGACTGTGTCCGACTATGGCAATATTTGCCATGTCAGGCTGGTTCCTGCAATTCCTGTGTGACAGGGGCATTTAGCAGGTTGCAATAAACTGCTCTCAAGCCAAAAAGAGAGAGATCAGGTGATGACAGTTGGCTTTTATCTTCTTTGTGATGTCACAGCCAGGTCCACAGAATTTAGCTTTAAACCTATTGTTTCCCACTGGTGGTGATGGGGTTGCACTCTTGTGGACCCCATCATAAAACCTCTCATCAAACTAAGGGCTTAACATGTCTCTCTTCCATTGTTCTGCTCCACATGGTCTGACATCCCAACATCCACACGTCATGTTACTAAACAATCCAAGGGTTAAGTCAGTTTGAATGTCTACTTCACTGCTACTTCATTTATTCTCTATGTTAGATTTTTACTAGGTGAAAGATTTGCGGACATGAAGTTGTCTGGATCTTTAGACACTACAAAGTATACAAGAAGAATCCAAGAGAAAAAGTAGCTGTTGCATTTAAATCACAGGAATCAAGCCAATACAGCATTCAGAGGACAACTGTAGATCCTTGCCTCTGAACACACACAGCAAAGACCACAGCAACAACACCTGCCTGTCATCTAAATGCATTCCACCTACAGTCGCAAAGCCACCCAGCAGGTGTAGGATCAATGCCCATTGGGGTTTGGAGGAAGGTTTGGGCAATGGGCCAAAGAAGAAACCTTTAAATTCTGCAGCAGACCTGAATAAATACTGGATCATACCTAAATAAACAGGCAGATCCAGGAATTGTTCTTCTGACTTGTTCTCAAAACATACTGAAGTTCATTAGGTTTGGCAGAGGGTTGGGGCTTTGGCCAAGGAAGAATGCATTAAAGTTTGAAGCTCATCCAGCTGACAAGACAGATCCAACAACTGTATTTATTTATTTATTTATTTATTTATTTTGTACCTGTCTGCCAGCAAGATGCGTCCAAAAGACAGTGGGCCTTATTTACTAATAACCCCAGCCACATTTCTCCATGTAATATGGACTTGCATCAGGAAAGGCATTTGGTGTAAAACTTGTGCCAAATCAAGAAGCAGACGCACGTTGGATCCCTGAGTGAAAAAAAACAAGGGAGCAGCTGAAGAGACTTTTTAAAATTTATATGAGTGCTACAACCCCAATTCCAATGAAGTTGGGACGTTCTGTAAAATGTAAATAAAAACAGACTACAATGATTTGCAAATCCTCTTCAACTGATATTCAACTGAATACACCACAAAGACAAGATATTTAATGTTAAAACTGATAAACTTTATTGTTTTTGTGCAAATATTTGCTCATTTTGAAATGGATGCCTGCAACATGTTTCAAAAAAGCTGGGACAGTGGTATTTTTACCACTGTGTTACATCACCTTTCCTTCTAACAACACTCAATAAGCGTTTGGGAACTGAACTGTGAGTATCATGATTGGGTATAAAAGGAGCATCCCCAAAAGTCTCAGCCGTTCACAAGCAAAGATGGGTAGGTGGATTTCTTTCCCATTCTTGCTTGATGTACGACTTCAGTTGTTCAACAGTCCGGGGTCTACGTTGCCATATTTTGCGCTTCATAATGTGCCACATATTTTCAGTGGGCAACAGGTCTGGACTGCAGGCAGGCCAGTCTAGTAGCTGCATTCTTTTACTATGAAGCCACGCTGTTATAACACGTGCAGAATGTGGCTTGGCATTGTCTTGCTGAAAAAAGCAGGTACGTCCCTGAAAAAGACATTGCTTGGATGGCAGCATGTGTTGCTCCAAAACCTGGATGTACCTTTCAGCATTGATGGTGCCATCACATGTGTAAATTGCCCATGCCATGGGCACTGACACACCCCCATACCATCACAGATGGTGGCTTTTAAACTTTGCACTGGTAACAATCTGGATGGTCTTTTTTCCTTTGTTGTCACCACGTCCATGATTTCCAAAAACAATTTGAAATATGAACTCATCAGACCACAGCACACTTTTCTACTTTGCATCTGTCCATTTCAAATGAGCTCAGGCCCAGAGAAGGCAACAACATTTCTGGATGTTGTTGATGTATGGCTTTCCCTTTGCATGGTAGAGTTTTAACTTGCACTTGCAGATGTAGCGACGAACTGTGTTAACTGACTATGGTTTTCTGAAGTGTTCCTGAGCCAACATGGTAAGATCCTTTACATGATGTTGTTTTTTAATGCAGTGCTGCCTGAGGGATCAAAGGTCACAGGCATTCAATGTTGCTCTTCAGCATCTGGGGACCTACATGCTGGACCATGTACAAATGCAGCACATGGCATAAATGTCAAAGCGGATGCGTCCTCACAATGCAAATGATACTTCTCATCTTAGTCTCTGTATGATTAATGAATGTAATCACAAAATGATATTCTGTCAGCCACTTGCAGGTATGGACAAAATAAGACACAAACACAACAAAAAATGTCTTTTACTGAACATTTATTAAATACAAAATGAATCTACCTTGAGAATGGTTTATCACAGGAGGTGATAAACCATAGCAAGTTCAAATTCAACACAGCATGCAAATTGTCACTTCAAGGTGACTATCTTAAAATACGCATTCCCACAAAGTGTATATGACAGGCCATTGAGTTGTTTTGAGGCTGACCCAGAAAAAGTAAGGCTTCGTTCTCCATTATTTACATCCCGAGAAACCAACATTTCTCAACATTGCACCCAGTGAGTAAAAATTTCACATATTCTTGAGAAATGTTTCTCAGGATGCAAAAGATGAAGAACGATGCCCTACTTGTTCTGGGTCAGGCTAATAAGTACCTCTGGTGATAATGAGAAAGAAACCTCAAGCAGACCAGACTTGGAGGGGTGACCCGCTGCTTAGGCCATTCTAACACTTAACAAGGTTTTGACAAATTTACAAGAATTTCTGATCAAACAGAATAAATGGAACAACAGTGTGCTTAATTTAAACTAAAAAGCAGCCAATCTTGGATCTTTATGTATGTCCATGTCCAGCACTGGTAGGTCCCAAAGAGGTACAAGATCCAGTCATTATTGCAACAGGCAGGGCATCCTGTTGTCAGTCCAGCGCCATGAGGTGTAGGGCCAAAAGCCATCAAAGATTTCGTAAGTGCCACAGACAGAGAATCAGTTGGTCAAAAATAACTGCACCTAAGGCATTAGTTCACCAGCAATAAATCAACAGGAAAGCACAGAAAATTACTAAGGTGGTTGCAGAAAGCTAGACCTGAACTTCACTACCAGACCCACTATTTAGATGTAGTGAGACTGAGACCTGTTGTGTTAATAAAAATATGAATTGAAAAGTATGCTAACTCTATGACAGGGAGAATATATGCGTCCTTAGTCTGGACTTGAATGTCTCTATGGAATCTGACTGTTTTATCTTTGCAGGGAGGTCATTCCACAAGGCATGATAAGAGAAGGCCTAGTTCAAAAATAATGAAGCTTAACTGCTGATTTGCATTGCATTTGTCATGAACAAGCCATTATTTTCTTTAGCACCATCCATATTTATCCGTGAGTTGCCTATAGTCTCTTTGACAGATACTGAAAATTTCCGCACGGTTCCAGAGATATGCACGAAATTTACCCCCAAAAATAACACTTTTTTTTCATCAGTTTTGTGTGACAATGATATTTAGCATTATCATTTAAAGTTCAATGTTAAAGAAATAACTTTGTATTTTGTCGGTTTGTTTGTTTGTGCTTCATACTAACACACAGTAATACATTTTGTAAAGGTAGAAATGTCATTTCCTAGAAACATTATGTTTTGAAAGTAAGGTAAACTGTCACAAGTGTAATGCTGAGAATAAGTCCTTGAGTTATTTGTGTCAAAACCTTAGCTATATCTCCTACTCTGCTTCAGTAGAATAATTATGTTACTTGTTTAATAATACCAGGAACTAATGGACAGAATTTCTTTGTTTCAGGCTTCTGCAGACTAAAGAAGATACCTCCAACTGTTGTCGCAGGCATTACGCTCTAGCACATTATAGTATATCTACACTAATAATTTCTAGCAATGACTGAACCAAGGCCATTAGAAATATTGAAACTCTGATATATAACCATACCTAAAATGATAACATTTCACAAAAAAGACTACCTTTAGATTTTGATGGTTATGTCACACTTTGGCTTCATTATTTTTGAACTAGGCCAGAAGGCTCTGTGTCCTGTTGACATTTTTTTTTATCTTAGGGACCAAAAGTAGTTCTGCATCCTGAGAATGCAGAGCATGGGCAGGTACATACAGTATAATTAGGTCAGCATGGTAGGGAGGCACTAATTTATTAATAATTTTCTAAGTTAGTAACAGAACCTTAAAATCAGACCTCACAGAGGTAGGAAGCCAATGAAATGAAGCCAAAATCGGTATAATGTTGTCAGACTTTGTGCTTCTTGTCAAAATTCTGGCAGCAGCATTTTGAACCAATTGGAGACCCCCAAATCCTGGACTGTGGTAATCTAGAAAATTTGACATTGCAATAATCCAGTCTATAGAAGAGACAAATGCATGGATCAGAGTCTCTGCATCAGCCATAGACAGGATGGGATGAATCTTTGCTATGTTACAAAGGTAGAAGTAGTCATCTCTATGATGTGTAGGTCAAACAACACTGTGGAATCAAAAGTCACCCCAAGGATCCTCACTCTGTCAGTGTGATGAATGACACACGAGTCTAAATTAAGCATTAGGTGGTCAAACTAATGTCAATATCTCGCTGGACCAAGGGCCATCATTTCAGTCTTCTCCAAATTTAAAAGAAAGAAATTGCGAGACATCCAGCTTTTCACTGAAGCAAGGCAATAAAGTCTTTATGTGTATTAGATTACCAGCAGTTATCAGCATATACAACTGAGTATCATCATCATAGCAGTGAAAAGTGGTCCCATAATGTCGCAATATATGTCCAAGGGGAGCTATATAAATGGAGAAACCCTGAATGCATTGCTGGATTCCTAATGCATCTGCAATGTCCATGAATGATTTGCAGAGGGATCCAGAAGGTTTTTTTTTTACATGAATGTTGAAGTCACCAACAATCAAAATGTTATCTGCGTGGGTTGCCAAATTAGAGGTAAACTCACCAAATTAATCTAAAAATTCAGAATAGTGGCCCAGTGCCTACATGCAATGACAAAGTGACCTTGGCCATATGTGGCATCGTGAGCAGAGCAGAGAGTCAAATGTCCAAAGCAGTTATATTGTAGACCCCCAAGAGCGAGTAAGCAAAACCTAGATTTATGATAAAAGTAACACCTCCTCCTTGCTTTGTATCTCGAGGGACATGACTAAATGTGTACGCAGGAGGGCAGACTTCATTTACTTGGAAGACAATGGTAGTTTCAGCTAGGTTTCACATAAACCGATCATATCTAGATGGTAGTCCATTGTTAGTTCATTTATCAGTGTTTCTGAGAAATGTTACCTTATATAAATAAGACCAAAACTAAGGACCTTACTAAGGTTGGCATTTAGACTGTTTGGATTCGGGGGTGGTTCCAAAGTAATATACAGAGGGGTCTGAAATTTTCATCTTAGGTGCATGTCCACTGTGAGAGACATAATGTAAAAAAAAGAAAAAAAAATCTGGAAATCACAATGTATGATTTTTAAATAATTTATTTGTATGTTACTGCTGCAAATAAGTATTTGAACACCTGTGAAAATCAATGTTAATATTTGGTACAGTAACCTTTGTTTGCAATTACAGTGAAAAACTACAGGAAACTACGTTTCCTGTAGTTTTTCACCAGGTTTGCACACACTGCAGCAGGGATTTTGGTCCACTTATCCACACAGATCTTCTCTAGATCTTTCAGGTTTGGAGTTTCAGCTCCCTCCAAAGATTTTCTATTGAGTTCAGGTCTGGAGACTGGCCAGGCCACTCCAGGACCTTGAAATGCTTCTTACGGAGCCCCTCCTTAGTTGCCCTGGCTGTGTTTGGGGTCATTGTCATGCTGGAAGACCCAGCCATGACCCATCTTCAATGATCTTACTGAGGGAAGGAGGTTGTTTGCCAAAATCTCACAATACATGACCCCATCCATCCTCCCTTCAATACGGTGCAGTCGTCCTGTCCTCTTTGCAGAAGAGCACCCCCAGAGTATGACGTTTCCACCCCCATGCTTCACGGTTGGGATGGTTTTCTTGGGGTTGTTCTCATCCTCTAAACATGGTAAGTGGAGTTGATTCCAAAAAGCTCTATTCTGGTCCCATGCCTTCCCTGGATTATCCAGATGGTCACTGGTGAACTTCAAATGGGCCTGGACATGTGCTGGCTTGATCAGGGGGACCTTGCTGCCCTGCAGGATTTTAAACCATGACAGCATCATGTGCTACTAATGTAATCTTTGTGACTGTGGTCCCAGCTCTCTTCAGGTCATTGACAAGGTCCTCCTGTGTAGTTCTGAGCTTTCTCAGAATCATCCTTACCCCACAAAGTGAGATCTTGCATGGAATCCCAGACCGAGGGAGATTAACAGTCATCTTGTGTTTCTTCCACTTTCTAATAAATAATCATAACAGTTGTTGTCTTCTACCAAGCTGCTTGCCTGTTGTCCTGTAGTCCATCCCAGCCTTGTACAGGTCTACAGTTTTGTCCCTGGTGTCCTTAGACAGCTCTTTGGTCTTGGCTATGGTGAACAGGTTGGAGTGTGATTGATTGAGTGTGTGAACAGGCGTCTTTTATACAGGTAACAAGTTCAAACAGGTGCAGTTAATACAGGTAAAGAGTGCAGAATAAGAGGGCTTCTTAAAGAAAAATTAACAGGTCTGTGTGAGCCAGAATTCTTACTGGTTGGTAGGTGTTCAAATACTTATTTGCAACAGTAAGATACAAATAAATTATTAAAAAATCATACATTGTGATTTCCGGATTTTTTTTTTTTTAGATTATGTCTCTCACAGTGGACATGCACCTAAGATGAAAATTTCAGACCCCTCCATGGTTTCTAAGTGGGAGAACTTGCAAAATTGCAGGGTGTTCAAATACTTATTTTCCTCACTGTATGTGTGATGTCTTAGATTAGGTTTGGGTTTGTGAAGTTCCACACAGGCTGAAGATAGCAGACATGGAATATTTGACATTGCAGAAACAGCCAGTGGGTACCCTCAATTTTAGTGTTAGCCAGTGTAGTAACGGGCACTAAATTCTCAAACCATATCCCACTACACAGTTTATAGGTACCTCTGTGGAAACAGGCCACAGTCTCAACTTTAAAAAATTCGCTTCTTGACACAAACTACACTGTGACCATAGTGTATTCCTGGCAGTGGTGGGCACAGCTAACCAAAAAGTTAGCTTTGATAGCCATGAATCAAATAACTGAAAAGTTATCTTTTATGACGCTAAACCGATAAACTGCTAAAAAAAATTATCTTTATTACAGATAACCAATAACTTTTAGTATTGATTCGGACGCAGCCACATCAGCTTACACTGTCGGCTTCTGATACACCAGTTTCACTTTTAAGCGCCACAGGGGCTGCTGGGTAAATTCAAGGATCACAAACACAAAAAGAATGCATGAAAAAATGAATGAATAAAAAAATAAAACCCAAAACACAGTTATCATCTTTCAAAAGCAGTAAAACACATTATTCGAAGTCACAGTTTATCTCGGTATTAGATACACCGTCATTTACAAACTAAAAGATGCTGCTTTTTTCACATGCTTTGAACCCTGTGGCTTAAACAACCAAAATACATCCATTAATTCATTGATTGGAAGAGTAAAAGACACGTAGTAAATATAAATTCTTACTTGTTTGTTTCATTAAATTCATTAAATTCTGAAGAAAATATTCCACATAAAGCATCCTGATTATCCAAACGGTGTGTAAACGGTGAAGAAAAGTCCCTCACGGCTGCGCGAGTCTTGGCGATTAAATTATGCCGTGCCACAAAGAAATAAAATAAAATAATGTTAAAATTACTCCATTTTGTTTGTGTCGCACAGACGGTAACAGTGTAACATCCAAAGTGAACCTGAACTACACTACCCACAATGCTCCCTGTGTCGACCAGTCAATCATGTCTTGCGTTTAATGATGATATCATCAAGAAGCGACAGCCAGTCTTCCATAAACCACTGATCTACGCATGACAGGGATTAAAATGTTTGATTTTAGGGTTTACAAATGTTTTTGACTGTTAAACCTTCCTCACTTTACCAGCAAAAAATGTTAGGGGACTGAAAGTTATCAGAACTAAATTTTTCGTAAGATGATTGGTCCGATGATGGTTTTAAAACTGATCTGAAAAGCTAATCCACTAACAAAAACATTTGCTTTGATATTGGTTATCGGATTAGCTGAACAGTTCCCACCACTGATTCCTGGACTAATTTCCGTGCCATGTTAATGGCCTCAATACACATTAATTTCTCTAATCTCCTGCTCTGTGGCCTGCTGTAGAGTCCTAATGTTATCCTCCCTGTAGAACTCTATCTTTGTTCGTAGATAAGATGGTGGTGCCTTCCCAGTTGGGTGTCCACCCCGCATCAGCAACTCATGGCAACACCAGAAAAAGGATCAGTTATCAAATAAACTAAAGACTTGGTGTCAGCAAAACTGCCCCAACCACCTATTCAAAGGTATCAGCCTGCTAAATGCCTCCTCATTTCCCCGAGAGAGAAGGGGACCATAGACTATTAATCAACGCAGACGCATCTTTCTGGCAAGGTCACAAGTCCTCTCTATGTTCATTTTTGTGACCTTTGACTGATACATCCTGACATCGTTGCGCCGGCATGAATAACTATGTGGATATAACTAGCGTTGTGTTCCTTTGTCTGTCTGCCCTTGCACATATTCAACACCCTAAGATGAGAAGCAACATCAGGTGTTCTGGACCCAGGAATACATTTAACATCGGCTGGCATCTGTAATCTAACTTTGCAGGTAATACGTAGAATCTCCTATCACTAAAGCAGTGTTCTGACCTGGAGATTGGGGCAGCAGTTACCCATGGACTCGCAGGGCTATGCACAGGCTATCAGCACCATTGTCTGGTTGCTTTGTATTTGTTGGCAAAAAAAAAAAAAAAATAGTATCATGTACACATGGGAATGTACGGTTGATGATGCGTTCTTTGAAAAAACTGAAATAAATTTCCCCATTTAGCCTTTAGCTCCACAGTGCATTTTCGAATGACAAAAAGCAGCAGACATCACTTCGGGTCAGTAGGTGGCGGCATGCACCTCTTCTTCATTTTATTATTTGAAAAAGCTGTCTCCTTTAATATATTGATAATAAATGAATTAATTATTAACCATGTCCATGAAGTCAAAGTTCAGTCAACAAGACACTTGCACAAATAGAAAAAGCCCCACCCCTATTGTGCATAATTTCAAAGCATTCACAGTCACTACATTTGTCAATTTCTTGTTTTAATACCAGGGGTGGTGGCCAAGTGGTGAGTGCGCTTGGTCTCAGTGCAGAAGGTTCCCGGTACAAACCCCACCCCTGTCCATGTCTCCATGTAATGTGGAGTTGCGTCAGGAAGGGCATCTGGTGTAAAATGTGTGACAAATCAACATGCAAATCCACCTTGGATTTGCTGTGGCGACCCTGAGTGAAAAGAAGGGTGCAGCATAAGGGACTTACTTTTTAAACAATTTCTTGTTTTTCATCATGACATTTGACATATAGCATCTTGTGGAATGACAAATGACAATACTGTATAATTCTGTATTCTAATCCAATCACACTTTTTCCGCAAATCTGGTTAATCGTGTAACATAATCAGACATATAATATCTGTGGAACGTAAAAATTATTAGACCGTTTCACATATAATGTGTTACTCCGTATCCTGACCGGGTGTTATGATGAGATGTGAGTCCTGTCCAAAGGCCAGCCCTCCGCGCAACTGCACATGCCTTCTCCCTCCGTCCACACGGGCCACGCGCACTACTACGCAGAAGTCAATAATGGCACTGTTAGCTGAGAGCGAGAGGAAGTCACGTACTGATGACAATGCCAAAATAGGTCAATTTAAACTACCATACGAAAGTATTGATGTGAATTCTGATATAGAATTACCCAATGCAGCTGACGAGATGGAGAAATCTGTGTCTGTTCACAGAATTTCCAGTTTGGCATCAAGACGCTGTTGTTATGGTTAGCTTTGACGAGCTGACCACGGCCTTTGACGATGCTTCGGAAAGTGGCCAGATGGAGCGGTCTGCTTGAATTACTGCTTCACATTTGATGGATTACTCCGTGCCCCGACAGTAAGTCTAAAAATAAACATGGCAAACTATGAAATTGGATTAGAATGGGAATAATGCCCTTTAGTCCATGAGCCACTCATCAATTTTGGCCAAATTGGTACCATTTAAGGGGAATAAACAACACTTTGAATCCAGCCTTAGTGTATCATGGCCTACACAAAAATGTATGATAGCCATCCCATGGTGGTAGCTGTAGCCAGGTAGGGGTCAATTAAGACTTACACAGAGGTCAAACTTTAAAAATGCTCCAATCATGCTGAAAACTATATCACATTACTTGTCTGATCATAATGATTCCAAAAAGGTATAGTTTAGACTATCTGTGATGGAATGGTCTGGAGTTATGGGGTAAAAACAGCAAAAATGGTGACAAAGGTCAATTTCCGTTTGTATAGGGGTCAACAGTTAAAGTTGCTAAAATTCAGTAAAAAAAACAATGCAAATTATTGTTTGGGTTAATAGGGTTCTAAGAAGGAATAGTTTGCACCATCTGTCATGCTTAGTTATCATGTTACAGGGCAATATATGTCACATGTCATAGAATCCAATAGATGTTAAACTTGTTTGACCTTTACCTTGGAGACCAAACATTCATCACAGTCAAAACTATTCCATTTATTAATCCTTTTATTTCAACCAATAATTTGCATCATTTTGTACTGAAATTGAAGCAACTTTAACTTTATACCCCTGTACAAACTGAAACTGACCTTTGTCACCATGTTTGCTGTTTTTATCCCATAACTCCAAAACATTCCATCACAGATAGTTCAATCTGCGATGCATTAGCGGAGCCGTTAAACTGATATGTTAGACCATATAACAGCATGAGGGTGATTCTTAGACTATGGGCACTTATTATGTCCTTTGATCATATTGTATGAAAAACAGAAAAAAGGGGAAATTTCACACTTTTATAGTTATCTTTACAATGAAAGTGTGTTAAGAAATTTGTTCTAGTAGTCTATGATGACTTTTTCACCTTTTTTCAGCATCATTATATGCAAATATTGCCGTTTTGTGCTTGTCCCACACCCAGACTTTTGATCTTCAATGATAAAAATGAATGGTAAAGAAACATTTTTTCTAATGTTTTAAAATATCTCTGAATAAAATATCAGTAAAATAATCAAAACATAATTGGGGTATTCAGTGTCATACAACTGTTGTGATTTTTTTAAACAAAATGTAGTTGTCCGGTTGTGTGGGCCGCTGAAGAGGAGGTACTGCTGGCCCACCACCACTAGAGGGCGCCCTGCCTGGAGTGCGGGCTCCAGGCACCGGAGGGCGCTGCCGCCTTACAGGAGCAGCCAGGATGACAGCTGTCACCCATCACTGGAGACAGCTGATCCCAATCAATAAGGAGGTATATCAGCAGGACGGCATCTCCACCTCATTTGCCGAGATATCGCCTTACCAAAGAGGTAACAATCTCAGCCTACACATACGTGTGACTTTAAGTGTATTCTTGTTGATTATCTGTAGGACAGCTGACTACCAGACAGCATTTGGATAAGTACTCACCTTCCTACATTTCTTGATTGTTGTTGACGAGAGGTGGAGGTGGACTCTCCACCCTCCGTGTTGCTGGGTGCAGCCGCATCCACACCTGACTGTTTCTGTTTCCTGCCAGCAGTACCGGATCTGACGAGCGGAGGCAGTGGCCACCTGGGAATTCGGGACTTGGCGGCTCCAGTATTCCCGGGGTTCGGTGGCAGAGGAAATCGGGTTGGTTCCGGTTCGACTTGGACAGACGTCTCCTATCGTCGAGCCTGCCCACACGACACCGTTGTAATTAAGCTCAATCTCCATATTGTAATCGGTTGTATTTGTTGTGCCTGTTTCACAACAGTAAAAACAGTGTTATTTGACTCCTCCATTGTCCGTTCATTTGCGCCCCCTGTTGTGGGTCCGTGTTCCTACACTTTCACAACATGTCCCACACTATTGCCATAATTTCCACCACAACACTGTAATGTCCCTTTAAACAGTTTGTATGAAAGATTGTTTGGGTAGTTTCCAGTGTTGTGAAAAGTAACTTTGACAAGTTACTTTTTTAGTTACTTTTTTAGTTGCTTTATGCAGTTACTTCATTAGCAGCATTATGCAATTACTTTATTAGAATCTGCCGAAAACTTGCAACTAATAAGTAATGTAACTAATAAGGTAACGAGTAATGTAACTTGGTTACTCGTAAGATTGAGCAATCAGCAAAGTAACTCATCAGCAAAGTAACTAATAGTTACTTTTCTGAGTACTAAATCTTAAAAATAACCAAATTAGATTATGAGTAACTTTATTAATTACATTCAGCAGCTGCCGACAAGGTGTCCGCAGCTGCTAATGAACTAACTGTATGAAGTAACTGTAAAATATAACTGTATAAATGAACTAATGAAGTAACTTTCAAAAGTTACTTTCCCCAACACTGGTAGTTTCTATGGAGATAAACAGTGACATCAGAGCACATGTATATAGCGCCAAATCACAACAAACAGTTGCCCCAAGGCGCTTTATATTGTAAGGCAATGGTGTGGTGGAAATTACATTTACAAGGCCAACAGTGCCCGTAGTTAAAGAATCACCCATGAACGTCTGCACATCATCAGACACAACAGGGTTATTCCCTAATTTTTTGGTATTTACCAAATAACATCTAATTTGCTAAAGATTAGATCTAGTGCTCACTATTAGGACATTACACTTAGTTCAAAAACTAATCTATAACCACCATATAAACACCATCTTTATGTGCAAGATAACATCTGTGGCTCATCAAATAGTAGCCAGACAGCACAAGATAATCTTTTGCTGGCCAAATGGCATATGATAATATCTGGATCATCAAGTAACATCTGGACAGCACAAGGTAATATCTGGGCCTCACCAAATAGTATCTGGTGTCAATGAGATATTGTTTGGTGGTTATGACATTGCACCATAATATTTGTACCTCACCAAACAGCATCTGGACTGTTCAAGAAAGCATTTGATTCTCACCAAATAGAAGCTGGGCAGCACAAGATAATATATTGGGCTCGCCAAACAGCATCTGCTTTCAGGGACTCATTAAAATACATCTGCTGTACTTTGAGGACTTACTAAAAACATCACATTAGGATTTCATGTTAGGAGCTCTGTCTGTGCCTCTCAAACTGACGGTACAATACAATATAATGTGTAGCGATGCATTATCTGCAAAAATATACAAGCAGAAATAGAAGAAGTCATTAGTACTATGTATGTGCTGCTGTTGAAATGGCCTTACATGTAGATTACACTTGCTTCATGGGCAAACATAGCTCTCGATGAATAGATGACTACCTCGTGCATGTCTGTCAGACTGCTTCTTAATTGAAAAGCTGAGTGCTCTCTGTCACCCCATCACCCCACTGTCTCACACATGCTAGCAGGAGCACACACACATGCACGCGCAAACACCACACACAGCTGTATCAGTCATAATTAAACCACCACGCTGACAGGGCATCCGAGATTAAAATGTCTTGGGGATGAATTTCACTCTCACCTTCAGCAAAGGGCAGTTAGCAGACATTGGAGATGGAGACGAAACTCCTCTGTCAGATCCTTCTGTTGGTGGCCAGATGGAGGATTAGGCAGCTAATGCTAATGGGGTAGAGGAATCCCGTGGTGCCACTAGGAGCATACACCCTCCCTGCTTTGTTCTCTGAAACCTGATAACCATACAAAGAGGCAGATGATGGCTGCTTTGGATGATTCGCTCACTATGTCCTAAAGTGGATTGAGGAACATATTTACTGTATACTGCCACATTAATATCAGTGCAGTCGAAAGCTCAGATAATAATCATGTGACTGAGCGTACTTGTATCGCACAGGCTTTATGGTGACAGAGAAGCTATTAAGACATGAAATCTGATGTGATTAGTCCTTGTGGAATTAGGTGAGAAGCGATGATTCACAGCAAGATCAGGAAATAGTGTTGTCTGGAAAAGGAGGTGCTTATATTCAGTGCACAGGCTTTCAGAGATCTAAGAAGCACTACAGCATTTTTACAGCAGCATTTGAAGTGTGGAAGGAAGTTTGTATGCTGTCACATTGGGTCGGCTACTTTGAGCAGTTGCATAAGGTTGATCCCCCTGTTGGGATGTTACATATCTCCAGGGCCAGGATTCTTCTGTCTGATTCTCCAGTCAACTGTGAACCACCAAATGTTGGTGAGATCACAAAGGCCATGAAACAGCTGAGGGCTGGGAAAGCTCCAGGGACCTGTGGCTTTGGAGCGGAGCTCCTCCAGGCGGGCGGAGATGCTATTCTCTTGGCATTGCAGACATTTTTTTTTTTTTTAGTGCAGTCCTTTCTTCCATATGCTTACTGCTTACTTCTTTGCACAACCTACATGTGTTCACATTGTGTACTGTTTACATCTGTGCTACCTCCTCACTACTGCACTACTACATTTACTCCTCCGTCATATTCTCTGAGACTGGATGCTGTACTTGCACACAAATTTTATTTTTATTTTTAGTTAGTAGCTT
Organism: Thalassophryne amazonica; assembly: GCF_902500255.1. NCBI lineage: Eukaryota > Metazoa > Chordata > Actinopteri > Batrachoidiformes > Batrachoididae > Thalassophryne > Thalassophryne amazonica. Next base: position 36,130,277 of record NC_047110.1, on the reverse strand, counting down.
TTATTGATTAGTGTATTTTTCTTTTATTTACTTAACCCTATTTTTGTGTGTCTGGTGCAATGTGTGTGTCTTGTGTAAGCTGCTGGATGACTTGAATTTCCCTCTGCGATCTATCTATCTATCTATCTATCTATCTATCTATCTATCTATCTATCTATCTATCTATCTATCTATCTATCTATCTATCTATCTATCTATCTATCTATCTATCTATCTATCTATCGACTAGAAGAAAGGACTTGTCCAATATGAAAAGGGTGACTGCATGAACTGTAACAACAATAAAGGTATGACACAGGTCTCTGTGTCAGGGAAGGTGCTTTTAAAAATGAATCTTAATAGGGTTGACATCATATCAAGCGACAATATAGATACAAGACACATTTTAATGTCAGGTATAAATTGGGCCTATGAGTTGCTGTAACTGGCACTTAGACATTCATTGGTGGTCAACAACTATTTGCTTTGAAAGCTATAGTGGTATATTGGTACCCTGTGCAAAGAATGAAGCAGCATTCTCTTTGTTTGTTCTAATATGGGTTTGTCTGTTCCTTGTTTTTATAGCCAGATTGGCAGCACATACACTTTTAATGCTCGAGTTACATGCACATATTTTGTGCATGTACAGTGGGGAAAATAAGTATTTGACCACCTGTCAGTTTTGCAGGTTTTCCCACCTACAAAGAATGGAGAGGTCTGTAATTTTTATTGTCGGTACACTTCAACTGTGAGAGACAGAATCTAAAAAAAAAAAAAAAAATCCAGAATATCACATTGTATGATTTTTAAATAATTAATTTGCATTTTATTGCATAAAATAAGTATTTGACCCCCTAGAAAAACAGAGCTTAACAATTGCTACAGAAACATTTGTCTGCCATTACAGATGTCAGACGTTTCCTGTAGTTCTTGACCAAGTTTTCACACACTGCAGCAGGGATTTTGGTCCACTCCTCCATACAGATCTTCTCCAGACCTCTCCATTCTTTGTAGGTGGGACAACCTGCAAAATTGACAGGGGGTTAAATATTTATTTTCCCTACTGTAACTCCTGCCCTGTGAAACCAATGCACCTCTCCCCATTTATATCTCCACTGCCAAAAATAGTAGACAATAACTGCTTTCAAGAAAATTGCTCTCTCTGAAGAAACCACATTCAGAAGCTAAAAAGGTCTCTGACCAAGAACTAGAATAAACAAAGGTCTAACCCCTTGTGGAGGGTGAGAGATTTGAGCTGCTGCATGTCTCCAGCTGGAATTTCTTCTAATCTTGAGGGTGCAGCCTTTTGGGTGAAGTGGCTGAAGGGACACTGACGTGTTTTGGTCTGAGATGTTAGTGCTGGTGTGGCATGTAGAGGCACTATATCTGTTACAGCACCTTTAAAGCAAATGTGAGTTAGATTTCGCAGCCAAGCAGTTTTTCATCTTTTCCTTTTGGGTGTTTTTCGTATGAAAGGTTTTGCTTTAGCATCTGCTAAAATACTTGTTTTTAATGGGATAAACTGTGCTCACCACAGCCCTGTTGTTTACCAAGTGGTAAAAGCAGCAGAGTCTCCAATGTCCTTGACTGATGATGGAACTGATCATTATTTTGATAATTGTTTTACTGAGGTATGACTCATCTCGGCAAAGACATGCTATTCTCATCTGGCCAATTCCACCATTCTGCACCTGGATCATTTAATTTAACCTTTATTTAACCAGGTTGGTCCCATTGAGCTCAACATCTCTTTTGCAAGGGAAACCTGGGCAATTATAAAGTTTCCAATTTCACTTAATCTGCTTGTTGGGAGGAAACTGGAACACCTGGAGGAAAGGCATGCAAATCAATCAATCAATCAATCAATTTTTTTATATAGCGCCAAATCACAACAAACAGTTGCCCCAAGGCGCTTTATATTGTAAGGCAAGGCCATACAATAATTATGTAAAACCCCAACGGTCAAAACGACCCCCTGTGAGCAAGCACTTGGCTACAGTGGGAAGGAAAAACTCCCTTTTAACAGGAAGAAACCTCCAGCAGAACCAGGCTCAGGGAGGGGCAGTCTTCTGCTGGGACTGGTTGGGGATGAGGGAGAGAACCAGGAAAAAGACATGCTGTGGAGGGGAGCAGAGATCGATCACTAATGATTAAATGCAGAGTGGTGCATACAGAGCAAAAAGAGAAAGAAACAGTGCATCATGGGAACCCCTCAGCAGTCTACGTCTATAGCAGCATAACTAAGGGATGGCATGCAAACACTGGGAGAAGATGCAAACTCTACACAGAAAGGTCACAGGTGGGAATCGATCCCATGACCTTGTTGTGAGGCAACTGTGCTAACCAGTAATCGACCATGCTGGCCAAGTATTGATCAAATAGTTTATGCAACAAAACCAGTTGTTATAGCCTGTTACAATTCCAAAATGGTTGGAAATGTAGTGTTTTTAGTTCAGGTTGGAACATTAGGACAGGTAAGACGTGAAGAACCACATTGACAACTGGTCACGATGTGGGAGACATAGTAGATGATTGGCCCAACAGACATCCTTCCTCTATTGGCATGCCTGGCTTTTAATGGACACTCTGCAATGTAATACCCCACAGTAAATGCAACGGCACATCCTCATCCACTATAGTCTATCTTCAATTGTCAACCGGGAACCTAACACACGTTGAGTCTTCGGGAGCCGATGAGGACACTACAACTGGCAACTTGGCAGGAGAAGGCTAAGAGACAGCCAGATGAAGAGAGCATCGCCGTCAGCCTGAAAGCTGCTCATAATCATTCAATCTTCCAGTCACAGTGACGTTGGTTGACTATGGTACCGGATGATGATGTCATAGTTTTTTTTTGCAATAGCTAGCTATGCCAAATGATCCTTCATGCTCTTCGACAGTTCATCCAGGTAGGTATCACCAGCCACTGTCTTCTGCAAGAGTACAGAAACAGATGGCATAATACAGGACTTAGCCTGAGTCTTGCTGCAGGAACAGTAGACCTCTAACTGCCTCTCATCCAGCCTTCATCATTGCTTTAGTTAAAGCCTGTGCTGCCATCTCCCCTATTCTCAAACATGTCCTGTGAGACGGGTGAGTATAAAGGCCACTTGGGAAGTTTCTGTGGGGTACGAACTGAGCTGGAGGGTAAGTCATACTGCATTAGGACTGGAATGAACCAACACACTGCCAGTGCCAATAGTCTTTATTTACAGTCCAGCTGCAGAGGAAGAGTCGACAGTCGTAAACAGGTAATCCCAATAACAGGCAAACAGTCTGCAGATGTGGGTAATCCCAGATTCAGTGAGTAAACATTCTACCACATATTTGTTCCATCCACCAACTAAATCAGCTGATTAGTTCAACTCTTCAGGCAGGTAGATAAGTTAATGAGTGAAATCACCTGTAACATGCATTAAACAGCCCAGTCTCGCGTTTTTTTTATGCTCCCATCACGAAATGAGTCAAATTTTCGTGACAAGGTTTTTTTAACTGACTATTACTAACCCTACTCCTACCCCCAACACTAACCTTAACCATAACCTAATCCTACTCCTTCCCCCTACCCTAACCATAACCACCCGACCCCCCCTGCTTCACTTTTAATTTTGTGCAGCCATCACGGAATGAATTAGAATGAATTTGTGCTGGCGTGACGAAAATGAGGCGCTTTTCGTCACAATATCATGAACCAATAGATTAATGTATATTTTGTGCTGCTGAATCACGAGTTGCCGTGAGACCGGGTTGCATTAAAACACGCATTTCAAAACTGAAGCTTGACTATCAATAACAACACCAGAAAACCATCTCAATTTGCAGCACAAAGTTGGACATCTGGTCAACCCTACCTGTAACACAAAATTTGGGATGACATGGAGGGGTGGGGGGTGAGGTTATGGTTAAAAATAGTGACCAAAGGTTGACCGCATCATGAAAAGAATTTTGTGATGGTATCACAAAAATAAATAAATAACAAAATGTGAGACTGGCCTGTACCATGCGATGGGGTCCAAAATGGCAGGCGAAACTCAGAAAACACAAGTAAAAATCATTTGGCAGCTACACCCTGGATGTTTTCATGTCTACCTGCTCTACTCTCAACTGTTTATTTAAGTCTGGTGTTTCCCAGTTCCTCATTGGCTAAGCAAACCTGTTAAAGTTAATTAGGCTGGCGTGGTGTACTGTAGGTATAGTAAAAATCATGCAGGGCAGGTGCCCTCCAGGAACAGATTTGGGCAACCTTTGTCTATAAAGAAGGCAAACAAGAAAACCACCAACAACAACAAAAACAAGATTGACAGAACATGAAGTAATTTACAACAGGAAATATACTACTAGGATAATCAAATATTCAAGGATTCAAAGGATTCATAGAATTTTATTGTCATATGCACAAAAGAACATGTTCCCTGCACAATGAAATGTGTCTACTGCATTTAACCCATCCTAATTGCCAGTTAGGAGCAGAAGTCACCATTAGGCGCCCGGGGACCAGCTCCAGATGTACATCCCTGCCTTGGTCAACAGCAGGGCTGAGCAAACCAAGACTGACCCATAACAAACGACACACACATAACACACAACACACATAGGCCGGCCCGGTACATAAACACATATAAAAAGCACACACGAGGGAAGAAAGAGAAAAAAACCCTCATAGCCCATGCGTTACACAGCAGCAATGAGGGAAAAAAAAACCAAAAAACACAGACAAACAAAGACGCAGGACGACAACTGAGATTTGAAGGTCCAGTTTATCAGAACACTCCAGAGGCAGCCTATTAGGCGCCGTCAACGGCCTTGTCTGACAATCCTGGAAGGGGGAGGGGCTCAGCCCTGAGCAGTCCACTGTCCACAGTCAACGTCAGAGCTGGAGAAGCTGAGGGGAGGGGGATGACCAGGGAGCGAGGCTTAAGTGTTGATCTTCTTGAGGTTTTTTATCACAGCGGCCTTGAAGTGCAGCTGTTTGGGGAAGCCAAATGAATATCCAGATTAGCAGACGCCTGAAAGATTCCACAGTTCTGAGAACAGAGTGGCTCTCAATACATCTGAATGTAGGATGTGGTCTTTACTGATGGTCAAAGCGGTTTTCCAGAGCTGCAATCCTGCCCGAGATGTTTTCCAGTGTGCGGTTAACACCCGCCGACTGCACAGCCACTGCCTTCCCAATCGAATCAATCATGTAGGGCAGCCTGGACGGCCCAATTAATGCTGCTTCCACTTTCTTAATTTTCCGGTAAACCAGCGCCATGCCCGCTCCACACAGCAGAAAGCCGGTCACCACCAAGCCAAATATATACACATCTTCGACGTCCTCCACAGAAAGCGTGTAAAGGCACATGACCTGCCATCTCCTCCACGAGTCCATCACGTAACCCATCACATGCATCCCGGCAGGACAGGTCGGGTCCTCCGCCCCCGAATGTCTTGTGGAAAAAATAGTGTCAATTGCGTTCAGAGACCACTTTAACAGATCAATTTTTGTCATTTTCCAGAAGAGCAAAGCTGCAGCCTCACAGACAACATGCCACAGAAGCAGGAAAGATAAGGAGGGAGGGAGAAGAGAAAAATGTGTCCGTCTCGGCCGAGTGCAAGCTGGCAAAAAAAATAAAAAATAAAAAATATGACTCAGTAAGTACAATAGCAGGATAACTTACCTGAATACACAATAGAAAACAAATGTGGATCAGAGTTTTGAGGAAACTGTGTGCAGAGACTATATTTATATGTCAAAGCAGGATCTCAGTCAGGTTTGGGACATAGTACCAAGATGTTTATGCCACACCAACTGGAATTATTACTGGTATTCACACATCTCGCCACGCATCCAAGTGACTGCCTCAGTTCTTAAGTGTTTCTAAATGGTCTATGTGTGTGTGTGATGGTGGCGATTAGGAGATAATGTTGGGTGAGGATTGGAATGGACTTGCACCCAAGTAAGTGTGTTGGTCAAAAAAGATTTAAAGATTAGTTTTGTATTTTGGGTCAGATTCTCTCATGGTTGACATCATTCATATTTATTGAAATTATTGCGCTGTGTCATGGAATAACACTGCTTCCAAACTGTCTGTGGGGGCACTCCAGGGTTCTGTTTAGGGTCCTCCGTTGTTCTCATTTTACCCAACACAAGAATTCCAATGTACCAAAACGTTGCTTGCGAGTACAAATGGCAAATAAAGTCTCTATCTACCTCTTGGGCAGATAATGCAAAACTATAGGATTCCATGTTTCACTGCAAAGGGTTTGATTTCATGTTAATACAATTCACTTGGTTGGCTAAATATGATGTCAAACAAGAAAGAACCCAATTGTAAAACACATCAGTCTGCTATTTCCCAGTACAGACCTCACAGTTGGTTAATAATCCTTTATTATTTTGAAGAATTTTAAAAGCAAAAGACAAATTTGTGCAACGTCTCCTGCTTTGTGCAACTTGGTCACTGTGGTGTCAGGCCTGTACCTTTATAACCTCTACTGATGTCCACATTTCAATAAATCAAATTTTGTTTAATAAAACAACCAGCCATCCATGTATTACTCATTAACACTTGAAACATTTTAAAGAGTCCAAACAAATGAAAATTAAATTTCATTATAAGTGGATGCAAGGTTGTTTAAATATATATTTTTTTATTTATTTCTGCAGAGAAAATTTAATCTGACTGCATGCTGTATTTTATTATGATGATGAAATAGCTATGGCAAATGTTCTATCAGCAACTCCTTATCCAAGGTTGTGAAGGATAAATAACTCCAAATGACAAGACCTGGCCCAAACTGTTATTATGAGAGTAGTAGAGAAATTTAAAGAACTTATACTTGTTCCTTAATAGGGCCTTGGCCTCTTCCTGCAGAGTTCAAGGCGAGAAGACCTGAAGGTCAAGAGGGTAATTCACAGTTACATGCTCCCCGGATCTTGAGGAGATGGCACCACTTAGAGAGCAAAATATCCTTTCAAACTGAATCCCACATGGCCCAAAGCCTCACACATACAGCCGCCAGAGAAATGGAAAGCGGAAGATGGAGTGAGAGAACACTTGGAAGCCAAGGTGTATAGCAATTTAGCTTTCAAGCTGAATTTATTCAATCAGACAAGAAATGCGTGATCAAAGCACATGGCAAGAAATATCAGAGGGAAACCTCAGCCACTGTTTGAAAGAGACGAGTGACTGTTTCCAACTTTGTGACTTGATTTGGAAAATTGCAGGATTTGCATTGTGAAAACAATCCATCTTGACCTATTAAAATGACTTCAGTTGGCTACGACTGAGATGTGCTTTAATAAGTAAAGCTGAATAGAAAGTCACTGCCTGCAGGCATTCAAATCAGCAGGTGGAGTCACACATGAGCCCTTCACATTCACCTCTGAGTCACTGGTGACACAACTGGAAAATTGTGGAAAAAAAAAAAAACTTACCTCAAAGTAAATGATATCAGGATTTTTTTTGTTGCTGGTTTTTGGGATCTAATGTCATATCTATTGCTTGTTTTTTGCCAAATGCTGTGACAGTTGTTCTTGAATATTTATCAGTCTGCCACACATCAGCTTAATTTACATCAAGTCAAATCTGGGAGCATGTCCTGGTGATGTACTTGGACACATCCACAACATCACTTAACCACCTTGGTCCGAGATGGCAGCCACCCTGGCAAACAACCAGTGCATCCCTATCTCTCAAAATGGTAACCATCTATCTGTCACAGCCAGATAAAACATGGCTGTCTCCATGGCTTTCTCCAGCTACTAGGATCCTCAACGCTCAGCCCCTAATGCTTTGCATCAAACATGCCTGGAGAAATGTACAACCACAGGTGGCTGGTTACTATTCAATTCAATTTATTAAACTTATAGAGCGTGAAATCATAACAGCATCATCTCAAGATGCTTCACATAAAACAACTCAACAATAACAACCAAAACAAAACAAAAAATCAAAGAGCATGATGAAAAGGTTAAAAACATGATAAAAAAGTTAAAAAGAGAATAAATAAAAGCATAGTAAGCTATATATTAATCATATAAAATAGCAACAAATGCATCTTCAGACGCGACTTAAAAGTCTCCATGGAGTCTGACTGCCTCACTAAAACAGGGAGATCATTCCACAGGACTGGGGCATGATAGGATAAAGCTCTATGGCCCACAGACTTTTTCCTCATCATCCTTGGGACACAGAGCAATCCTGCGTCCTGTGAGCGCAGAGCCCGGGCCGGTATGTTGGGATTAAGTAGATCTGCTAAGTAGGGTGGTGCCAGTCCGTGAACAACTTTCTAGGCCAGTAGGCAGTCAGTGAAGAGACGCCAAAATGGGAGTAATGTGGTCAAACCTTCTGCTTTGTGTCAAGAGTCTGGCAGCGGCATTTTGAACCAATTGAAAACCCTTGATTCTGGACTGCGTTAACCCAGAAAATAAAACATCGCAATAATCCAATCAAGAGGAAATAAATGCGTGTATCAGGGTCTCAGAATCAGCCATAGACAGGATAGGATGGATCTTCGCTATATTTCGCAGATAGAAGAAAGCAGACCTTGTGATGTCTTTAATGTGGAGGTCAAAGGACAACATAGGATCAAAAATTACCCCAAGGTTCCTTACTTTGTATGATGCAAAACACACAAACCTAAACTAAGCGCTACCTGGTCAAACTGATGCTGATGTCGCGCTGGACCAAGAACCATCATTTCAGTCTTATCAGAGTTCAAAAGCAGGAAATTACTAGACATACAGCTTCTCACTGAAGCAAGGCAATCCTTGGGATTTTATATGAATAAGATTACCAGCAGTTATTGGCATGTACAATTGTGTATCATAAGCATAGCAATGAAAGGCAATCCCAAAACTCTGCATTATACTCCCAAGGGGTGCTTCATACAGGGAAAAAAGCAGGGGGCCCAGAACAAATAACTGTGGAACCCCAAACTTCATATCACTAAGATTAGAAGTAGTGTTATTGTACAAAACACAATGAGAACGACTGGACACGTATGACGTCGACCACGCAAGGGCACTTCCAGTAATCCCAAATTAATTCTCCAGCCTATTGAGTAAAATACAGTATAATGATCCACATTATCAAACGCAGCACTAAGATCCAACAACACCAAAACCGTGGTGGTGTCCGAGTCCATTGATTACAAAAGATCATTCACTACTTTAGTGAGAGCTGTTTCTATGGAATGACATTTTCTAAAAGCAGACTGCAGTGGCTCAAAAAGATTATTCTCAGTAAGGTGGTCCACGAGCTGCTGTGAAACCACTTTTTCCAGAATTTTAGAACAAAATGATAAATTACTAAATACACTAGGGTCAAGATTAGATTTCTTAAGTAACAGTTTAATCACTGCAGATTTAAAGCATTTAGGAACAGCTCTGGAAGTAAGTGAGAGATTAACAATTTCCAGCACAGTCGGCCCAAGAATGGACCATAAGTCCTTAAACAGTTTTGTTCTACCTGGTCTTATGGCAAGTTGTGATTCAGCAGCACGAAATATACATTAATCTATTGGTTCGTGATATTGTGACGAAAAGCACCTCATTTTCGTCACGGCAGCACAAATTCATTCTAATTCATTCCGTGATGGCTGCACGAAATTAAAAGTGAAGAGGGGGGTTCGGGGTGGTTATGGTTAGGGTGGGGGGGAAAGAGTAGGATTAGGTTATGGTTAAGGTTAGGGTTGGGGGTAGGAGTAGGGTTAGGAATAGTGAGTTTAAAAAAACCCCATCATGAAAATTTTACTCATTTCGTTATGGGTGCACGAAAAAAAAACAACAAAACAAAACAAAAAAAAAAATGTGAGACTGGGCTGGGTTTTTTGGTATAGGATCAAATAAAGAGGTTGTGCTTTTTGTAGAAGTCACAAGTTTCGTCAGTGCGCCTAATGAAATACTATTAAATTCTGTAAATCTAGGTAACACCTCAATGGTAGCAGCTACTTCCATAGCAGTGTGCAGTGGCTGGGCCAAGGCATGCTGAGGTATGCTCAACCTAATATCTTCTATTTTCTTCTCGAAAAAAAAATCCAAGAAGTCCTGTGCTGAAAAGGGAGAATGACTAACAGGTGGCTGTCCATGAATGAGAAATAATAGTGTCAAACAAACACTGAGTTATGCTAGTTTTTATTGACCAAATAACAATAACAGGCCCACTTTGTAGCCAATAGTGCATGCCTAAAATCTAAAATAGCATCCCGCCACGCAATGTGGAACATCTGTAATTTGGAACTTATTATTTTGTTTTTACGTAGCCTACACACGTTTTGCAACTGTGTGGCTAAGTTGTAATGGCACATTTTTGGCACTTTATTGTTTTATAACATTTGTAAGTGTGTACAGTTTTGCAAATATGTAACTTTTGTGTTGACATCTTGTGGCTTTATTTATACTATATATATATATATATATATATATATATATATATATATATATATATATATATATATATATATATATATATATATATATAGTGGTCTGATTTCTACACTGAAGTTGGATTTGTGGCATTTCAGGGCTTTGGCTACCTTAACAAATACATTAAGCATAATATTATATATTTATTTATGTATAAATAAATATTTTCATGTACAAAAAAGTATTAGCAAAGGCCTGAAGTAGTAATGCATTGCAGGATTAGACATCCCGTTAATCATTAATACATGCCAGCCATAGTGCAAAAGGGATGTGTGGAACTTCAGTGGTTCATCCACCGTAACAAATACTTTACAAAGCATACATAGTCTTCACTTTAGAAGTGTTCACAAAAAGACTTAGTTATTAGCAACACTCTTTATTATTGACACAACAAATACTTAGAAATAGATTAATGTACTAGTTAATTACTAGTACGAGTCATTAATTTATGTATTTATTCAGGCTTAATTAAGGCTTAATTAAGGCTAAAAAGGTGTAGTTATTATAAAGTGCTACACATTTTTTTAAATACAGTATAAGTCATATGAAAGTCTGTGCGTCTTGGACCAATTGTCATTCTTTTTCATGTGTTTTGATCATATTTTATTGGGCAATGGTCAAATCACTCAAGTCCAGCATTGTAATTTCACTCACCCTTTCTCCGGCCATAAATACCAAGAAAAATTGTGTGTCTTCAACCGCCATAGCTTTTAGGCTTCAAGTTCAACTTGCAGCTACTTTTGTCTTTCCTCTGTGTACTTTTACGATCATCACACGACATCACTGTATGAGAAGCAAAGGTCAACATGGAGCACTCTGGAATTTTAAATTGCACTTCAAAGCTTTAAATTTAACATTTCATGGGTGGAATTAAAAGCAAGAAGCTGAGGATGGACTAACTAAGCTACAACACCAAGTTGATGACATTAGATATCAAGGTAGGATACCACATAATTTGAAGCACAGATTGCAGCCAAAGTGGTCTGGAGGAGAGAGAGAGATAGACTACTGTATTATGATATAAATATACACTCATTTGCCATTTTATTAGGTATAACTATTAAAAGGTAATGTAGCCCTGTAGAAAATCCCCCTTCATGAAGAACTGAAGGTGTGACCGCTTAAAGATAAAAAAAAAAAAAAAATTCAGCCGTTGCTGTGCATGACATGGTGGAAATGTTGAAGTTGACTCACACTCACAATTCAAGTGATACTCCTCACCTTAGTCTCCCTAAGTAACCACTCGTTTGACACAAAGTAATTCCAGTGGTACCTGCGCGACGCTTTGCTCATATTATTTTATTTTGTCAATGTACATGACAATAAAAAGAGAATTTCCAGCTGTTTGAAAATTATTGTAAAAATTGGATGACACACTCTTGCAGGCACACAAAAAAAGGTCAGACTCAAGTCAGTTCCTGTGTTCTCCAGTGAGATTCAAACCCGCTGTTCCACCCTGTCTGTCCGCTTTCAAACGCCTTTTATTTCATAAACTAGCTGCCTGCCTGGGGTTCTGCTCTGCTGTATCCTAAGTGCAATCTGCCAGAGCGGAGACATCCTGGAGGCGGAGCAGCAGGGAGCAGAGAGCAGAAAGCTCCTTCCTTGTCCACGGTTACGCAGGAGACAACTGTCGAACCTCTGTCACTAGTTCTGTCCTGTGCATGTCAGCACGCAGGGGCACCTGCTTGTAGCTGCGGCATTTCAATTTGCCAATTCCTCACACCGTGATATGATAACTGCTTTGCGACAAAGAATGATTTTTTTTAAGTGCTTTTTGTGATGTCCCTATATGTGTCATGAAAAAATGCGCCCCGGGCGACTGCTCGCCTCGCCATTACCAAAAACCATATCTGATTAAAAGCCTCAATCTGATACCCCTGTCACACATAGCCGGAATCACGTAGAATGGCATCAGAATTATGAATTGGTGCACATCCAAAAAGTGTCAGATTTCAGTTCCAAAATGTTCTGACAGCCATCTGTGGAAGTCCACACAGTTGGTCAAAATCAGCTGGCGGCCCCAAGTGTGATGCATATGTTCAAAACCCTCCAATGGCAGTCCATGTATAATCTGATGACCATCACGTGTGCCACGCACGCGTGCGCTGTGCACTCATGCGCACGTGAGGAACACAGCACTCTGGTCCTGTGTTTGCCATCCAGATGTTTGGACATCGGACAGTCTGCAGCGCCTTTTATGGGCATCTGACGGCAGTCTGTGTCATCTACCTGTTGTCTACATGCACTTTAGATGCCATCATGCAGGTATGGACGAGGTACTCTGGATGTGTTCCAACAGGGCTGGCCACACCTCTTTTCCTACCGACTGCATTAGATTAGGACAATATCTGCCGTATCGAACATGGTTCCTGCACATTCTTGCTGTGTGTGACAGGGGCTTTAGTCTTAATGCACGACAATGGCAACCCCAGGTGCTCCAATTCCTCACACAGCTTCTCAAGTGCTACAATGAGGGTCCACATTGATTCAGCAATGATCACAGCATCTGTGAAGTCAAGGTCAGTCAACCGTTCCTCCACAACAAAACCACCGAAGTCACTGGTTTCCACAACCCTACCCAAAACCCAGTTCATGGAAGTAGTGAACACTGTAGGAGCCAGAACACACCCCTGATGAACAGCAGTCTTTACTGGGACAAACAGAGCGTCTACCTCTCCCTGGTACAGCGCTCACAGTATCAGTGTATAGGCTGGTTAATTATTTATGTAGGATAATTTTCTAAACAGAAGTAAAAACCAGAATGTAATTTCCTTAATTTCCTTTTCATTGCAGTCCAATGAAAAGTATGTTGGTTGCAATCTCATCTTGGGGATAATGGAATTCCAATTGATTATTTGATAAAGGTGGTGGAAAAAAACACCTTTTTTTTTTTTATTAAGATCAATTTTCTGTTCTTGCCTTCCAGCTCACAGTGGTGTAGAAACAAATCCTATAATGTGAAATGTGGGCAAGTGTGTAATAAAAACTGTATTTGGATGTTGGCTTGTGGGCAGCAGCAGCAGTGCATTATCATAGGTGTGCGTTTGAATGCCAGTTGCCAAAAACATAATTTCCATTTTCCAAAATCTCACACTTTTAGAATGAATTCAGAGGCCCTCTGGAGCATTCATTGAGCTTTTAAAATTGTTATTTCCCCATTAAAAGCATTGTCTATAATCAGACCATGACTAATATTTTCTGGAACCCCATGCATGCTTATTTCTCTTGTATGATGCAGTTATAAATGCACACAGATCATTACCAAAAACACATACAATAGCTCAGCTTGATACGGAATAACCAAAATTTGGTTGAAGCCTTATGTGTTTGATGTAAACTGGGATATACAATGAAAAAATTGGAGCTCAGAATAATATTTATTTAGAGGATGTGACAAACAGTAACCATAAAAAGTCGGTCATGGTCACCAGCCTTCAAAACAAATGCAACCACTGGTGACCTTGAAACGGAGGTCAAGGCCACTGGCCTTCAAACCCATGTGAAGTACTCCTCTAAGGCATGTACCCACCAAGTATGAAGTTTCTATGAGCAAAAGATGCCGAGCTACTTTGTGGCAAAGGATTTGACAGTTGTGACCACTGGTGACCTTGAAAAGTAGGTCAAGGTCACTGGCCTTCGAACCCATGCGAAGTACTCCTCCAAGGCATGTACCCACCAAATATGAAGTTTCTGCGAGCAATAGGTGCCGAGCTACATTGTGGAGAAGAATTTGACAGTTGTGACCACTGGTGACCTTCAAAAGTAGGTCAAGGTCACTGGCCTTCAAACCCATGTGAAATTCTCCTCTAGGGCATGTACCCACCAAATATAAAGTTTCTGCGAGCAATATGTGCGAAGCTAGGTTGCGGTGAAGGATTTGACAGTTGTGGCCAGTGGTGACCTTGAAAAGTAGGTCAAGGTCACCGGCCTTTGAACCCATGTGAAGTACTCCTCAAAGGCATATACCCACCAAATATGATATTTTTGCTAGCAATAGGTGCCGAGCTACGTTGCGGCAAACGAATTGCGTCCGGACAGACGGCTGGATGGACGGACAGACAGACAAACTGACGGAAGGACGGACAACCCGGATGCCATATGCCCCACCATGCAGGGCATAAAAAACAAGCAGGGTTCAAGCACAGAGAAGCAGGTTAACTGGCTCAGGCAAAAGGCAAGGTCAAAACAGGCGAGGGTCAAACACGGTGATGAGATGCAGGTGCAGGGAAGAAGATGTGGCTGGACGAGACAGTGGAGTGACAGGTGGAAAGGAAACTGAGTGACAGAACAAACGTGAAACAATAAGGAACTAATGATACCTAAAACACAAACCTGCGGGAAACAATAAACATGAAAAATCAGAAATAGAACAATAGAAAATTAAAGAATGGATCTAAACTAGAGGAGAACTCAACAAGTGGCCGAAGTGTAACAGATAAACCTGAGGGACTAATGTGCTCAAAACAGAGTGACTGAATAACCAGAAAATAAAGGATGAAAACTAAACTAGAACAGAACTCTGTAAGTGGCTGAAGTGGAACAGATAATCCTCAAAACCTAATGTGATAACACAGAATGACTAAATAAGAAACAGGCTAAACTAGAACTGAACTTAACGTGGCTGAAGTGTAACAGATCATAAAACCAAGACTAAAGTGGAAGAAACAGAAAATAAACACAAGGACAAAGAGAGGGAAACAAACGGACACTGGGGGACAAAACCAGATTCTGGGCAGGTCCAGGGCTAAACATGACAGTTTTGAGATTATCCTGGATCAAGACAAAGATTCAGGCTTTTAACGACTTCCTAGATTCAACCATCAGAACTGTATCTGTATGTGGTGAAATTGTTGAAATTGGAGAGACATTCACTTATCTCTGCAGTGACATACATGTCTCTGGGTCCTCAACCTTTGAGTTTGAGAGGTGCCTGGGAAGAACTTATGGAGTCATGAGGTCTCTGAACAGAGGTGTGTAGCGATGCTGGTATCTTTGCAGGTGAACAAAGGTCCACATCTTTAGGGTCCTAGTCCTTACTGTCTTTCTGTATGGTTGTGTGACTTTAACCAGTAACCTAAAATGATGGTTGGATGTCTTTCATTCTTGGTGTCTTTGTCGGATCCTTGGGTACCTCTGGAATGACTTTGTATCAAACAACCCATTACTAAGACACTAAGAAGAAGAGTATCACTTGCATTGTGAGGAAACATTGGTTCAACATTTTGGCCATGTGATGTTCTCAGTGCATGATCCAGAACACAGGTGCCTGAGTGTTGAGGACCTGAAGCACCTGGAGAAGGCCAAAGGGACGTTCATGTTTCACCTGGCTGTGCCAGATACAGTGCATCCAGAAGGTATTCACAGCATGTTTTATGTTACAGCCTTCTACCAGAATGGAGTAAATTCATTTTTTTCCAGAAAAAAATTCTGCTCATAACATGCCATAATGACAACATGAAAAAAGCTTTTTTGAAATGAACATGAGACAGTCAACGGAGCTTTGGCGAAACAAGTAGTCCTCAACGGTGGATCGGGCGGAGGAAGTAATAGCTACTAACCCAGTGGCTGTTAAGGCAGATCAAATCGATCAAAAGAAAATCTTCGTTTCTACGTTCTTCGTTGCCATGATAATATCGAATACTGGATATGTTACAGAACTAACAATAGCAGCCGGAATGATGGTGCATCCGGAAAGTGTTCACAATGCTTCACTTGTTCCCACATTGTTATGTTACAGCCTTATTCCAAAATGGAATAAATTCATTTTTTCCCTGCAAAATTCTACTCACAACACCCCATAATGACAAAATGAAAAAAACAGATTTGAAATTGTTGCTAATTTATTAATGATCCAAAACTAAGTAATCGCGCGTACGTAAGTATTCACACCCTTTGCTCAATACTTTGTTGATGCATGTTTGGCAGCAATTACAGCCTCAAATCATCTTGGATATGATGAAACAAGCTTGGTGCACCTGTCTTTGGGCAGTGTTGCCCATTCCTCTCTGCAGCACCTTTCACGCTCCATCAGGGTGGGTGGGGAGCGTCGGTGCACAGCCATTTTCAGATCTCTCCAGAGATGTTTAGTCAGATTCAGGTCTGGGCTCTGGCTGGGCCACTCAAGGACATTCATAGAGTTGTCCCAAAGCCACTCCTTTGATATCTTGGTTGTGTGCTTAGGGTCACTGTACTGCTGAAAGATCAACTGTTGCCCCAGTCTGAGGTCAACAGTGCTCTGGAACAGGTTTTCATCCAGGATGTCTCTGTACATTGCTATATTTATGTGAAAAAACAGCCTCACAGCATGATGCTGCCACCACCATGCTTCACTGTAGGGAGCGGACCTGATTTTCTCCAAACATGACACCTGGCATTCATGCCAAAGGCTTCAATCTTTGTCTCATAAGACTGCAGAAAGTACTTTATGTGCTTTTTGGGGAAGTCCAGGTGAACTGCCATGTGCCTTTTATGAAGGAGTGGCTTCCATCTGGCCACTCTCCTACACATTCCTGATTGGTGGATTGTTGCAGGGATGGTTGTCCTTTTGGTAGGTTTTCTCTTCACAGAGGAATGTTGGAGGTCTGAGAGAGTGACCATCAGCTTCTTGGTCATCTCCCTGACAAAGGCCATTCTCCCCCACTCGCTCAGTTTAGACAGTTGGTCAGCTCTAGGAAGAGTCCTGGTGGAACCAGACTTATCCATGTACAGATGATGGAGACCACTGTGCTCACTGGAACATTCAAAGGAGCATAAAAGATTCTGTACCCTTCCTCAGGTCTACAGACAATTACTATAGCTTCATGCTTGGTTTGTTCTCTGACATGCACTGTCAACAATGGGACCTTATATGTAGACAGGTGTGTGCCTTTCCAAATCATGTCCAATCAACTGAATTTACCCCAGGTTGACTCCAATTACGCTGTAGAAACATCTCAAGGGTGATCAGCGGAAACAGGATGTACCTGAGCTCATGGCAAAGGCTGTGAATACTTATATACATGTGATTTCTTATTTATTTTTTTTTATTATTAAATTACATTTTTAAATAAATTTGTAACAATCTCAAAAAACTGCAAATACTTTTCGGCTGCACTGTCCATGACTTTTTATCTCATGATCAGAACTCCTTAAAACACTTTGAAGCTAATATGAATTAGACGCGGTGGCATGGTTAAGTATTTGACAAGGATGAAGCTGTTAAATTTTGGACAGAAATGATGAAATGTCAAGGCCACACAGAACCATATACTATGGTATCTGTGAGACACTGTGGTACCATAAAATTACAAAAGAATTATCTTGCACTCTATGAATCAATGTCAAATGTAAGAGACATAAGCCCAGATTGGATCTGTTTTCTTGTATAAATGTGAGTGCTCCTTCTGTTGTTTGAACTGAACTGTAATATCTATTCTTTATAATCAGCGACATGACAGTTACGGCTGCCGTAGCTGAATAATGTCCACTTGATTGTTTAACCCCTTAAGCCCTAGAGCCTATTTCACTAAAATCAGATACCCATACATTATGATTTATTTCTCAGCTTGTACAAGGTCAAAAATGCAAAAGTTTGGATCAGCTAAAAGACAGGTCCTAGGGGATGTTGTGGATGCAAAAAAATTGAAAGTAAATAATACTTGGTAGGAGTAAATGAAGTTTCTTTTCCCAAAAATGAATTCCGATTTATGTCTTTATTTGCTTGGCGTTTCAGCTGTGGTTAGTTGATATGTGACTGAAGTGGATACTTTTGTAGAGGAGAATTCGCTTGACATTTTGATGTCTAATAAGTGTATGTTGGTGTCATCATTGGTTAGTTATGAGTGTTCAAATGTTCCAAAAGGGCAAGTCTCCAAATTTGAGGACTCTAAGGTTTAAGAGGTTTAACTGATAAACAAATAGAAATAAATGGTCTTCATTGAAATACGAGGTCTGTCCATAAAGTAACGGTCCTTTTTATTTTTTTCAAAAACTATATGGATTTCATTCATATGTTTTTACGTCAGACATGCTTGAACCCTCGTGCCCATGCGTGAGTTTTTCCACGCCTGTCGGTGACGTCATTCGCCTGTGAGCACGCCTTGGGAAGGAGTGGTCCCGCCCCCTCGTCGGATTTTCATTGTCTGGAAATGGCGGAATGAAAAGGACTTTTTTTCCATCAGAATTTTTTCAGAAGCTGTTAGAGACTGGCACCTGGAAACCATTCGAAAAATTTATCTGGCTTTCGGTGAAAATTTTACGGGCTTCACAGAGAATAAGGACTTTAACTGCAGCTTTAAGGACCCCTTTAAGGACCCCTTTAAGGACGGTCAGTGCACCGTGCTCCGAGCTGCAATGACACCTCCGACACCTGGGACATGTCCAGCTCTCCACAAGTTCTCATACTCATTCGACTGGTAAGCACTGAAAGCCGAGATAGGCATGTCCCAACTTGTCCTCTAACACTCCGAAATGGAGGTGTTCCTTTGTCTCGTTTCCAAAGTGAATCGGTCGCGATGCGCGAAGCCTCTGCGCGGCTTTCAATGATAAAATCTCTTGTTAAAAGTGAAATCTGCCAGAAAATGGCTGATGTCCAGCTCTTGTGATAACCAGAGAAAGAGCACACGACGGTCTCGTATCCACAGTGATCCATTTAGAAATGATCCAGTGGTTTGTGCCGCGTCATCGCAGCTTGGAGCGTGGCGCACTGACCGTCCTTAAAGGGGTCCTTAAAGCTGTAGTTAAAGTCCTTATTCTCTGTGAAGCCCGTAAAACTTTCACTGAAAGCCAGATACATTTTTCGAATGGTTTCCAGGTGCCAGTCTCTAACAGCTTCTGAAAAAATTCTGATGGAAAAAAGTCCTTTTCATTCCGCCATTTCCAGACAATGAAAATCCGACGAGGGGGCGGGACCACTCCTTCCCAAGGAGTGCTCACAGGTGAATGACGTCACCGACAGGCGTGGAAAAACTCACGCATGCGCACGAGGGTTCAAGCATGTCTGACGTAAAAACATATGAATGAAATCCATATAGTTTTTGAAAAAAATAAAAAGGACCGTTACTTTATTGACAGACCTCGTATTGTACTACACATTTGCCTGTAGTTGAGATAAGCTGTCAGAAATGGCGATAATATAAATCAAAGCAGCTGTGAAGCACACGAGTTGGAATGCAAACCATCTTACCAGGGATGATCCAAATTACGAAACATTCTGTGTTGTCCTCTATTAATCTCATTTCATGATATATTTTCATTACATATTTTCTAACAAATTTATTCCACCTGAAGATAGAGCTTCGTGATTTTTTTTGCCAGTGGTGCCTTTTTACCTTTGTCAAGATTTGCTCTGTAAACATCAGAATAGGGAAGGATTTTTCTGATTTGTTCATATCTGTAGCTCCCATTTGTTGAAGCTGAGTGCTCAGTGAGACTCCAGGGTTACTTTACCACAAGAAAAAACCCTCAAGTGACTTTGAGCTTAATTACCTCATGGAAATCATGTCATTAATGATCTTGGCTTTGGATTACACCAAAGGCCCCAGTTATTATTGGTACTGTTCAATTAGCACACAAAGGGTAGAAATGGAACTGAAAACGTAAGGTCATGATGCATAATTATTTTGCATCATGACCTCCCTTAAAAAATGATGTGATTTTTGGACAAAATCTAAACTGAATGTATAAATTTAGTGTATGACCCATCACTGTCAGAACCATTTATGTAATCCTGCACATTTACAGATCTACAACTGTGACACAGATTGTTACTGAAAGGTTTCTTCTGTTAACTATTATTTTGCTATTCTGGTCATCTCTGCAGTCCCACATTTCACATGACAAATGTTATTTCAAGTCTGAAAGAGAATACAAAGTTTCCTCAAGTATTTGGATAGCGGGGCAACTTTTGTAATTTTGCTTCTTAATACTTCCAAAATGGAGTAGAAATTAAACATGATTACAACTTTGAGCTTTAATTGTCCAGGGTGTACCCCACCTTTTGCCTTGTGACAAAGGGATCGAAAACCTGCTTGGCCAATGGACAATGTTCCAGCTGTGTGGAATGTGTCGTATGTGTTCCCGGCACACATACGACAGTCAGACACTATGGAGACTTTTAAATCACATTTAAAGACTCATTTGTTTTCCTTGTTTTATCATTAGTGTTATGATGTGTTTTTACTCTTGTATTCTTTTATGGTTTTGTCTTTTAAAATTTTTAATTCAGTTTTTTCTGTTTTTATTATGTTGTGTGAAGCGCCTTGAGACAATCTCAGCGTGAATTGGCGCTATATAACTTAATAAATATTAAAATTTGAAATTTGGAGTATGTTCGATTTCCTTGGGGGCGCATAATAGCACCGCCCGGTGGACATTAGAGAAAAGTCAGAGGAGAGAATGTGTCCAGGCTGATTGATGATTCCTCTGGCTTTCTGGACCACATTTTTCTCCCAAAGACATCTTAGGTCCCTCTGCTGCAATCCTATAATCTTGGAGCAGACTTTAACAATCTGGTTCAGGCAGTTTCTGTCGTTTAATGAAGTATTCCAAAAAAAATAAATAAATAATAAAAATCATACACCATATAAAAACACTGCATTTATCAAGCAAGCAAGCAATACAAATATGATCTGTCTGTTCTGCTGGTGATGACCCATGGTCACTGACATACAGTCATGGAATGACATGAATGAGAAGCAGTGTGCTCTGATGTCCCCTTCTACTGGTCAGGTGCATCCAGTCGGCAGCACGCGTGTTCTGCCTGATGCGTGTCTTGTGGACAATGCGCCACAGCACAGATACCGCATCATGTGGAACAGAGCTCACGTGGGTGACGTGACAGCCAGATCGCCCGCTGCGTGCTCTGATGTGATGGTCCGTTTCAACCTCCACTCCGTGAGCTTGCTCTCTTGCTGCAGCTTGTCGCCACCACTGCGATATATGTTTTTATTTATGTCCACGTGAATACAGCAAACAGACACAAGTGCCTCACAGTGGACAGTTGTTAGTCCATGACTGTCCAAACACAGTAGGTCTTGTGTAGCTGGAATGCCCAGAATGACAGATCAAAAAGGCTGCTTCTGTCGGAAGCCACGCCTCCCGTGAGTGGAGCGCACACACCCATGTGTCAGTGTGTGTGATTGCAAAGTCACACTCGTGGGAAACTTAGACAAATTTCACAGCAGTACGACAGTGATTGTCTGCAGTCTCTTGTCATGCCAAGAGTGTGACTGGCCACACATTTTCTAAGTGCCATGCGAGCGGTGTTAGTTGTTTGTGCGTGTCACCTGGAATTTGGCCGACACCTGCCGCGAGAGGATGCAATGGGTTCACGTCTTTCAGGTGCTTGTATGCACATATAGTTGTAGCAACAGGTGTATGAGGCGTTAGCGACAGGGACGACATTACACAGTTTGCACATGATTTCTGCATCATGTGCACTTCGTCCAAACTTCGCACTATGTGTGAAGGAGCCCTTAGGTTAGAGTCAAACACAGTTCCAAGGTACTTGTAGGAAGCAACAATTTGAACATCTTCACCATAGATGATGCTAGTTACTGGTGAAGGCCCCCGCCAGTCTTTCTGAAGTCAGTTATCATTTCCTTTTTTTGAACATTAATCAAATCAAATCAATTTTATTTATATAGCGCCAAATCACAAAAAACAGTTGCCCCAAGGCACTTTATATTATAAGGCAAGGCCATACAATAATTACGGAAAAACCCCAACGGTCAAAATGAGCCCCTGTGAGCAAGCACTTGGCAACAGTGGGAAGGAAAAGCTCCCTTTTAACAGGAAGAAACCTCCAGCAGAACCAGGCTCAGGGAGGGGCAGTCTTCTGCTGGGACTGGTTGGGGCTGAGGGAGAGAACCAGGAAAAAGACATGCTGTGGAGGGGAGCAGAGATCAATCACTAATGATTAAATGCAGAGTGGTGCATACAGAGCAAAAAGAGAAAGAAACACTCAGTGCATCATGGGAACCCCCCAGCAGTCTAAGTCTATAGCAGCATAACTAAGGGATGGTTCAGGGTCACCTGATCCAGCCCTAACTATAAGCTTTAGCAAAAAGGAAAGTTTTAAGCCTAATCTTAAAAGTAGAGAGGGTGTCTGTCTCCCTGATCTGAATTGGGAGCTGGTTCCACAGGACAGGAGCCTGAAAGCTGAAGGCTCTGCCTCCCATTCTACTCTTACAAACCCTAGGAACTACAAGTAAGCCTGCAGTCTGAGAGCGAAGCGCTCTATTGGGGTGATATGGTACTATGAGGTCCCTAAGATAAGATGGGACCTGATTATTCAAAACCTTATAAGTAAGAAGAAGAATTTTAAATTCTATTCTAGAATTAACAGGAAGCCAATGAAGAGAGGCCAATATGGGTGAGATATGCTCTCTCCTTCTAGTCCCTGTTAGCACTCTGGCTGCAGCATTTTGAATTAACTGAAGGCTTTTCAGGGAACTTTTAGGACAACCTGATAATAATGAATTACAATAGTCCAGCCTAGAGGAAATAAATGCATGAATTAGTTTTTCAGCATCACTCTGAGACAAGACCTTTCTAATTTTAGAGATATTGCGCAAATGCAAAAAAGCAGTCCTACATATTTGTTTAATATGCGCATTGAATGACATATCCTGATCAAAAATGACTCCAAGATTTCTCACAGTATTACTAGAGGTCAGGGTAATGCCATCCAGAGTAAGGATCTGGTTAGACACCATGTTTCTAAGATTTGTGTGGCCAAGTACAATAACTTCAGATTTATCTGAGTTTAAAAGCAGGAAATTAGAGGTCATCCATCCTGCAGTTTAGCTAATTGGTGTGTGTCCTCTGGCTTCATGGATAGATAAAGCTGGGTATCATCTGCGTAACAATGAGAATTTACAATGCTGTCTAATAATACTGCCTAAGGGAAACATGTATAAAGTGAATAAAATTGGTCCTAGCACAGAACCTTGTGGAACTCCATAATTAACCTTAGTCTGTGAAGAAGATTCCCCATTTACATGAACAAATTGTAATCTATTAGATAAATATGATTCAAACCACCACAGCACAGTGCCTTTAATACCTACTGCATGCTCTAATCTCTGTAATAAAATTTTATGGTCAACAGTATCAAAAGCAGCACTGAGGTCTAACAGAACAAGCACAGAGATGAGTCCACTGTCTGAGGCCATAAGAAGATCATTTGTAACCTTCACTAATGCTGTTTCTGTACTATGATGAATTCTAAAACCTGACTGAAACTCTTCAAATAGACCATTCCACTGCAGATGATCAGTTTTACAACTACCCTTTCAAGAATTTTTGAGAGAAAAGGAAGGTTGGAGATTGGCCTATAATTAGCTAAGATAGCTGGGTCAAGTGATGGCTTTTTAAGTAATGGTTTAATTACTGCCACCTTAAAAGCCTGTGGTACATAGCCAACTAATAAAGATAGATTGATCATATTTAAGATCGAAGCATTAATTAATGGTAGGGCTTCCTTGAGCAGCCTGGTAGGAATGGGGTCTAATAGACATGTTGATGGTTTGGAGGAAGTAACTAATGAAAATAACTCAACAGAACAATCGGAGAGAAAGAGTCTAACCAAATACCGGCATCACTGAAAGCAGCCAAAGATAACGATACGTCTTTGGGATGGTTATGAGTAATTTTTTCTCTAATAGTTAAAATTTTATTAGCAAAGAAAGTCATGAAGTCATTACTAGTTAAAGTTAAAGGAATACTCGGCTCAATAGAGCTCTGACTCTTTGTCAGGTTGGCTACAGTGCTGAAAAGAAACCTGGGGTTGTCCTTATTTTCTTCAATTAGTGATGAGTAGTAAGATGTCCTAACTTTATGGAGGGCTTTTTTTATAGAGCAACAGACTCTTTTTCCAGGCCAAGTGAAGATCTTCTAAATTAGTGAGATGCCATTTCCTCTCCAACTTACAGGTTATCTGCTTTAAGCTGCGAGTTTGTGAGTTATACCACGGAGTCAGGCACATTAAGGTCAAAGAAGCTGTCATCACACCATTTAACTAACATCGACATGGCCTGACTCAGAACACTGAAGAAGAGACAGCAGAGCTGTATCATCTGAGAACGTCACCAAATAGCTGCTCTCCTGACGCGCAGCAATTTTATGTCAAAGTTGCTGATGTCAATGCATTAGTAAAGCGCAAATTCAATCAGAACCAGGTATGAGGTGTAAATCTCATCAAGAATTGAAGATAAAACAGCAGAATGACAGTGTAAGTGGAGATGGACAGAGTTGTGACCACGTTAATCTGTATTGGTAATGACTTGCGCAGAGTGGGAACAGAAACTGAGGAGGTTCCTTTACCCCCCGGTCTGTGGATGGAAGGAAACCTGGTTTGTTTCACCTAAGACCCACATGAGGAGAGAGAGGGATGAAAGAAAGTCAGAGAAAATAACAGTGTGGTGTCAGGCGCCTGACTATATGTGACCTTAATTGTTGTGAGAATAGTGTTATTTTTGTTCATTCTACACTAGACAGGAAGCCATTGAAAATGATAAATCGGTGGTATGATTCGATATGTAGAAGAAGAGGAACTAAACAATCAAGCAGCAGCGTTTTCAATATATTACATTTTTACTTCTTGGCTGACACTCGAAGGGGTATAGTCATTATCTTGTTGTCTGTCCACCTCTGTCCATGTGATGATTGGTCAATCTGGCCAACTTTTTCTGGGGAAATAGGTCAACATGGTCATATATAAAAAGGTAATTGCAATGTCACCTGAATAAGCTCTGCAGTGTTGATTACAATCGTGTCAGTGGAGCATGTTGGGGTGTAAAGACTCGTTGAAGAATGGTGACCTTGACCTGCTTTTTTATGTTTGTGTGTGTGTCTGTCACCAACAATGCTGTACTTTTTCCAAGTGTGAAAACACATTTTTACAGTGCTAAATTATAGCAAAAGTGACCCTGAGTCGCCACAAGCAAGGTTTCAAGTTTACCCACCCCGCAAACAAACACATTGGTGACAGTGGTAATGGGAAAACTCCCTTTGGCATTTTTTTTACTAGAAGAAAAAACATACTACTACAGTACTGAACATGTACTTTAGTCATACTAACAAAATAAAACAAAACAACACAGAATTGTCAGAACATGCAGCAATAGAAATGTTGCAGCTAAAAAAATCACATATGTCCACTGTTCACAATGTCAGATGATCTGAAAGGACAACCCCAGAGGTGAAGACCAGAGTCCCACCCCACCAGTCAATCTACAACTGTACCAATGCCAGTTTAGTCAGCAAAATAAAGACAGTTCCAAGTTGCAACCCCAACCCAAAATTAATCCAAGTCCCTATCAAATTGATCCACATCCTCCAAGCAAGTTCTGGGTTCCAAATACTCCAACATAGACAGCAGAAATTGTGATGTTTAACTAATGGAGGTTGAACCCAAAACACAAGCAGTGAAGAGGCAAACAGTAAGTGAAAGCACACAGGTGATTTACTGTCTCAAAAATGGCTAACAGTACAAACAAGAGCAAAAAGAGACATGGAAACAAGAGTCTAAAACATCACACGATCAAAGTCCAAACAAAGTCACTCGGACTGAATCTAACACACGAGGGGCCACACAGAAGCACGACAGGATTAACAGGCAATTTCTGAATACTGAAAAAATTTCTGAAAACAACTCAAAAATCAACAGGGGTAGAGGTGTGGCTTAAATGTAAAACTACCTAATGAGTAAATGGAAGACAGGTGCGTGACAAAGGCCAAGGTCAAGTGACAACAAAAGTTACCAAAAAACTAACAGCCATCAGAAGGTGAGTAGAAGATTAAACAAAATAATTAACCATCACAAAAGATGTAAAAAAAAAAAAAAAAAAACACAGAATCAAAAATAAAGATCCAAACACATAAAAGTAAAAACAAACAGGGAACACAAAAAGTGTGAACAGTGTAACACATGGGAACACTCATAAGATAAACATGTATATCAACTAACATAATAAAAAGAGGTGATCAAGTAACAATAAGAAGTGACAAAAACAAAGGAACTCATCAGGAAAGCAATGTGGAACTCAGAAGTGCATAACTGACAACGGAGAAAAAAAAACATGAAGACAAACACATGAAAAGGTACAATTATTAATCTAATTACAAAAAGAACTGAACCATACCCAAAAACTAAGTCAAGGAACATAAACACAAAAAAGAACAACGTGGAAGTGAGAAGTGACAGAGTACAGAACCAGGTGAACAATACGTGATGAACCAAAGGGACACATGTGGAAGACAACACACAGACCGAGGACTGAACACAGGTGTAGGAGAAAGACCAAGGACAAAGACAAAGGAAGAACACCCAACAGAAATGCCATGTCCTCGGGCCAGATGCAGAGTGCTCTTTCCCATCCAGCAATTCCTGTCACTCCTCTTTAATCCTCCCCAACATAGCTGGAAATTTGTCATCACTAAGTCACCATTCTTCAATATACTATTGCATAATAAGACTGGGGCAGCATGGTGGCATCATGGTTACAGTGTTGCTTCACAGCAAGAAGGCCATGGGATCGCTTCCCACCTGTGCCCTTTCTTTGTGGCGTTTGCATGTTCACTCTGTGTTTGTGTGGGTTCCCGCTGGGTGTTCCAGCTTCCTCCCACATCCAAATTTCCATGTTCTCCCTGTGTTTGCGTGCATTCTCACCAGGTGCTCTGGCTTCCTTCCACTGCCAAAAACATGCAGATTAGATGAACTGGTGACTTTAAATTGACCATAGGTGTGATGGTGAATGGATTTGTTTGTCTATATGTGGCCCTGCGAAAGACTGGTGTCCTATCCGGGGTGTACCCTGTCTTTTGACCTATGCTCAAGAACCCATGTGATCCTTGATTAGAGTTAGCGGGTGGGAACATAACCTGTTCTTGTTATTATGTAGTGCAACTATTGATATGCTCCAAGATTTTTTTTTTAAATGACAGTTTATTTGTTGGCTGCCTCCTGTTTCACGGACCTGTTTGAATGACTGTCCTCATGACCTATTTTTTGTCCTTTCTCTCATACAGGACTTGAACCTGTGAGCTCCTGTAAGATTAGTTAAGCTGCTTCACTAACTAAGGATGCAGCCTGTCCTCAGATTTATAGACAGATTACTTATGGTTATCTCTGCCAAAGATTTTAATGACCACGCACATACAGCCTTGGTGTTGTGAGAATCCAAAGGTCTTTTTACATGAAGGTCATGCCTCTGTTTTGCATTTTAGCCTGAAACGAGTCCTTGTGCTTTCACCTTGTAATGATGCACCAAACTGCAGTGAGTGTTTTACTGGCAAAAAAAAAAATAAAAAAAAAATCAACCCATCAGCAAGCAACCCATAAAAAAGAATTTAGACACTATGCACGTCTCTGCATTTCAGCCTGACTCACAAACTGATGAATTCTTATGTGGTAAAAGTAGATATTTCTGTATGACTCCTACTCCCTTTTCACCAACCTGTCCCTGATTCTGTAACATGTTGGATGGCGTAGAGTTGTCATCAGTAATACTTGTCAATATCCTGCTAAAGTGTTTGTCTTATTTGCATTGGATAAGTCACTACTTACTGTGTTCCTTTCTGAAAATACAGAATCCACAGTGTATGGAGAAAGTATTAACGGCACTTCGCTTTTTCCACATTTTATGTTACAGCCTTATACTGAAATTGACAAACTTAATTTTTTACCCTCAAAATTCTACACACAATGCCTGATAATGACAAATTGTAAAATTATTAGGGCCCGAGTAGGAAAAAGTCCTACGAGGACCCTATTGTAATTGCGCTGTTTATTATTATTATTATTATCATCATCACTTTTGAAATCCAAATTTCAGCCCTTTCCCATGGTCAAAAACTCACCAAACTTTGCAAAGCCGTCCGGCCGGATCCGAAATTCGATATTTTGGGGGTCGCGTACATGGTCGCAGTTAAATAGCGCCCCCTTGAAATTACAAAAACACCCTGCATAGACGTACAAAAAAGTGTCTTGCACCATGGGTCTACTCCAAACAGGACCTCGTGGTAATCTCTCTGTAGCAAGGAAGATTGTCTCTTGATCAATTTCATCTGCCTTCTCAGTTGCTGGGTTAGTAGCCATTACTTCCTCTGCCTGATCCACCATTGAGGACTTTTTGTTTTGCCAGAGCCCCATTGGCTCTCTCATTGTCAAGCTTCCTGTTGGGCCTTCATTGTTGACAGGGCACACATGGTCCACGGCATTTTTCAGCCCAACAGGCAATCCCTAACTTGATATTTTACCCAGGTGTCATGATGTTGATGAGGGGTTGGATTTTGTGAACAATATTATTTTTTCCTGTCCAGGTATTACATCTATACAGGCCCCGAGGGCCATCGGACTTGTGCTTATCCCCAGATACCATCTTGTGAAGTGGAGGAGCATCTACAATTACTATAGATGGTGACACCAGTCAGTTTCAGGCTACTTTCCAAGCCAAGGCTAGTACAAAGTTGTAGTTGAGTGGGCTGGGACAGGCAGAAGAAGCCGTTGCCAAGGACATGGGCAGATAACCTAAAGCACACATCTGGAACTGAACTCCTTTTCATACATTGGTAGTACAACTCCTACAGGAATCACTACGGTCATTCATATAAATTGAAAAAAAAATAGTTTTTTGTTTGTTATTTTTGAACATTACTGTTGTGACTTTGCCTTTTACTCAGTTTTTCCACCCACCCCATATCCAGCCAAGTCGTTCCCATTTGATCTGGCAGGAAAACCATCAGATCATGTCATACTCTGAGTCATTCCTGATTTCATAACTGAACAGTAGGCCTTAGCTGTGACTGAGAGCTCTCACCACCAACATGTTGATAACTGGCTGAAGAGGAATACATTTACTTCTGAGCTACTTATATTAAATGGAACACTCAACTTCTTCAGAAAGATTCCTTCTGCCTGGTGGTACTTTAAAGATCACGAGAGCTTGGTTAGTATAACAAGTGGGGGTATGTACTGTAAATTTCTGAACATTAGATACTGATGAATCTTAATGAGCAACATTTTCAATCTGGATTTTTTCGACAAAATCCAGATTACTATATTATAAATCACACCTGTCAAAAAATGCTGCATAGCATTTATTTTTTATTACTTGGGTTACTTTGATTCATGGGAAAGCCCTATATAAGCAGTAGTAGTTGTTGTTATTAATAACAAATGTGATTTTCGAGTGCACATACATACATACATACATACACACACACACACACACCCTGAACAAAAATATGGATGCAACAATTTTGTTTTTGCTCCCATTTTTCAATTATTTACCCTGTCTTCTTGCACATTTTACTGCACCCTACTGTTACACAATTTCCATTACCATTGCTGATGTGACCCTGCAAATTTCTGCATGCAGGACTACATGGTCAGAGCGGGCGGGAGCCCGTCTACCATGGTGGCTGGACCCGCAATGCAAACTCCCATACTAGGCTTAGGTGTAGGAGAAAACATGATCTTTATTCCAGGCTTTGGTTCAGTACACCTTTGATCAAGCAGCGGAGCAGAGGTACAATCAGGATCAGGCAAAAACGCAGTCATGGTTGAGCAGGGGTCAAAGGCACGAGCAAACACAGACATCCGAGATGAGGCAAAAGGCATGGTCGAGGAAAACAGAGCAGAGGTACGATGCACAGTAAAGCAAAAATCAGAACGGACAAAAGGCGCTGAAATGTGTACAAGACAACAAACTGGCAGTGAGCTGTGAGACTGTGATGGTTTAATAAGGAGCAAACAAATTAGGGTGATGTGAAGCAGGTGTGTGGAAGCCTCTGGAAGGGGGCGTGACCGGGAGAGACAAAGGTTGTGCAGAGTACAAAATAGTGAAGGAAGGAAAGCACAGAGTGGAGCGAAGTAACAGACAAAGACACGTGAGCTGGAGCAAGAGTGGGAGTGAATGAAAACACAAAGCAGACATAAACAAGGTGGGAGACAAAGACATGGGGCAGGTGCAGTGATGTGAACATAATAAGCTGGGTGTGAGGAATAAACTAACACAGAATGTGGAACTATAAAAACAAGAACTGAAATCAAACATGAGCATGTGAACAAAAGCAACTAGAACTGATCAGGAAATAAATACTAAAGCAAAATTAAACAGGAACAGACTAATAAACAGAAATTGAAACCCTATATAAAAGTACAACAGACAACAGCCAAAATATACAGATGAAAGCTAAATAATAAACAATGAAAATACAAACCGGCTGAACAGAACTAGAACAGGACATTGGCTAAAGTATGAAAAGTAACAAAGTGATGAGAAAAACATAACAGAATAACTCATGATGAAAATAATTACTAATAAATCAAAGTCAAAGCAGACGGGAAACCACAAAAAGGGGAAAATCAAGGGCTCAGCGCCCTGACCCGGCCAAATCCCTGACATACAGCACTAAAGTAATACAACCCCTGGCAAAAATTATGGAATCACCGGCCTCGGAGGATGTTCATTCAGTTGTTTAATTTTGTAGAAAAAAAGCAGATCACAGACATGACACAAAACTAAAGTCATTTCAAATGGCAACTTTCTGGCTTTAAGAAACACTATAAGAAATCAAGAAAAAAGATTGTGGCAGTCAGTAATGGTTACTTTTTTAGACCAAGCAGAGGAAAAAAATATGGACTCACTCAATTCTGAGGAATAAATTATGGAATCACCCTGTAAATTTTCATCCCCAAAACTAACACCTGCATCAAATCACATCTGCTTGTTAGTCTGCATCTAAAAAGGAGTGATCACACCTTGGAGAGCTGTTGCACCAAGTGGACTGACATGAATCATGGCTCCAACAAGAGAGATGTCAGTTGAAACAAAGGAGAGGATTATCAAACTCTTAAAAGAGGGTAAATCATCACGCAATGTTGCAAAAGATGTTGGTTGTTCACAGTCAGCTGTGTCTAAACTCTGGACCAAATACAAACAACATGGGAAGGTTGTTAAAGGCAAACATACTGGTAGACCAAGGAAGACATCAAAGTGTCAAGACAGAAAACTTAAAGCAATTTGTCTCAAAAATCGAAAATGCACAACAAAACAAATGAGGAACGAATGGGAGGAAACTGGAGTCAATGTCTGTGACCGAACTGTAAGAAACTGCCTAAAGGAAATGGGATTTACATACAGAAAAGCTAAACGAAAGCCATCATTAACACCTAAACAGAAAAAAAACAAGGTTACAATGGACTAAAGAAAAGCAGTCGTGGACTGTGGATGACTGGATGAAAGTCATATTCAGTGATTAATCTCGAATCTGCATTGGGCAAGGTGATGATGCTGGAACTTTTGTTTGGTGCCGTTCCAATGAGATTTATAAAGATGACTGCCTGAAGACAACATGTAAATTTCCACAGTCATCGATGATATGGGGCTGCATGTCATGTAAAGGCACTGGGGAGATGGCTGTCATTACATCATCAATAAATGCACAAGTTTACGTTGATATTTTGGACACTTTTCTGATGTTTAAGGATGATGAAATCATTTTTCAAGAAGATAATGCATCTTGCCATAGAGCAAAAACTGTGAAAACATTCCTTGCAAAAAGACACATAGGGTCAATTTCATGACATAGGGTTAATGTCAATGAGCAGATGTGATTTGAAGCAGGTGTTAGTTTTGGGAATGGAAATTTACAGGGTGATTCCATAATTTATTCCTCAGAATTGAGTGAGTCCATATTTTTTTCCTCTGCTTGGTCTAAAAAAGTAACCGTTACTGACTGCCACAATCTTTTTTTCTTGTTTTCTTATAGTGTTTCTTAAAGCCAGAAAGTTGCCTTTTGAAATGACTTTAGTTTTGTGTCATGTCTGTGATCTGCTTTTTTTCTTCAAAATTAAACAACAGAATGAACATCCTCCGAGGCCGGTGATTCCATAATTTTTGCCAGGGGTTGTATCTTCTCTTTAAATTTCAGTTGCACATTGCAGTTCAAGATGTACATTACATGGTGCCCAAATAGCTGATGCAGACATGGTGCACTCCAACATGCAGTGGGTGAAGGTTGGACTGGATTTATGTCAATTCCAGCCTATTTACTTTAACGCTACACATGTGTGTCAGTCTTCAGGGAGTTGAGAGACCGGGTCTGACTCATTGGGTCCTCTGGCCTGCTGTAACCTCAGGCCAAAGTGTGACACTAGCAGTTCACATGGGACTACATGTCAAGCATGCAGTGAAATTCCCCTGATGCAACAAAGGATGCAAGTGCCATCGAGCAGAACTCTTTCAAGAGCCTGTATATTGATTAAACAACTTACACTATGCTTATTTTATTTTTTCCAGCACTGTAACTTTAACCCATTCAGGCGTGCAATTACATTATTAGAAGCCTGTAACTGAAAATATCGATTCCCTTTGACGTGATGTCTGGGAGAGTGGGACCGGCAGCAGAAGCTTTTGACTTTCCTTGGGGATGAATGTCAGCTGTGTTTTGCATGAGAAAACATTTATCGAGAACTAAAATAGGTCTTTTAACAAAATATTGTGCATGCAAGCCTGTAGAGTAATGGCACCGTTATAATTATAACTGCTCCCAGAGGTAGCAGAGTGCAGACAGCACAAACTGGAGTTGTTTAAATTACTCTGCTCCCTAATAATAATGAAACGATAAGTGAGCACACTGTCAGATAAAATTAGTCATTAAGTCGTTCCAGATATTTGGCAAATTATAGGATTATGGTCCTTTCACCTGTGGCCATACTGGAAAAAAGAAAAAAAAAAGGAGCTATTGTTGGTGTTTGTAAAAATAAAAGTCTTCTGTAATACTGGCCATTCATAATTTGACATGATCAACAAAAAACATGGATTATTCCTGACTTGGATCACTATTCAGGCTGACAGTGGTGTAATGGTGAAGCAGTTTTGTTGAATCCAAGACACAAAGAACAAGAAGTGCTCCAACAGACGTGCACGCGCTTAGTGGCCCATGCAGCATTATGCATACACACAAACACACGGTTGAGTGATAATTGCAGCCCCACGCGTGTGTGCGAAGGGCACATGCACCACGCACACATGCATGCTGCGCATTCACGTGCACATGCGCGTAAGGAACACAGTGCTCCGATCTGCCATCTAGACATTTGGAGATCAGGCAGTCTGCAGTGCCTTTTATGGCCATCTGACAGTAGTCTGTGCCGTCTACATACGCTCTGGATGTGATCTGACAGGTGTGGATGAGGCAGTCTGTCTGCACTCTGACACTGCTGACCACGTCTCTTTTCCTGCTGACTGCGTCGGATTATGGCAATATTTGCCGTGTCAGGCATGCTTCCGGCAAATTCTTGCTATGTGTGAAAGGGGCTTTCATTTTTTTTCCCATTGTGTGAGCAGACAAACATATTTATTTCTGATGGACTGAATCCAACAACATGATGAAACATTTGTTATATTCATATAATTAAGGCAAACCCTTGGACCAAACATCGATGTAGGTTGATGTAAATTTTGAAGACTGCTGAGGACGT
This sequence comes from Thalassophryne amazonica, assembly GCF_902500255.1. Taxonomy (NCBI): domain Eukaryota; kingdom Metazoa; phylum Chordata; class Actinopteri; order Batrachoidiformes; family Batrachoididae; genus Thalassophryne; species Thalassophryne amazonica. Next base: position 36,096,417 of record NC_047110.1, on the reverse strand, counting down.
GAATCTCAGCAAAAATATTTATTGAAATGTGCAGGGACACTGGTGATCGCAACTTGATTGCAACAAAAGTCAAATATATTTGAATCAGAGAATTAAATGGGGGGGGCATGTCCCAGTATAAAATTTTCTTAATTCTGTATGTTATTAAGTGACCACTAAGTGGCCAATTTCAGCACGACGCACTGCTTACTTTGTTTACTTGCGTTTTTGGTTTGTGTATTTAAACTCCTGTGATACCGTGTTGGACTCCCTTTGATGAACTGAACTCTCTTGGTTTTGTAAATTAATCACCTTTTTTTGCATCTACATCCTGCGGTAGTTACTACTACCTTTTTGGTTCACCTCTGCAACTGCTAACCTGACACTTAAGCCCCTGTCACACAAGAATGTGGAGGATCCATTCCAACACAGCAAATATTTTCATAATCTGATGCAGAAAAAGAGGCATGGCCAGCCGAGGCCCAAACTCATCCGGACTGCTTCGTGCAAACCTGCAGGATGCAGCCCAAACATATTTCAGACAACAGATGATACAGACTGCTGTCAGATGGCACCGGCATTGGAGCTGTCACTCACTCACTCACTCACCCACGCAATCAAATCTCCGCTCGTCCTCACATTCCCAGAGCTAAACTGACCTCTCATCAGTGTGTGTCTCACATGATGGAGTGCACGCGTGTGTAGAACAGGTGATTCAAGTGATGAGTTTGCGTCCACTCAGCTGCACGCGTGCGTTCAATGGCTGAAGGAGCCACTGCACACAGTGCGTGTGCACGTGTGGTGATCAAAGGTGTGTGTGAGTGTGTGGCTGAAATGTTCCCTCAGCTGTGTGTATATGTGTTCATAAACAATGTACCAGCCACTCCGCGTGCGCACGTGGGACGCACATGTCCAGCTGGACTCCTAACTGCTGCTGATTTGTGCTGTCAGTGCGCCAATTTCCCACATGTGCGCAACTTTCAGACTGAGCCAGTGGACTTTCTCTTTTCTTATTGTGTTTTTTAGTTTCATTTTACTTGATACGCATCTTAACACAACTGCAGTTGGATTGTCGGTGTGGGACGGCGCTTTATATGGGATTTAATTACATCAAAGGTGGATCATGCTTTTGTCATCTGATCAACAGCCCACAGCGCAGCGCAGTGAAAGGGACCAGCTGTATGCGTTGTGGAACTCGGGGTACCAGAGGTGAGTTGCATGTTTATTTATGTCATCATGTGTTGGGCAACCATTTTCACATCATACCTGCTACAGATTTAGGAGCTGAACATGTAATAATATTTACGTAACATGTAATAATACCTGCGTTACGGCGGTGACATCCTGGTTCATTGCTGGGCGCCGCACCGAGCCTATGACGTGTACAGTGCCACGTACATGTTATTACATAAGAAGAAATAAAATAAATACAATTCAAATAAATAAGAACATTTCCTTCGCCCTCCCTGGCCGGGGTCCAGTGGAGGTGGACAAACGTGGAGCAACATGTCGGCAGGCTTTGCTATGACCGATCAATCTCAGAGCTCAATTAAATGCGATCAGATCATTTCAAATGCTGTTTTGATGCTGTCATAATATGTAAATTGCAGTCAGATCATGGTCAGATTACACATGGATCGCTGTCGGATTGGTGTCCAATCTCGATGGCGCCCGGAGAATTATGAACATGTGCATCATACTCAGGGCCATCAGCTGATTTTGATCAACTGTGTGGACTTTGGCAGATGGCTGTCAGCACATTTTGGAAATGAAATCCGACACCTTTTGGATGTGCACCAATTCACAAATCTGACGCCACTCTGTGTGATTCCGACTATGTGTGACGGGGATATTACTGTATGTACATGTGTTTTTGTATTTTTTTTTCTTTTTTACAAATTTGTGAAATTCAGAAATGTTTTTCACATTGTCATTATGGGGTATTGTGTGTAGATTTTTTAAAATTCATTATTAATAATTATTATGTTGAATACATTTGTAAAATAATAAATAAATTAATTAGTAATTCAATAATGAGTTATTTTTAAAGTCATTTCCAGTGTTGAAGGCACCATAATCACATGTTGTTTGTTTCAGGCCAAATTCAAATAATATTACTCACATCAGTCCTGATGTCCTGAAATGATCAGCTTGACCTGTGACTGAATGAAATTTCAATAAATTATGTGTAAACTGACTGACAGGTGTCGACTCTTTCTCATTTTACCTACATTCATAATGAAACTTAAAGGAACAACAGATTACGGTACACAGTAAATTTTGCAGAGTACAATTTGCTCTGTGGGATAATATTTGGTTCCAGTCCAAATAGAGTTAAATATACTCTATCACAGTGCTAAATCAACTCTATCACAGTGTAAAATCAACTCTTATTGTAATAGAAACACTTAATTTGACAAGACGGTAGACCTGATTTCACTTCGTAATCGAGTGTATTTTACTCTATTTAGACTGGGACCAAATATTATCCCGGCAAAGTATATTTTACTCAGCAAAATTTAATGCCGGACAGACATGAACTGAAGGGCCTGATGCACTGTGAGGTGGAAGGCCTGAGGTAGGTGCTGCATGCTGCAGTCTGCATTTGCAAGTCACCCTGTTGTGGGGACAGGCCCAGTGACAGTGTGAATGACCCCTGCCTGTGGTGCTGATGCCTGTGTGGACTTCTCATCTTCTTTATATTATGTTGTTTGATTTTCTATTTTCTGTTTCTTCAGCTTTGTGAAACTTTGCAAAACCTTGCAATTGTTAGAATGGCCTAAGCAGTAGGTCACCCGTTTGAGTCTGATCCGCTTAAGGTTTCTTCCTCATTACCATTAGAGGTTGTTTTTCCTTACCACTGTTGCCTGTGTGCTTGCTCTAGGGTAGGGGTGGGCAATCATGTGCCACGAAGGACCAAGACACTGCAGGTTTCCCTTTCTACCAGTCACCTCAGCAGGTGATTTCATTGATGATCAGGTGTTTATGTTCAGGGGAGAAGCTCATCAGCAAACCCACCAGCTGAGGTGATTGGTTGCAAGGAAAACCTGCACTGTCTTGACCCTCATTGCCCACCGCTGCTCTAGGGGTTGGCAAGGTTAGACCGTATTTGTGTGAAGTGCCTAGAGACAGCTTCGTTGTGATTTGGTGCCGTATAAATTAAATTGATTAATTATTAATCCACACATCTAATGAATGAAGCACTTGTATTGTTGTTACTGTTGAAACTGTTTACGTCTGCAGTAGCACAATCTGAGCACCATTTGCTATCTTTTTAAATGGAAATCTGCACTGAAGGTTATAAGTTCAGCACTTCATCACTGGATTGACTTGATCGTTGCCAAATGCTCATTTATTGGTTGTCATGGTGGAGGTGCTTTTTATGTTATGTTGTGAAACCATATACATAAAATGTAACTGACATTAATCCATCTTGAGGACTGCTTGTATTTTTTTCAAATTTTAAATATAGCAATTTAATTAATACACATCTCTATTGTCTAATGTAACTCAGAATCCATTGTTTTTTCATGTTGTCTGTGCAGATACTCATCATTGTTTGCCTTGTTCCAGAAGTATGTTTCAGACAAACTTTTTCTAGTATATTTAGGTAGCTGATTTGTTCAAGAAGATTAATTGGTGATTTCTGAGGAGAAGCAAAGTATTTATTTCTGGAGTAGAGTTCAAACAAAGGCTGAGTTTAAAACATCAAAGGTACTTTTGTTCTCTTTGTAAAGCTTCTCTATCAGAACCCTTTAATGGACCACCAGTTTTTGTGTTGCCATCATGTGGGACTCTGTAAAGCCCTTAGAACCTACGATTTCAGTAAATGATGTCCTATTAAATCCAAGTGTGAGCATAATTAATATCAATGCTCTATAATTTCACACAAAAGGTTTTGTGTATTGCTGTTTTATTTCCAATTTATCCATGAAGTTTCATTGAAATGTGGGTTTCCTGCAAACTACTGAGGAAAATTAATTCTTTAGAACAGTCTAAAACTCCACTACAACAGTGGGGTAAAAAAGTATTTAGTCAGTCCCTGATTGTGCAAGTTCTCCTACTTAGAAAGATGAGAAAGGTCTGTAATTTTCAACATAGGTACGCTTCAACTGTGAGAGACAAAATGAGAAAAAAATCCAGAAAATCACATTGTAGGATTTTCAAATAATTTTTTGTAAATTATGGTGGAAAATAAGTATTTGGCCACCCACAAACAAGCAAGACTTCTGGTTCTCACAGACCTGTAACTTCTTATTTAAGAAGCTCTTCTGTCCTCCACCTGTTACCTGTTTTAATGGCATCTGTTGGAACTCGTTATCTGTATAAAAAACACCTGTCCACAGCCTCAAACAGTCAGACTCCAAACTCAACCATGGCCAAGACCAAAGAGCTGTCGAACGACACCAGGAAGAAAACTGTAGATGTGCACCAGGCTAGGAAGAGTGAATCTACAATAGTCAAGCAGGTTGGTGTGAATAAATCAACTGTGGGAGCAATTGTAAGAAAATGGAAGACACACAAGACCACTGATAATCTCCCTTGATCTGGGGCTCCACGCAAGATGTCATCCTGTGAGGTCAAGATGATCATGAGAACGGTGAACAAAAATCCCAGAACTACACAGAGGGACCTGATGAATGACCTGCAGAGAGCTGGGACCAAAGTAACAAAGGCTACACACTACGCAGAGAGGGACTCAAATCCTGCAGTTCCAGGCGTGTCCCCCTCCTTAAGCCAGTACATGTCCAGGCCCGTCTGAAGTTTGCCAGAGAGCATGTGGATGATCCAGAAGAGGATTGGGAGAATATCATGTGGTCAGATGAAACCAAAATAGAACATTTTGGTAAAAACTCAACTCATCATGTTTGGAGGAAGAAGAATGCTGAGTTGCATTCCAAGAACACCATATCTACTGTGAAGCATGGGGGTGGAAACATCATGCTTTGGGGCTGTTTTTCTGCAAAGAGGACAGGACGACTGATCCATGTTAAGGGAAGAATGAACGGGGCCATGTATCATGAAATTTTAAGCCAAAACCTCCTTTCATTAGTGAGAGCATTGAAGATGCAATGTGGCTGGGTCTTCCAGCATGACAATGATCCCAAACACACTGCTTGGGCAATGAAGGATTGGCTCCGTAAAAATCATTTCAAGGTCCTGGAGCGGCCAAGCCAGTCTCCAGACGTCAACCCCATAGAAAAATTGTTGAGGGAGTTGAACGTCCATGTTGCCCAGTGACCGCCCCAAAACATCACTGCTCTGGAGGAGATCTGCATGGAGGAATGGGCCAAAATACCAGCTACAGTGTGTGCAAACCTGGTGAAGACTTACAGGAAATGTTTGACCTCCGTCATTGCCAACAAATGATGTGTTACAAAGTATTGAGTTGAACTTTTGTTATTGACCAAATACTTATTTTCCACCATAATTTACAAATAAATTCTTTAAAAATGCTACAATGTGGATTTTTTTCTCATTTTGTCTCTGATAGTTAACGTGTACCTATGTTGAAAATTACAGACCTCTCTCATCTTTCTAAGTAGGAGAACTTGCACAATCAGGGACTCACTAAATACTTTTTTACCCCTCTGTATCTTCCTGAAATTACTTTTGTGCTTATAACATGTTGTCAAGTTATTGAAAGGATAAGCCATAATTTATCAATAAAACAGCCAATGAGTTTTCAATGAATATCTGGTATCCATTATTTTCCAAATTGATGATCATCTTCAGCAGCACCAAATAGGGGGGAAATGCATCTTGGACATGCCTCTATTGACACATCCACCAAACTGTTGAACCACCTGAGTCCTCATTGGCAACCACCCAAGCAGACAGCTGGTCCTTCCACATCTCCCAAAAGTAGCCATTTGTCTGCAGCAGCCAGGTTGCCACATTGGCCTTTACCAGACCCTTGATGAAAGCTGAATCTCCTCCATTTTGGTTTAGTTTGTAGGTGCTGTCCAGCAACTAGTCAAGGGAGGGAGAAAACCAGTGTAAACCCTATGGTACAAATGACAGGTATTAAAGTTTTATTTGTTTGTTTTAATTATTAGGTTTATTTCATTGTTAGTTTTTAATTGTTCAACATGTAAAGGTTGGCTGTTGTGAAGATTACTAAACACTATCAGAATGCTTCAACAAGAGACTATTATTGCTGGATAATATGCTGTATGAATAGTGTATCTTTCAAAATCTCCCAAAGTTATCATTTAATAAACACAAATAGGAGTCGAGATAGGTTTAAGGACTCACAGGAGAGAGAAAACTGACCCACCTTTCGTCAAAAAAGTGACAGCTGCCAATCAAAATCGGCCACGTCACTAAGCCCCGCCCCCTCTATGACGTCATAGCCAATCAGAATTGATGACGTCACTATGTCCCGCCCCTAAGCCCCTCCCCTAGTCCCGCCTCCAAGCCCCGCCCCTTATGACGTCACAGCCAATCATAATCGATGATGTCATTATGCCCCGCCCCCAAGCCCCGCCCCTAGTCCCGCCTCTGAGCCCCCGCCCCTTATAACGTCACATCCAATCAGAGTCGATGACGTCAGTATGTCCCGCCCCTAAGCCCCCGCCCCCGGCTCCTCCCCTAGTTCCGCCCCTGGCTCCTCCCCTAGCCCCACCCCCAAGCTCCTCCCCTAACCCCGGCCAAGCACCGCCTCCAAGCCATACCTCCCCTCCCACCCAGGGTCTAATATTTTAATGTCATTTTATTTCATGAATTAAAGAATGATTAAAAATACCTAGATCTTTTTAATGTATTAAAGAATTAACTAATTCTGAAATAATTAAACATAAATCACTGTCTATTATTTAATGCCCCTTTAATATCTTTAATTCTTAAATTATTACGTTTCCTTTTCTGTTTTTTAATTCGTAAATTAAAGAAGGGGACAAATACCCGTCTCTCTCGGCTGTAAGTCTTTGCAGCAAGACGGTCAAATACCCACGCATAGAGCCGCTCGCGGAAACATGACCCCACGGCTGTAAAACCTGTTGCAGACGCTGTGTCTGTGTGAGTGCGTGTGTGTGTGCGTGTGTGTGTGTGTGTGTGTGTGTGTGTGTGTGGCGGGACACCCGCTGAGCGGAGATGCTGCCCCGAGGTGATGAACCCGAAGAACAATAAACAATGCTCCTTATCACTCACGCCAGATGATGTTTTCTTTTAAGATATTAGCCGATCGATCATGGGGCGCGGGACACCCGCTGAGCGGAGATGCTGCCCCGAGCCCGAACAATAAACAATGCTCCTTATCACTTACGTCCCTGGGAACGAGTCAGCGAGCATTTCCACTACGACCGGTGAAGAGTGAAGATGCCTGGACCCCCAGCTATGGGTATAAAATAGAATAAATTTGCGGAAAAAATCCTGGAAAACCATGTTGTTTAATTAAGTTTTCTTGTCTTCGAGCAGAGTGCGAAAACCGCATCAGCTTTCAGGGTAAGTGATTTAAGTAATCTGTTTTGATAGAAATGAGTGTTTTTAAATGATGCACGCCGTCTGAAACTGTCTTTTTTTTTTTTTTTTTTTAGACAAAACCACGCAGACGGTCCAGAGCGCGTTCGGACCCGTCCTCGGTAATATATTTGAAATAGTACAGAATATCCGCTTGCGAGGGTGATGCTTTGTATTCATTTATTTATGTTAATTCTAGAAATCAAGTCAGAGCCCCCTGAAGAAGTTCGAAGGCTGGAAGCCCCGACTTCACCACGCAGATGTAAGTACAGCGATCGAGATTAAATCACGATTAAAAACTCTGGAATAACCCGATTTTTTCTGTCACAGCCCATGGAGAAGCGGGTCAGCGGGAGAGACCCGTAAAACGATCCGCGGATGTACACGGTAAGGAGTCGGAGTTTATGTATTTATTTATTTATTTTAAATATTTAATAACTAACGATTTTCTCTTTTTTCAGCACGCGGTGGAGGGAGACCGTCTATTTTCCACCGACACGCAAGGCTCGAAGATATTCTGAGCTGGGATTAACCTCATCACGCAACTTTCTTGAAAATGTGTAGTCTGTTTTTATTTTTTTATTTTTTCTCTTATTCCGATGGAACGGGAGAATTCATTTGAAGAGGTATATTAACTGAATTTCTTGAGGTAGATTCTTCCTGCTACAGATTTTAAAAGATAGAAGGAGAGAATTCACATCGGGAAAATAACTTCGGACGTGTATTGGATTTAAACGCTTCAATAATCGACTCAGCGGGGAGCGCTCCTGGAGCAGATGGCCCATTACCCGAGGCGTTAAATTCGCCGCCTCAAAATAACATCGAGTCCGGAGAGAGACTTTTAAGTCGTGTTCGTTTAACACCGTTAAATGAGGCTCTTAACAATTTAGCGGCTGAACGAGAATCGGAAGAAATTAACCCCTACATCATTTCTGCGATTAACGCTATAAATTCGACGGTCCAGTCTGATACTGAAGAGCCCCCTGACCCCCCGCACACCTCACCTCCAGACGAGTCCGGTCCCGCGGCGTTGAACCAGGTACGTCTGACTCCGTTAAATAACGCCGTAAACCTCCTCGCGTGTGAAGTTAATCCTCACGTCCAATCCGCGGTGGATGAATTAAATCAAACGCCTAACGACGCTCGCGCTTTTTCACCTTTAAGAAGTCCCTCCCCGCGCAATGCGCGCGGAGAAGAGATTTTAAACAGAGCTCGTTTAACCCCGATAAACGCGGCGATCTCTGTTTTGATGGAAGACGGGGATGATGCACGACCGGGACCCAGCCGACACTCTCCCATGACGGGTGGTGGGGCTGCTAACGTCATCAGGAGACCTGCTTTTAACAATATCGAAATCAGGCTGCCTCTCAATTTCCAGCGCGCCGACGAAATTCCCGACTACGCGGAATTTTACCGTAACGTCGTTGGGGCTCTTCATAACTCGGTCGAAAAGGCTTTAACACACGCCAGGGCCAGGGACTTTATCCAAATGGAGATTCGTGGGGACTCAGTCTACAACGAGGCCGCTTTGATCAGCTCATATAACGACGCTGGCGATGTGACGGGCTTCCAAAATCTGTTAGAACGATTGATACAATCAAATTCCAACGTTTTATCCGACGAGTCTCTGGAATTAGTGGTTCAAGTCATCCGCAACCAGAACGGTGCAGGGAAGCGCAGAATAGATGACCTCCTCCATCACGAGGTTCTGAGGAAAAAATCCAAATGCCTTAATATCGTGTATAATCCTGACAACAGTTTATGTTTCGCGATAAACCTCGTTCAGTTATTGAATCCTCATCTGAGTACGCACGAGGCGGAGCAGCGCGGACTGGCGTTACAAAATAGCGTCGGATTAACGGAAGCTACGCCGGTATCTTTAGAGCAGGTGGGAAAATTTGAAAACGCTCTGGGTTGTAAAATTGTGGTGTTTTTCAGAGCCGAAGGGGAGAGAAAGCTGACAAAATTCCAGACAGGAATACCGGCGCAGCAGAAAACTCTTTTCGTTTTTCTGTTTAATAATCATTTTTACGGAATCATCGATTTAAAGAGATTTTTGGGAGTGAAATATGTATGTAAGTTTTGCTTTGAGGGGTACAATAACCACGCCTCCCATAATTGTCCGTCATATTGTAAAATTTGTGAATCCACGCAGTGTTATGAGAAAAATAACCCTGTATTCTGCAGCGAATGTAACAAGGAGTGTCGCTCTCCCACCTGTTACAGCCTGCATAAACAGCCGAAGTATCGTCTTTCCGCCGGTAAGTTCGTTAATGTGTGTGATAACAGAAAAAAATGCCCTCGATGTAAACGTGAGTATTACATAGCGTTTTCTAAAAACAGCGCTCCGCACGTGTGTAAGCAGAAGAGGTGTCATATATGCGGCGAGGCTCTCCAGGAGCCGAGCGAGGGTCACCTCTGCTATATGACGCCGGTCAAAGCTGAAGAGACGCATTCAGAGAAATATGTTTTTTATGATTTTGAAACGTATGTCGATAATAACGGGGAACACGTACCGTTTTACGTCAGCGCTGTAACAAAGACGGGTGATTTTTGGAGCGCATGGGGGACAGACTGCGTAGCCCGCTTCTTTAAACATTTTAGAACGAGAAAATTCAAAGAATACGTGTTCATCGCTCACAACTCAAAAGGTTTTGACGGCTATTTGCTTCTAAAGTATTTAGTCCAGCAGGGCGTAACCCCCGCTGTGATTATGACCGGGAGTAAACTATTACTCATGACAGACGCCGCCTTTAAACAGAAATATATAGATTCGTTATCTTTCCTTACAATGCGCTTATCTCAGATGCCTAAAGCCCTGGGGATCCGGCTGAAAGACGAAATCATCCGCAAAGGTTACTTTCCGCACCTGTTCAGTTCAGAAAAAAATCTGAACTATGTCGGTCCGTACCCGGACTCAGCGGCTTACGGGGTCGCAAATATGTCAGAGGGAGAAAGAGAGGAATTTAACGCGTGGTACGTGCGGAAAAAAAAACGCAATTTTCGATTTTAAAGCCGAGGCCGTTATGTATTGTGATAACGACACAAAAATCTTGGCTGCAGCCTGCTCCAAATTTATGTCTGAATTCATCGCTGAAACACTCGTGGATCCTTTTACCTGCGTTACAATCGCCTCGGCGTGTATGAAAGTCTTCCAAACTAACTTTCTTGCTCCAAAAACGCTGGCGATCCCCTCCGCCGACAATTATAGAACGAGGCATAAAAAATATTCGGACGTGGCCGTGCAATGGTTAGAATGGGTTGCTGAGACGCAAAACATTATCATCGATCACGCTCTAAACAGGGGCGAGAAAAAAATAGGAGGTTATTATGTTGATGGGTATGCTCAGATTGACGGCCGGATAAAAGTGTGGGAGTTTCTCGGATGTTTTTACCACGGGTGTGCAAGGTGTTTTACACAGCATGAAATAAACCCTCTCACAAACACCTCATTTGGAGAGCTCCACGCAGCGTGTCAGAAAAAAATAGCCTTTCTGCGGGCTATGCCGGGCGTCACCCTCAACGTAATTTGGGAGCATCAATGGCTTGAAATGAGGCTGAGGGATGAGAGCGTTCGGTGTTTCCTCGCCCGCAGGGGGTTACCGGCCCCCCTCGAACCTCGCAACGCTTTATACGGCGGTCGGACTTGCGCGGCCCGTCTGAGGTACACGGCTGAGCAAGATGAGACGGTCTATTACGTCGACGTGACCTCGCTGTATCCTTACGTTAACGTAAATTTCACATATCCCACGGGGCATCCGGAAATTATCGAGAGAAATTTCCGAGACCCCAGGACTTATTTCGGGCTCATCAAAGCCATCGTGTACCCGCCCCAGGGGCTAAAATTCCCCGTCCTCCCACACAGAACTCCTCACGGTAAACTGGTGTTTACTCTGTGTCGCACCTGCGCTGATGAAAATAATCAAGCTGCAGCGTGCACACACAGTCAGCAGCAGAGAGCTCTGTCTGGGACTTGGACGACCCTGGAATTCCACAAAGCTCTGGATACAGGCTATGCTGTAGCTAAGATTTTTGAAGTCTGGCATTTTGAGGAAAAAAGTGATAAAATCTTTGAGGGGTACATAAACACCTTCTTAAAACACAAGCAGGAAGCCTCTGGTTTCCCTCCCGAATTTGATAAAGACTCCGAGAGCAGAGAAAAATACATCACGGACTACTGGCTGAATCAGAAGATTCGTTTAGACCCAGAAAAAATCAGTCACAATCCGGCAAAACGACAGATGGCTAAGATCTGCCTCAACTCCTTCTGGGGGAAATTCGCCCAGAGGGCAAATCTGACGCAGACCGCGCTTGTTAAAAATGCTGACGATCTGTTCAGGTATCTGTTTTCTGAAGAGTACGAGGTCACATATCTAACATTCCTCAGCAGTTCAATGGAGGTACGGCCCGCGGCACGTCAGCCGACCGGGTAAAACCGTTAATATTTTCATCGCGGCGTTTACAACGGCGTACGCGCGTTTGACCTTGTACGGTTTTATGGAGGCTGTGGCAAATCCTGACAGGATTCTGTATTATGATACCGATAGCCTGATTTACGTTTGTAGGCGGGGTGAAACCCCGCTGCCTACCGGTAATTATCTGGGGCAGCTCACCGACGAGTTGAACGGCGACGTCATCACAGAGTTTGCAGCGGCGGGACCTAAAAGTTACGCATATAAAACCGCACGAGGTAAAACGGTCATGCGTGTGAAGGGGATCACTCAAACCCACGAAAGCTGTCAGAAAATAAACTTTGACAGCGTCAAAGATCTGGTCGAGGGTTATATAAAAGATCCCGCCCTCGCTGCATCTATCATAACGCCGCAGCAGGGAATTAAACGTCATAAAAGCAGTTTCAGTTTGACAAACGTGTCATTTCAAAAATCCTTCAGGGTGGTGTATGACAAGCGGCGTCTTTTAAAGGACGGGGAAACCGAACCGTTCGGATTTTGAAACATGTCTCACTCTGGAAATACGGTGGAGATTGACCCCAGACTTCAGCTCCCATTCTCCTGTCTCATCGTTGGACCGAGTGGTTCGGGAAAGACTGTGTTTGTGAAAACATTGCTGGAAAATTGTAGCCACGCTATGAGATATGTGCCTGACAACATTGTATGGCTGTATACGTCTGAACAACCTCTGTATTCTGAACTGAAGAATAAAAATATTAAATTTGTAAGAGGACTCCCTGACTCATTTCTGGACGACAGCCTTTTCCCTGAAGGTCAGAGCCATCTGGTTATTTTGGACGATCTCATCTTTCAAGCAACGGATCATCCTGAAGTTGTAAGAATTTTCACCCAGTACAGACATCACCGGAATATGAGCGTCATCATGATCACACAGAACGTGTTTCATAAAGGGAAATACAGTCGAACCATCAGTTTGAATTGTAATTATATGGTGCTGTTTAAAAATCCCAGAGACAAGTTACAGATGAACATTGTGGCTCAGCAAATGTTTCCCGGCAGAAAACAATTTTTTTTGGAGGCACTTGATGATGCTACGAGCGTACCTTACGGGTATTTATTACTGGATTGCACGCAGGAGTGTCCAGATCAGTTCAGACTGAGATCAGGATTACTCCCGCACGAGTGGCCCACAGTTTATTTACAGAAAGATAAACGGATATGAGCTCTCTTTTAAAAAGGAACGCCCCCGCTCTTAAAGCGCTAATCAGAGCCGGGGCGAGGGAGCGTCACCACAGCCTGAAGACCTGCAGGGCGGAGCTTCTGAAAACTTTATCCGAGATCGCTTTGAATATATTAAAGGGGAATATCGCCTTGAGCGACTCTCAATTCCGGGCCTTGAAAAAACGAAAAAGAGTTTTACGTCTTCTGTCCGACAGAAAAACCAGTTATAAAAAGAAGCGGGGAGCGCTGATTCAGACGGGCGGCTTTCTCCTGCCTCTGCTCGCCGCGGCCCTGCCCGTTATAACGAGTCTAATAGTACCCAGAGGATAATGGCGTTCAAAGCGGCGCAAAAGATGTTTTTACTCACTCCACAGCAGATGCTTCAACTCAGTCATTCCGTTCCGCCGAGCGGAAATAACATCAGACAAACGGCGGAAAATGATTTAGACTCGCGAATGCGAGGTATACTGGAAGAACGTACTCACTCTCCTTATGAAAAAATTAAAAAGTATGAGGCTCTGCTGCAGCGCTATTTAACCCTGATCAAACAGGGGGAACTCGAATCACGCGTTTCACCCCCGCAAGAGACTCGCGTCGCTAAGCAACCTGAGGAGGAGGGGGTGGAGGAGGAGGAGGAGGAGGATGAGACTGTCACAGAGGTCCTGAAGAATATCCCCTCCAGAGAGCGTAGAAACGCTGAATATATTTCATAACACGCGTACACTATCAGCGTGGTGGTATGCGGAGTCGCGACTCTGAATCTCATTTCAAGTCGCAGGGTGCCTGTGGAGACGGGGCTCAGAGCGCCGCTGTCCTCCTCCGGGTTTAAATTGAAGACGTACAGCGCGTAGCCGCGCGCAAAATCCTCCCGGTCTATACAGAGAGGCTGGTCTTTGAGGTGTCGTCCGGTCGCGGTGTAGAGATTGTAAAACTCCCTGACAGAGAGTTTGTTGTTAAATTCAGGCTGGAAAGCTTTAGCCGGCAGCTGTCTCCCGTTTTGACTGAGTGCGAGGTACTCCAGGTCATAGTGTGCAAATTCAAACGGGGACAGATCTCTTCTCCCACTGAATGCATTGTGATTCACCATACCCAGAACCACATATTTGGGCATGGTTCCTAAAAACAGGTTCTCCTGGTTGCATATCCTGGAATGGCTGGGGATCACGTAAGTCTTAACGTTGATTCGTGATAACGGGTGTTAAAGATTTTGTATATATGTTATCACTGTTAAACGTTTGTACATTTGTCTTCTTTCTCATGAGAACGGTGTTGTGCTGTTTTGCACTTCACCCTGAGAATGTATGTGTTATTCAACCTTGTTTAGCTTTGTCTTCTTTCTCATGAGAACGGTGTTGTGCTGTTTTGCACTTCACCCTGAGAACGTACGTGTTATTCAACCTTGTTTTAGCTTTGTCTTCTTTCTCATGAGAACGGAGATGTGCTGTTTTGCACCTGTCTTAATGCAATCCTGAGAATTCAATTTTGTTTTAGCACTCTGGGGTCAATCTGAGCTGGGAATGAAGGACTGGATGTACTTATTGTTATAACATAACTTTGTTTTCGCAGCCTCTAACGACTGGGAGCAAGAGAACGTTTTGACTATTGTGATGTGGTGTTTAGTGTGAAGGAGTGTGGAAGACAGGACACTTCAGGCAGATGCAGAACAGCTGATACCTGCAAC